>NC_041389.1:209633174-209732517 GCF_002162155.2 Triticum dicoccoides | reverse complement strand
AATACATTTGGTAACAGGAGTAGAAAAAGGGGTTGTGTAGTTGAGAGACTTAGAGATCGAAACATGGAGAGAAAGAATGAACGTGTGTTGGAAACCGATAGCTTGCTAAGGTGGTCAGGAGAGGAAGATTGACCGATACAGGAAGTATGTAGCGTTTGTGCGCGGGGGGGGGGGGACTAAAAACAACATTTGAATGTACATAGTACGAGACTTAATATCGATGTTTCAATTTGGTGTACATTGTAAGATTTGAACGGAGGACCAGGCATATGGGTAATTATTTCGAATTTGTGCCATACTAAGTTTCGAAAAGTTGACATTGGCTCAATTTGTTGTGCTATTTTGTAGGTCATATGTTTGATCCATCCAAAAGTTTTCTCACTACCATGGTGTTCATCATATACATATGAATTTGTATTAAAAAAGTAGCGTGGATACAGTGAAATGCGAAGTCCACGTTTGAATTGGAGATCGCTACGTGACACACACGCTAATCCAAATAACTAACTACGTGACACACACTCTAATTCAAATAACTAATTATGTGACACACTCTAATCCACGTTAGCGTGGGTACCGTTTCAATTTTTTTCAAATAACTCCTCATTAATTAATTTATAGTACTCCCTGTGTTCACTTTTATAAGACCATGAAGACATTTCAGACAATGTGCAAAACAGTTCATTTTAAGTTATCTGAAATGACTTACAAAAGTGAACGGATGGAGTATCTCGTTTCGAATGACTAATTATTGCAAGGAAAACACGGGCATGGTAATACATACATATTCGTTTGCAAATGAAAGAAGATTCGTTTGCATTCTCAAATGTAGGCGCAACAGGAAGACCAGGGTCGTGTCGGGGTGGACGCTGCTTCGGTGCCTTAAAGGCAACAACCCTTGGGTGACTGACATGTGGGCCAGCCACCTGTTGGGCCCACATGTCATGGACACAAAGGCAAGTGCCTTAAGGCACCGAAGCGTAGTCCTGTCGGGGTGGTCGCGTGTGTCGGACGGATGCATAGCACCCAGCCACCCACCCCCCCCCCTCCCCCAAAAAAAGGACGACGACAATATAAGTTCGCGCTTCCACGTTTCGGATTGAAATATCGGGCGGCCCCAATTCCAGCCCTGTAAAATCTCTCTTCTCCACCGTCCCCTTCCGCGCCCAGATTGCTCAAATCCCTAATTCGCCGCCATCCCTCAAATCGCCCCTCGTCTCATCTCGTTCCCCACCGTTCCCCACCTCTGTGCTGGACGACGACGACGAAGACAACGGTCGCGCTTCACCACCGCACCGGAGCTACCTCATCTACGCCCTCGTCCGCCGCACCGGGTGGTCCACCGACAACGTCGGCCGCCGCAACCGACATGCCTCACAGACACCGAGTTCCACCGCATCAGGTGCACTTCACCGATGCTGTCTCCCAGCTCACCGGGGCTACTTCACCGAGCACATCGTCGCACCTCTTCCCCCCGAGGTCGTTGGGGCTTCACCAACGGTCTCGTCCACCGCATCATAGCGCTCCGCTGCCACTCAAGATCTGCATCCATGCGCGGCCAGCCAACGCCAGCGCATCACCCTCAATGGCTCTGAAGTGACCCGCACTCTAGCTAGGCGAGCATGCCCAAACGCCGGCCCGTACTAGGTATCCACACATCACTCCCTTGTGCACTGTTCCGACGATGTTTGGATATCCTTTCACTACTCTCTTAGCTTACACGCCTATGCAACTCTGACTTTAACTCTTATTTCTTCTGGAGATATCATCTGAAACAAGCAAATCCATTTTTTATCGAAGCATGATGGGGCTACGGGATCTGGTACACATCCTGCACACCCGTATAATCTTGTAAGTATCTGTCCTCCGGTACAACATCAAGGTCGATTCCACTTATTTGATCAACCATTCGCCGTGTAAAAAATGCAGAGGGGGATGCAAGGAGCAAAAGGCCTGCACATCCAAGCAAGTGGTAACATGGACTTGTACATGGAACAGCTCAAGCGCAAGCAGAGCTGCAACGAGCCTGTACAACGAGCTAGCGTAAGTCCCTGCATTTCATTTAATTCGTACTGGCATTCGTGTATGATTTGCGTGGAGTGGCTGATCCACGAATTCAAGTTACCAGGGCCGAACATTTAACTTAAAAAATACGAAGGCACTTACACTCCGGAAATCAACATGACTTGAGAAATGCGAAGCTACATGCACTTTGAAAACCAGCTAATGATCCAAAGTAGTTCAGATTATAAACACTAAATGATGCAAGCACCAAAAACACAAAATGCAACATGGTGTACAAGGACTACAAACATGGTCTGTACCTACCTGAATTATTCGTTCTCTGGCTGAAAATATCGAAGTGTAATTGCACGTATAACCAGTGCGCAAACTGCATATCAATATATCTAGCCTGCACAAGTATGCCAATAGTTTCAAACAACAGATTAGAAAAGTATTTATGCTATGTTGTCATGATACGGGGACTTTCTGGTAGATGGCCTCGACGTTTCCTCAAGCTATGAAAATGCACTATAATTTGCTTGCCATCCATGCCTGCAAATCTCTGTCTCTCTCAACATAGTAGATCATCATTAGACACTAAATCCTTCAATGAGCTTGCAAAATGCTTGCATTAGATCCCTCATTAGACACTATATGTTCATCACCAGGAGCATGTAAAATGTTTGCATCAAATCCTTCATTAGCAGTCTGTTCATTAGACACTTCAGGCTCAAGAACAACATGAGCTTGTATGTTTTTACCAGAAACTTGATTAGATACATCAGATTCAGTCAGTTCAGTATTGATTGGGGGAGTTATAAAATAAGTAGAAATTGGTTTCATTTTCTCATAGATTCCCTACATACAAGCAGTTTTACAACACCGTCAGGTTTAACTATTGGCCAGAAATTGAAGAGTTGAATTAGATATAATCAGGGATGTGATGTACCTACTCGTTGCGCATGCTACTCTTGCAAGCTGCGACTGTCCGTTTGCGCAAGCTCGATGCCATGCCCGTGCTGCCGCCGCTGCCTCCCATGCAGGCTACACCCAGGGTTGGATCTTCATCTTCTTGTACTTCCGTTCGCTTGAAGCCCGGCGACCGCCCTCCAATGAGGGTGCGAGGAAGTGCTGTGTCGGTCTGTCCAGCGGCGGCTAGGTTAAGAGCGAACCAGACTGGAGGCTGGAGCGAATGAATTGGGATTTTTCCTGCTGTCGATCGATATGGGAGGCGCTCGTTTGGGCCGCGAGCCTGCTATAGGGCCTGCCTTGCACTTATGTTATTGGCGATCCAAATTGAAACATTTTTCTTCATTTTTTGCATTACCTGCTCATGCGTTGGGACGAACAAAACTAGCATGGGCCAACCTGGACGACTCAAACTAGGTGCACACTTTCCAGCCACCTGAGGCGGCCGCCCATACCAGCCCCTATGGTGGCGTCGCCCCTTTTTGCGTGTATGATTGGATAGTGAAAAATATTCCAGTGGCGCTTTTGATTTACCCACAGAATGGTTGAATTGCTTGTTTCTATGAACTGAGTTCGCCAATAATGTGAAGGATGCCAGTCTTTTCATCCTATTGTAGATTGCTTAGATCTCGATATGCCAAAAGTAATCGCATGAAATATACAGTAAAAGCCAGTGTGATGTGTTTGGATACAACTAGTCTGACTACACGTCCTCATATAGCATATCAAGGATGCACCATCTTACCAGATTAACCATTTGACTTACCCATGCAGTGTGGGAAGAAAGAAGTATTGGGACTGCGTATCTAAGCAATTGATGCCATGGACTCCTTTGTACAACCTTGTAAGCGAAAAAGAAGTTGCAGTGTGCCTGTACAAAGAACTAGCATAAGTTCAGTTACCTGCTTCTCGGAATTTTAGTTAGCCACTTATTGCAAAATTGTTCAATTACGTTGCTTGGCTTAATTTAGTTTGCTACTGATTACATAATGGCACAGCCTGTTAATCATATTGTAGACTGTGCCTATCTATGTGTTTGATACTTACTGTTAAGAATTACCTGTTTTCTTTAACTTAAATATCTACTTGTTTGTTTAACTGCTTTGCTGCTGCAACAGAGGGTTACAATGATGTTAATAACTACTCCCTCCGTCCCATAATATAGGACGTTTTTTGACACTAGCATAATGTTAAAAAATGTCTTACATTATGGGACGGAGGGAGTACTTTTCAGCATCCAATTGAAACTCTTTAATTCTTTGTTTGTTTAACTGGTTTGCTGTGATAACTCCCAGTTGAGATGTTTTGCTAACTTCAACTTTTCTGAGTCTAATCGGAACTTTAATGGCAAAACAGGTTAGCCCAAGATCAAAGAGCGAGGTCCCCATGGACGTTGCATCTTCCCACAGCAGTGGCACCGACCCAATCGTGCATTATGAATTGCCAACTACTGATGCTCTAGAGGCTAAACTAGTGGTAGAAAGAGATTCTGCTTCTGCACTTAGAGATGAAGTTGACATGTTGAGGAAGCAAACAGCACAATCACAAGCAGTACTCAAGACAACATTAAATATTTGGTGCATTTCAAAACGAAGCAAGCTGAGACTTGCCAGATTGTTAAGGTCCTGAAGGAAAAAGGGAAATTAAATTCCTACTTGGTAAATCATAGGTGAAATGTTCTTTCCATAGTTGAATAACCTTTGTGTTGTCTATTCATGTAATCAATCAAACCATTTGTTTTAGAATCATGTAATAATTTTTTTTTGTTTTTTGGTTTGTAATTTTATTTGAGCACAAGTCTGTATTAATTGATAAGACTCGGAGACATTTCATTTCGATTGCTGTGCCAGACCTACAAATATGCCAATCGGGCTGAATGTGCATTCAGCAATAGTAGTAGTATAAATGGACCATAAGTGGCACGCATCGGAAAGGGCCAAGCTGCTGGCTAAAAAAAGATGTTGTTGTAGCCAAAAAAAGTACAGTGGCCTGGCTTATGTATGTTAGTTGATATTATTGATCCATATACTCTATAAGTGTTTATATGTCTATTAGTTCTGTACATTCTTGGTTGATTGACTTGGTATTTGAATCTTGATACATCGCTTGTGTACATATCTAAATGGGAGTACGCATTACGCTGCATGTGACATTTGAGTTGGACATGAAGTGTTCCAAATATTCGAATTCACCTTAAACTGGATACTAGTTTCTGAATTTGAGTATCGGCATTTGTAAACCATATTCATATATGACAGTGGAATACATCTTTGTCGTCCTTTTGAAGATATATAAAAACACATAGAATGATTTATAAAGATTCATATAGGAATACAAAATGGATTCGAATTTAGTTGCCAGGGTAAACGTGGATGCTTATTGTCCCAAAATTCGAAAGAAGCTGCAAAATGTCCACTCCCATGTCGGCTGCCCGAAGCCAAGTGTTTGGGAGATGGAAATTACTGTCTACCCATTACACGGACAATCCATCGGCCTGATTTCCACTGCTCTAAATAGGGGTAGGTTAGTAACTTCAATTAGACGTGACACGACCGCCTCTGAGCCCATTCCGACACGGTGGGCGTCAAACATGGGCGGCAAAACACATTTGATTCTAGCTCGTCCGAAAGACCTCTGTTTCTCCCTCCATTCCCCATTCATACACGGTGGGCGGCAAAACAAACTCGACTCGGCCGAAATCGATGTAGGCAAATATTTTCAATAGGGGCATGTTTGTAACTTCACTCAGGCGTGACACAACCGCCCTACCTGTCAGCCCCGTTCATACACCGTGGGCGCCAACCATGAGCGCCAACCACCCTCTCCTCGCCCGAAATCACTCTGGGCAAATATTGGTGAGATGCGAGATTACCGTCCTATCCCCAACCGACGAGACGTCCAAATTTTAAATGGGGGCTAAGTTCGTAACTTTCCCATATTTCAGACAGGCGCGTCCCAAAAACATGGTTCCCCGTACCTCCCCCTCCATTTTCCCATTCATACAACGTCCGCGCTAGAACACCCCATCCCCACACCAGCCTCCATCAGCCAACCCATCCATCGCTGCCGTCCTCCACCACATCCATCGCCACCGTCCTCCACCATGCCGGAGTGCCTACCAAGACCGCGTCGTCCACTGCTAGAGATGGACGTTTCTCATCCACGGCGACGGACCAATAGCCTTGCATCGCATCCTCTCGCTTCATCGGCGCCGTTGTCCTCTTTGCCGGGGCCGCTCACACGACCTTCTCTTCCACCGCAAAGGGACTTATCCCTCGATGCACCCGTCTACCGTCGCAGATCTGCTTCAACGCCACTGACAGCCATCGCACCCCCGATGCCGACACGGCGCCGCAAGAGAGGTGGTACTTCATATCTCCTCAACTTTTTGATCTCAACCAGAAAATAGATCTTAACTTGGTTACTCTACTTTCTTTTCAGCTCTTAGAATTTAGTCTTAGTTCGAAGCAAACAATGGATGCTAAATATCATTTCTTCGGTTTGCAGCTTCAAATCTGCCATGGCACAGCCATAATACGGTTTAATTGATCATGCTTAGGGTTTAATTGATCATGTTGGTTCCGTGGTGGTTTCTTTAATAGAAATCGGAGGGAAAGCCCTCTTTTGCTAAAAAATATGCTTAGAGTTTCCCCCTTTTATGATCACTATATGATCAGAATACGTGCTTCGTGTCATAATAACACTGCTCCACGCATGATGAGGACATGACTACCTTGGATATGACCAAAAATATTGCATATATGCATATTTGTCAGGTGATTTCTAGTGCAAACTATTCAATAATCTATTTATGTTATCCAGAACAAAAATACTTCACACACTTTTGTGTTTTGTCTAATTGCAGGTGTATGGGACATTTATACAATCCACATATGAAGATAAGGAAGAAAGAGATGTTTATTTGCTGTCCAAAAAGTTCTCTCACGTCACTTTTGGCCCAAGAGAAGATAGAGTCCAAGTCTCTCACGTTCTGGATTCAGATTCGGACTGCACAGACATACCTGACTCAAAATGCACACAAGTTTTTCATACGGACTCCGAATTGGGTGATTCTTTTTTTGTTGGAAACTAGATTTCGTGCACTTTCCAACCCAATTGGAATCACCTTCAAATTCGTCCGGAGCGTTGAGTTGTGGACGAAACAATCTGATGCTGCAGCAGAATCCGAGTCAAACTACAAGTCCAAAGGTGTTACATCACCTCCACTTGGGCCCATTGGCCTTGTACGACCTAGATTTAGTTTTAGGCTGCCTTGGGACATCCTCCCACCTCCTTGGACGCCACCCCTTGCTCCTATATAAGTAGATCCATCTAGTAGCTTTTCCTTGGGATTTGTTTAGTTAAAAGTTAGCCATTGCAACTTCGTGTACTTCGTTTGTGTCCAATGACCAGACCAAGACCGCTTCCGGATCCCCACCATTATCAATACCTCATATATATTTGCGATATTCAGATTGCTTTATCATATTCTTGCTCGTTCTTCGATTGCTTGCAGGAATAGACCTTCGTGGTCAGGCTGACCGTGCTTCCGGCATCGTCAGTAACCTCAGGAGATTGGTTTAGCGATTGCTAAGGCGCAACGTCGTGCACGTTTGTAGTCGGATCGTCAAAGTCGTCTCCACCAAATCGATAGTTATCATCTCATCGAAAGATCAGGACACCCTCGCCTCTATCAAGTGGTATCAGATTTCCAGGTTGCTCGGTGAGATTTTACAGTTTTTCGTAGTTTAGATCGAGTCTGTTCTTCATACCTACAGTCCATGAAAAAGCCACAAAAAAATTAGGGTTAGTTCATCATATCCGAACCAATCTTAGATGTTCAAATACGAATTTGATATTATTAAAACAGAGTTGTTTAATTGGTCAGCTGAATGTTCCTAAATTAGTTTCGAAAATGCATGTTCGCCGCTCGGGTGTGTATCTCTGCAGGGTGCCCATGGTGGGCCGGCCCACCCTGGGATTTTGGGTCGTCCCAGGCCCCGATTCCCCTCTATTATGCTGCGCGCTTCTGATCTGTACTCGCCCCCAGCCGCCTGCCTCGCCGGCGAATTGCCGTCCCCGGACGGCATGACTCTAGGAGGAGACGCCGGACTAACAGGAGTCCAGGAGCCCCTCACCCAATAGCGTCACCGCTGCCCGGGCGCGCCGTCGTGCCTACCTTCCCAGTCCGTTCAGGGCTCAGGCGTGCATCACCCACCAAGCCAACCCGATTTATCTTGAGATACATCCTCAACACTCAGCAGCCACTCCTCATCACCCATTTTCTAATTGATTCATTACTCATTAGGCAGGACTGTCATTAGGGTTTGTTGTGTGCTCAGTGCTACCTACACTTAATGGTTCAGATGTATTTCGGTAATCTTTAGTACCTCTAAAGTTCACATGGTTTTCAAAATTCCGTCCCTCGGAACAGAAAGTAGTCATTTTGGATTGTTGGTCGTAGTGACATTGACCCAGATTACTACTGCAAGCCAGGTTTGTTGACAACTTTACTTGTCTTTCTTACTCATTTCATATAATATCCAATTATTCACATCGATTAGTTGCAAACAATAAGTGCTAGACAAACTTCTTCATTCAGATTTTGGACGGTCTCTTACTGCAGTTACAATTCTGCATACTTGTCCTAATAAGCTCACAAGTAAATGATTGATTCACTACATCTATGCTTGCCTTGTCATATTTGTTGTCAATATTATTTTAGGGTGGACCACCCTGTTTCTAAATACTGGAACCGTAGACCTGAGTGAATAGTATTTCTCTATGTGATCTCTTCCATCATGTGTGGGTAACGAACACTGCATTGTATAGAAAGAAAGTTTCATTTCCAGCTTTTACATAGGTTTTGATCTTTTACATGGAATACAATCTGCCTACTTGCTTTGTGTCACACTACCAACACTCCACCCTTGAAGCTAAACATTATGCCACTCATAATTGCTTAGTTTATTTGTTGAAATACGAATTTCATATGATTCTAATGTTCCTACTTCAGTTTTGAAATGTGTGCCTGCCTGTTATAGAGACAAAAGGGGTTTGTATTTCTGTGTGTGGTCTGGTCAACACGGTTGGGGAGGTGAACTTTGCATATGCAGCGGTTTATAGGGAGACACTCTCCAAGTTGAATCCTCAATGCATTCCATAGATAATCTGACTACTTTTTAAGTTTTCATGAATCTCAGATTCTGAACAGCATCATAATGATTATGAGCTTGCGCGCATGAAAAGAATAAAGCAGAACAATGCCATGGCTGTCAAACTTGGCATTAAGGGACTGAAATCAAGTCTGGATGCAATGCAATGCAAATGCTCTCCACCTACAGATTCATGCTCAGAATATGATCCTAACAGTGATTCTGAGCTAGAGGGAGACCTAAGTCAATGTAGCTCCCTAGTGGAGGAGTCAGAGGAAGATGCCCTATCTTATTCACCCATCAAGGTACTTGCTCTAACTTTCCAAGGTTACATTGCTCACACATATCTTGCAACTGATGCTTTGCATTGCTTCTACTTTGTTGAACTGCCATTAGCTTAGTTTACACATCGTGTATGTGAATACGCCCTGCCTATCCATTTTCAGTACATATTCCATCTGTCATCATACCATATTTATCTACTCAAATGTTGTTCTTGTGTATCAGACGTTCAAAAGGAAGAGGGCGATTGCTGATTGTGGAGGAGCACAAGCAAAGTTTTTGGAAAAGGTATTGGCACCTAATAAATCAAATAGCCCATTAGGTGTAGTTGCAATATCACCTGACCCACAAAATACCCCAACTCTAGCAGACTCTAGCCCTACTACACTGGTCATTTCTGATGCCCCAACTCAGCAGACCCCAACTGCAGCAAACAGTATGATTATGCCAGTTGACATAGCACCAGCTGTACGACGCAAAACCCCCATTCCAGCAAAGAGTACACCAAATCCAGTTGCCAAATCCCTTTTTGAACCAGAGAGAGCCCCAATTGCAGCAAATAGGACCCATGTTCAATTTCTTCCCAGTTTAGAAGACGAAGCTTATGTTGTTGTCAGGAACTTTGTGCGGATCTTTCCTTCATGGTATATCGCAGACACAGAACAATTTCCAGTCTTCCTCCGCAACTTACACCTAAGTAATGTACTAATGTTATTCATGGTCATTACTGCATATGTTTCTGCTGACAGAAGACACAAGATTTCATTCTTTTAAATAGGCGAGGAGCAAACTGGATTGTGATGACGAGCAAGAGTTGGTTGCGCTTTTCAAGCACTCATTGATGAAGTATCGTTCTTACCTAAGGCAAGCGCACTTTGATGGCAAGCCTCTGAACGAAATTTCTGTAAAGTCTTCGGTGCTACATTTATCCGACGGTGACTTGAATAATCTTGTTACACATTGGTCTCGGCTGCAGCGTAAGGTACTGTCTATGATATCACATCACAATTTGAACTACATTTCTGCATTTGCCTTAATGTCTCACTTGTACGAAAATTGTTAGTAGAAGAACATTCGTTCTCAAGGGACCACATAATCTCGCAACTATACTGCACACTGCATTGCTCTCGTGAGTACCTCTTGCCCTATATGACCATACTTACTTTCATAGCTGTTTGATTATGTAGCATCACTGCACATGTTAGCCTCGTAATCGCCCATTTGGTGGACAATATAAGATCCGTATGGACTCTTACACAAATTTAGAATCAACCCAATGTTTTTGAAGAGGTTTAGCTCTGTAGTCCTCTTGTAAGGACTGAACGTGGTCTATCACTATACTTACATTAACAGCTACTCCCTCCGTCCCATAATATAAGAACGTTTTGTACAGTACACCAGTGTTCAAAACACTCTTGTATTATGGGAAGAGGGATTGGTTCATTTTGTAGCATTCTGCATCTTATCTCCCTCGCCCACCATTTACTAAAAAAGATCAGATCTATATTTAATCTTACCAACAAGTAGAATACACGGACAATGCCAGTGCAGAAGTGTAGCCCATTGCTCTTGTCAGTACATTTTGTCCTATAACGCTTGTACTTCCAGGGATTGGTAGTTGATTATGTAGCATCAATCTGCATCTTATCTTCATTATCCTCTATCGCTTCCAGTATTATCATATCTATAATTACTCTCTACAAAATGTAGAGTACAGGCAATGCTTATGAAGAAGATTCTGTGCTGAAATTCTTGAGTTATCCTTCCCTTGACATGGAGAAGGGCATTATAAAGCCGGTGTTAACTGTTAATGTAAGTCAGTCCATCTAAAGCCTTTATCCTCAACTGTTGTTTAATTTGCTCATACTCCCTATCGTTTACTGCTGTTTAGTTTGTTGTTTCTACCAAAATGCATGTTCCTAAGAACCGTAAGTTCTAAGTTTTACTTGTAAAACCAAATTTCTTATTCATACCATGCACATTACTTAATACTCCCTATATGTATGCTTGGTTTTGTGGATTTATAATCCAGTGTGTGGTGAAGCAGCCCACGTTTGCACCTTGTCATCTCCTGTTTTATCTTACTGATGTGGCTAATGATATGAATACCATGCCATGCACATTATCCAAAATAGATACAATGATTTTCTTTGCCCTTCATCTATGCTTGTTATGTTGACATGGTAATCCAGTAGTGTGTGAAGCTCCCCGCATTATGAACAATGCCAAATTATGCTGTTGATATTTTGAACTTACTCTTTATTTTCTAATTTGAAATTGGATAGAATTGACAGAATAGTTATCATCTTTGTTTATACACGTGCAAAACTTGTCATCTCTCTGCTTTGTTTCAGGGTGATATCCCTGATGGCATGCACAAGTCTGCTGAAGGCTGTGAGACAAACCGAACATATATTGCAGCAAAGAAGGCAAAACATCTTGAAGATAGCGAGATAACCCCAAAGTCTTGTCTTGATGCGGTGTTCAAGTTACTTGAGACTAACAGTCAGACAAGCTCACAGAATTCGTTGTCTGAATCAGTTCGACTTCTTCAGTCCCAAGTTCTAGCAGAAAGGCATTCCGCAACTCAACTTTGACTTGAAGTCCTATCTCTAAGAAAGATTGCGGAGAACACCAATGAGAACCTCATCGCTAAACAGCTACACTTGGAAGCTATGACCGACATGCTAGGCTGGTCTCACAGCCTTGCTCAGCAGCTTGCACATCAGTTCCCCCGCAAGGCTAACCTTTCTTGAACTGTCTTGGAAGTGGTCTCGGTTAGTATTATTTTGTTACGCTGCAATGGTGCCCAGTTTTTGTAATCTGCTTCTTCGTTGCGCTTTATGATCACTGGTGGCGAACTTCGATGCCCAGTGGATGTAATATACCTTAAATCATGTATTGTATAGTGTAGGTCTATTCTTAGTTACTATGCCATAATTTCTTTATTGTATAGAGTAGGTTCGTTCTTAATTCTGATGAGGACATGACTATCTTGGATATGACCAAAAATATTGCATATATGCATATTTGTCAGGTGATTTCTAGTGCAAACTATTCAATAATCTATTTATGTTATCCAGAACAAAAATACTTCACACACTTTTGTGTTTTGTCTAATTGCAGGTGTATGGGACATTTGTACAATCCACATATGAAGATAAGGAAGAAAGAGATGTTTATTTGTTGTTCAAAAAGTTCTCTCACGTCACTTTTGGCCCAAGAGAAGATAGAGTCCAAGTCTCTCACGTTCTGGATTCAGATTCGGACTGCACAGACATACCTGACTCAAAACGCACACAAGTTTTTCATACGGACTCCGAATTGGGTGATTCATTTTTTGTTGGAAACTAGATTTCGTGCACTTTCCAACCCAATTGGAATCACCTTCAAATTCGTCCGGAGCGTTGAGTTGTGGACGAAACAATCTGATGTTGCAGCAGAATCCGAGTCAAACTACAAGTCCAAAGGTGTTACAACACCTCCACTTGGGCCCATTGGCCTTGTACGACCTAGATTTAGTTTTAGGCTGCCTTGGGACGTCCTCCCACCTCCTTGGCCGCCACCCCTTGCTCCTATATAAGTAGATCCATCTAGTAGCTTTTCCTTGGGATTTGTTTAGTTAAAAGTTAGCCATTGCAACTTCGTGTACTTCGTTTGTGTCCAACAACCAGACCAAGACCGCTTACGGATCCCCACCTTTATCAATACTTCATATATACTCGCAATATTCAGATTGCTTTTATCATATTCTTGCTTGTTCTTCGATTGCTTGCAGGAATAGACCTTCGTGGTCAGGTTGATTGTGCTCCAGCGTGGTCAATAACCTTTCGGAGTTGGTTTAGCGATTGCTAAGGCGCAACGTCGTGCACGTTTGTAGTCGGATCGTCAAAGTCATCTTCACCAAATCGATAGTTATCATCTCATCGAAAGATCGGGACACCCCCGCCTCTATCAAGTGGTATCAAAATGATTAAACATTGGTTCTTTTGCATCAATAGTTAATTCAATGGGTGCACTCAAAATTGTTGGTATTTCAGTTGTTTGATCACATGGCAAAGTCAAATTATCAACGTAGTCCTCTAAAATAGGTGGTGTGATCAAAGTAGTGGGTAGCTCATCAGATGGTGCATTCAAATTGACAAGGCATTCATCATTCTCATGTAGAGATGGAAGATCAGTACCTTTGTCATTAGCTCTTATGATCAACTCAGATGATGTAGCCACTCTCGGGGCCGATGTGTCACATGGTGGAGGCGATGTAGTCCTGATAACAACGGATGTGGTTGTCATAGTATGCCTAGTAGTTGAAGGAACAATCATATCAACTCTTGGAATGTGCACCGTGCGCTTGTTCTCCTCATGGCCAACACGTTGTTTTATTTCCTGTTCAGCTTTGCAAGCAAGATGAAACAAATGGTCCATAGGATAACACTCTTCATGAATTAGTATCTCTTGAATATCACGGTTTAATCCTCCCCAAAATCTATCCATAAAATCATCTTCACTTTCTTCTAAAGAGGAATGCAACAAGGTAGTTTGTAAATCATCATAATATTTTGTTACAGTTTCACTACCTTGTTTTAAGTGTTGCAACTTCTTAATCATGTCACGAGTATAATAAGCAGGGACGAAAGTATATCGCATGGCAAGTTTCAAATCATCCCAAGTAGTAGGTATATAATCAGGGTGTAACCGACAATATTCACTCCACCAAACCAAAGCATAACCAGTGAAAGTACCAACCACAACCTTAACCTTTTTATGTTCATCGAAATTATGGGAAGCAAATATATTTTTTACGTCGAACTCCCATTCAATATATAAAGCAGGTTTAAAACGGCCATTAAATGGTGGTATAGATACATTAACCTGATCATGTGCATTTGGATGTTTGTGCACCTCTCGTGACGGTTGTGGTATTTGCAAAGGTGGTGGCACGTCTCCCGCGATCGACAAAGCCCATGAATTGACTCTGGATCCTGTCATGATTAGTAGAACAAGAAACAAAACCCAAAAAAAAATGTTCCTATAACTACTAGGATGTGGTGGTAAAACGCTCACAATAAAGCAAATATCAATGTCTTACAAGTTCTTACCATGCAGCAGGCGGTGATCGGCAACCAGCGGTGTCAAGTAACTCTGAATATTGAGTAAAGCGATTGCCAGGGGAGCGTACGTATACACGGTGTAGAAATATGTGGAGCTGGGTTGGCTATATATGGTAGCAAAAGATTAGCAATAATCAATTCAAAGATGCAATGTTGAATAAACGCTCAACGACGGTACTGTGCTGGTCCTAGGCTAGACCGTACTAGAGACGCGAGCCTAGAACACTAATGAGGTCACGGCGTAGCACAACTAGCATCAATGAAGGATACTAAGTAGCTCTTCACAGCAAGATATAAGTGAAGATCACAACGGCAGTGAAGATAATGATGAAAAACAACTGCCAAGCAGGATATACAACAACTCTCTCTCCAACTTTCCTCTTGAAAAGTTTGAGACAATTTTCTGATAAATTCTTTCAAAGAATGCTACTAACTCAAGCTTTCCAATGCAAAAAGAATCACTCAATTCCGAGTTGATATGAGGAGTCAAAGAATTCTAAAACTGGCCTGAAAAATTGGAACAAGTTGTGTTCACGAACTTCGGAGGGCAAAAAGACCTATTTAGAAGACGATTTTGAGGTGTCAAATATTGAACTAGCTTCTGCAACTATTTAGATGCGGCTCGTCGCTATCTTCAATTTGAGTACTCACGGAGCCAAAACGGACTTCGTATGAGGAAGATACACCTGTTTTACTGAATAGTTCGCAAAACAGATTCCAATCCGAATTCAGGTACGAGATTGATTCTACATAGATCCAATTTTTTTCTTCTCTCTGTTTTTCCTCACACTTTTGTTTCTTTCTCTCCTTTTTTTTCTCTGACTTTTTTTTCTCCTTTTTTTTCTCGTTTTTTTTCTCTCTCTTTTTTTCTCCCTCTTTCCAAAACAAACTAGATAAGATGCAGATTGGATCAAGTGAAGATGTGAACAATCTCAACTATTATTATGACAATGAATGGTGGGTAGCACGTGGTGGAAATTGATGGATGGGTGGTGGACAGCGGAAGAGATAATGATGCAGCGGTGGCGTGACTAATGTGAACAGAACTCGAAACTCTAAACGAACTAGACACTAAGACCAGCAACTCGACACGACGATGCAACCGATAATTCAACTATGCAAGCAATGAAAAGAAAATTGCAAAGGCTCAGACTGGCTTAGACAAAGGATGAATAGATCTAACTCTTTTTTGTGGCTTTTTCTTGGACAATAGGTAAGAAAATAAATCTAATCTAGGAAAACTGGAAATTCTCACCGAGCAACCTGAAAACTGATACCACTTGATAGAGGCGGGGGTGTCCCGATCTTTCGATGAGATGATAACTATCGATTTGGTGAAGATGACTTTGACGATCCGACTACAAACGTGCACGACGTTGCGCCTTAGCAATCGCTAAACCAACTCCGAAAGGTTATTGACCACGCTGGAGCACAATCAACCTGACCACGAAGGTCTATTCCTGCAAGCAATCGAAGAACAAGCAAGAATATGATAAAAGCAATCTGAATATTGCGAGTATATATGAAGTATTGATAAAGGTGGGGATCCGTAAGCGGTCTTGGTCTGGTTGTTGGACACAAACGAAGTACACGAAGTTGCAATGGCTAACTTTTAACTAAACAAATCCCAAGGAAAAGCTACTAGATGGATCTACTTATATAGGAGCAAGGGGTGGCGGCCAAGGAGGTGGGAGGACGTCCCAAGGCAGCCTAAAACTAAATCTAGGTCGTACAAGGCCAATGGGCCCAAGTGGAGGTGATGTAACACCTTTGGACTTGTAGTTTGACTCGGATTCTGCTGCAGCATCAGATTGTTTCGTCCACAACTCAACGCTCCGGACGAATTTGAAGGTGATTCCAATAGTGTTGGAAAGTGCACGAAATCTAGTTTCCAACAAAAAAAGAATCACCCAATTCGGAGTCCGTATGAAAAACTTGTGTGCGTTTTGAGTCAGGTATGTCTGTGCAGTCCGAATCTGAATCCAGAATGTGAGAGACTTGGACTCTATCTTCTCTTGGGCCAAAAGTGACGTGAGAGAACTTTTTGGACAGCAAATAAACATCTCTTTCTTCCTTATCTTCATATGTGGATTGTACAAATGTCCCATACACCTGCAATTAGACAAAACACAAAAGTGTGTGAAGTATTTTTGTTCTGGATAACATAAATAGATTATTGAATAGTTTGCACTAGAAATCACCTGACAAATATGCATATATGCAATATTTTTGGTCATATCCAAGATAGTCATGTCCTCATCAAATTCCTACTAGTTACTGCCATCATTCGCTATCTGAAAAAAAATCAGATGTAGTCGACCGGGCCGAAACATTCGATAACGGGCCAGGTTTTTAGCGGGCCACAATTGGGCCGGCCTGCGTCTTTCTTGGGCCCGAATGATTGGGGCCTTCACACATTGCGCCAGGCCTAAACTTACACCGGCCTATATTTTAGTTGGGCCTTTGGTCGACCCAGCACTTAGTTCGGCCCAGGTAGCGTTGGGCCATTAACAGGCTGAATATTGTACTGGCATGTTATGGCCGATATGAAACCACGGGCCTTTAGCAGGCCAAAATGCATGTTGGGCCTCAATTTTTTTTCACTAGTCGTCGACGGGCCTTCAGCAGGCCGAAATGTAGACCGGGCCGTTATGGGCCCAGTTAGCTCACGGGCCGTTACCAGGCAGAAACATATCTCGGGCCTTAGTTGGCCCACTGATATCATGGGCCTTTAAGAGGCTGAAAGCTTAGTACAGGCATCAACGGGCCGAATTACGCGACAGGCCTTCAACAGGCCAAAAGTCACGTTGGGCTTAACTGTTGCCACCTTTAGCACGGGCCGTTAGTGGGCCCGATGTCCCGTCGGACCATATATGGCCCATGGGCAGCGCGAGCCATTCCCAGGCCGAAAGTCACACCGGGCTGAATTGGGCCCATGTCTACATCAGGCCTCTAACAGGCCGAAAGTCACTGGGCTGTAGTTGGGCCCGAATATTCGACGAACAATTAACGGGCCAGATCTGGCTTCGGGCCGCAAATGGGCCCAAATATTGGGCGAACAATTAACGGGCCAGTTCTGGCTTCGGGCCATAAATGGGCCCAAATATTGGGCGAACAATTAACGGGCCAGATCTGGTTTCGGGCTGTAAATGGGCCTTTATTAAGCAGGCCGTTATTGGGCTGGCCCACTAGTACCTGATTAAGTTCTACGGGGCTTTGACTGGGCCGGCCTTTTTAACCTATATGGGCCTCTGTTGGGCCAAGCCACGTGTCAACGTACCATAGGCATGTCTCCTCCAATGGACGGGCGACATCTGGCCCACTGACGAGCTGACAGGTGTTCCCTTCGGCCAATCAGAATTTTACACGTGGAAATTTCCCATTGGTCGGGGCTGTTAACGGGTTATCGGATCCAAAATCCGACCCGATAGCTTAACGACGTTCCGTTACGGTGGATGCCACGTGTCGGTCACCCTTGACGAAAGCACTTCTGTGACACGTGATTTATTGTCATGGAAGTGTACATTTCCGTGATGATAATTTTGGTAATGTCATGGAACACTTCTACGACAGCACAGGTATGACTATCTTGATGCTATCATAAATTTGTCATGGATGTACATGCATGACAAAAAACGCGACCTACTATGACAAACACGTATCATCACGGAAGTGTATTTTTTTGTAGTGCAGGTTGATGTGAACTTGTTCATATCAATCTTCAACACTTAGAAATAATCCTTCTTCATTTGCTCTTGCGAGATCTTGTAACCAGCCATGACGTCATCCCCTAGGATTGTGGTAACCCGCCATGACGTCACCTGTCGTTAATATCACACAAGGCCAAAAACTTAATATACCTTCTCTTTTAATGAACCTCTAAAAATCGAGGCACTTGTGCTGTCACATATCCATTTTTCGGCCTCATCGATTCCCACGCATGCCACTTATACTTTTAGCCTTATAAATAGGGCCAGGGGTCCCTTTTCACTTTCCCCCCTTGCCTCCTCGTCTCTGTCTTCTACCTCACGACGCCTCAGCGCCCGAGCTTTGCCGCCACCGTCGACCTTTGCCAATACTTCGACAATGGCCGTTGCATCAACCTGAACCGACCAGAGTCTGTTGGCGCGCCTCCGCTGTTCAGCAGCTCCGGTGAGTTTTCCCTGTCCTCTCATCGTAGATCGCATTAGGGTTTCCACGAGTTCATCGAAGCTCATCTCCACTTTTCTTTGTTCTTCACTGCAGTTTGAGATTTTGATCCAAACTTTATACTCCTCCTGCACGACAGCAGTTGTATTACTCATTTTTGAAATTTAGAGCTTCTCCTTTGCGTGAGAAATCCAATCTAGACACATGAACTGCTCCACTGCTGCAACTTAGGTCTAGATATTTTCCATTATTTGAAGTGTCGTAGATCCAAAATTATAGCATCAATCTGTGAAATCTGTTTTTCCAACAATTAGCAACTTTTACACTCTCAGATCTGTAAATCAATAAATGTGTGGGCGGCTTAGCTCAGAATCCATAACCCGCCAGATACCATTAGTCCCCTCTTAAGCCGCCAATAGCTCACCTTTATAGCTTAAATGATATCCTTCGGTTTAATACCTTTGCATGCATGCTTCATTGTTATTTGCCTTTAAACCAATCGCCGACTTAACCATATAATCTTAAACCGACATAATCTTCCTCTCAGATTTATCAAAAAATGACTAAGACATACACTGCCTGCAACTGGGTCCGATCCCGGGTCACTGGAGAAGACCTGAACAATTTCGTTGCAAGTGGCACCCTAGACAAGAGAGAGAACCTCCACTAGAGGGTCCCAAGTGAAGAAAATCCTCCTGAGCCCAAGGACAAAGAATTGATTGTTTTCACTGACCACCTGATCCGGGGGTTCAGCCCGCCCGGCTCAAAGTTTTTCCGTGACATACTTCATTTTTTCCAACTTCACTCTCAAGATATTGGACCCAATTCTATGTCCAACATTTGCAACTTCCAAGTATTCTGTGAAGCTTATCTTCAAGAGGAGCCAATAGTTGAATTGTTTAGAGAGTTCTACTACTTAAGCCGTCAGACAGAGTTCACTGATGGGCCCAGCTTGGAACTTGGTGGAGTTTCAATTCAGAAGAGGAAAGAAGCCAACTTTCCCTACGCCAAGCCGCCGAGTCATCCCAAAGATTGGAACTAGACTTGGTTCTACTATCAAAACACATCTCCAGCAGACGAGAATCCTCTGCCAGTTTACCGCGACCACCGGCTTAGCAACGCACATCCACTCCCCCACGGATCAGCACGAAGGAGCGGGCCAAATACGCGCCAACTTTTTCAAAGCTAAGAGCCTTCATGCCTAATGGTTTAACCGGCATTGACCTTGTACGGTGCTTTGTCTCCTGGGGATCTTGCCTCTAAGCCGTCACCCTGGCTTGATGTGCGAGTATACTGACAATCTGAAAGATCTCCAACACCACTTTGACATTCAATTGTCAGACACAGAAATCACTGAGGCCACCAAGGCGTTGCTAAACGAATCTTGGGCAGATTGTAGTAAGACAAGACTTAGTCCTTTTGCACTTTCAACAAACTGCATGCTGTAAGTGTTGCACACTTGTTCAATCATATTTTCATTAATACTGCCCACTTGTGATCTTTTTGACCTCATCAGGCCGACTCTTCTTTTTGGAAGAAGAAACCGCAAGATAAGTCGGCCAAACCGGCTCATACCAAAACCAACGTCACCAAGAGGCCTGCCAAGAAGAAGACCATCGAGCCCGCCGATTTAAACTTGGATGATGACGGTCATGATGATGAGTCAGAGGTAGAACTTGACTCTCTTGGCTCATTTTTTATACATCTAATTGACAATGATTGTTATCAGGAGCAAGCCAAGGCCTGCCGTGCGGGTGACGACGAGGTAATTGTTCTTTCCTCTGGCTCAGAGTCTGTGCCAAAATAGAAAACTCGCCAGGCAAACTGGAAAGTAAGGTTTTCTCATCCTTTAGCTTATTTGGATCCCAGCTTTATTTTCAAGAAGCAACAGCATGAAGCTCATCGTACGACCCGGAATAGCAGAAGCGGGATCCTGTCTTCCGGCTTACCAAACACCCCTGCCCCTCGCAAGCGTCGTCCAGAGGTCTCAAGCACTTCGACTTAATTTATCCCAGGGCCGGTCTTTACCGACAACCTCTTAATCCCTCCAATTCAAATTATCAGAGTACATCTCATTCCTCCTCTGGCGACTCAATGGGAACTCATGTCTCGGCCTTCAAACCGGTGCTAGGGTAATGTTACCAAACCTTTTACTTTCAATCATATACTCAACTGTTGTGCTAACCTTGCCTTGTGTTTCATTTACAGGGTCGTAGCCAAACCCAGCAAGAAGCAAAGGTGATGAAAACTCCTGAGAATCCTTCTGAGCCGGAGCGGCAATCAGTAGGAACCTCCCATGAAGCTCCTGAAGCCACAGTTGATGAACCGCCTCTGGTTGATCACAATGCTGATGCTGACCCAATGGACGTGGATGCAACTATCAATCCACCAAGCCCCACTAAGCCGGCTAGCCCTGCTAAGCCGCCAAGCCCCGTCAAACACACTGAAGATAAGGCTGGTGATGATGATGTTGCTATAACCGGTCATGGTTATACAGCGCCAGGCCAACCCACTGTTTTGTTGAAACACAGTGCCAAGGAGGAATTCTCTGTTGCTGATAAAGGCAAATGGTCAACCAATCTAGACAGCTATGCTCAACTCAGCACTCAAGAAATTCATTCCAGGTATTTAAACCGCCTTTACATCAGCCATGATTATGAAGCCGACTTGGTAAATCTGATGAAAGAGCATTTTGAGGTAAACACTACAACTCTTATCCATATAATCATACTTGCCTTAGCCGCCAAGTTTACTGGATGTGATAGAATAGCATGTACTGTAAACTTGAATAATCTCCATAGATCGAATCATGTATCCCCCAAGGGCCGGTTTATGCTTTCAACATAAACCGGGACTTGCAATAACAATACTTCAACTTTGCATGTGTAGCCCCCAAGGGTTGGCTTAATTTGTCAAGATAAGCCGGGTATCTGGATAATAACACTTTGATTTCCGTCTGTAGCCCTCAAGGGCCGGCTTAATCTGTGAAGATAAGCCTAGTCTCAATACCATACAAATGCAGAAACTTAGTTATATAGCCCCCATGAATCGGCTATACTCAACATATGACATCAGTTCATCATAAACTTTGTCTTGAAAAAAGAGCAAGGTGCATTAGCCCCCAAGTGCCAAGTAAAATACTTGTATTATGCTTGGGACTTCAAATAAATTCATAATGACCCTTACTCATTGTTTATCTTTTTCAGGCTGAGCTTAATGGCAAAGAATCCCAAGTCACTGATCTTCAAGAGAACATTAAATCCCAGCAAGCAGAAACTTCCAAAGCCAAAGCTGACCTGGCCACTGCCTTAGCAGATATGGAAAAGTTGAAAAAAGATTTCAAAGCTGATCAGGCTAGCTGGGAAACAGAGAAGTCAGCTCTGTTGAAGAGAGCGGAAGATGTTGAAGCGGCTCTTAAGCTGGTAGCTGGAGAGCTCGTCGGTTTAACACATCAAATCAATGCCATGACTGCTGCAATCTTTGGTAAGTAATTTCATCTCAGTACTTGCTTTGAATGCATTTAAATCATTATTCACCCGACTTATAAATTTCTTGTTGATGTAGGCTCCAGAGTTGCCCACCTAGGCACAGATATGCGCAAAAAGTTGAAAGTCGCCTACACCCTTGTAGAGCAATTATATACAGGCACGCAATGGGTCATCTGCACAGCTACACACAAGAAGCAACCCTCCACCCTTATCAAGGAAACATTGGAGAAGCTTTTTGTGATGCCTTTGAGGATCGAAGAGCTGAAGAAATCTGCTGCAAGAGCCGGTGCACTCACTGCACTAACCCGGGCCAAGGCATGGCAGGCTGATCTTGATCCGGCAGACTTAACAATTGGCTGCCTCAGTGTCAAAGAAGACGGGTCACCCTTTAGCACAGAAGACTTTGCCACCATAGCAAGGGAAATGCGCCCTCTGGCAAGTAAGCTAGCTCAAGATACCAATCTTACACATTACCAACCGATTTACGATGCCGACAACAAGAAGGTCAAGGCACTATTCACGAGTCAGAGGATCTGACTCCGCCCATCCATAAGCACACGTTCGCCCTGATCTCGACCCGTCCACTCTTATAAGTGACGAAGCTATATTCAGAGCCTTGACCGGGATCAACTAGGCAACCACTGATTTCCAGCCAACGGGTGAAGAAGAACAGGATGAGCTGGCGTTGGATGATCCACAACCTTCAACTCATCAAGGCCAAGACCAGTAAGCCACAGGCCGGCTTAGCGTTTGGTCTCCATGAAAGTATGAAAACAATTATTATTTTGGGCCACTAGTTGCCTTGTAATAGGCTTGTAAAATACTAATCTGCCATGCCATCATGCAGTTTTGCTTGCATAACACTGCAGATCCATCATTGGGAAATCCGTCCCTTATGCTTTGTGATATGATCAATTATGCAGATCTGGTTTGTCGTTTTTCCCTGTATATAAACAAACAACAAGTGCCCTAGCGGTTTACCCCAGGGCGGGTCATGATACCCCATATAAAAAAACAATGAGGACTTATCAGCCCATAATCAGGGCTGATTTATAAAAAAACCTTATATAACGAAATAAATATCATACCTGTGATATTTGTTCATTCTGCTGACTTATCATAAGTCATGTGGTAAAGGCAATAGCCTATAGACAGAAGCACAATGCCCTGTTTAATATACTGCGGGCTTCTAACACCGTATGCAGCAAGGGGTGATATCCCAAAACTTGAGTGGAAAGCTCTAAGGATATGATCATTATATCTAGGCAACTTAAATTCCAAGGCCAGGCCGGGTTAATAACACTCTGAATAAAGATATACATGAACCATAAGGCAACATGGCCTAATAGGTTTTTTTAACCATGTATTGATATGTGATTAGAGACAAAACTCCAAAAATGTTCAAATGAAAGACAAATCAGAAAACAAGGCTTTCATAGGCCGCCAAGCCTAAAACCTAAGTGCTTTTATGGGCCGCACAGCCGCTAAGTTAAACCTTAATTCAAAACCTTGTAAGTCGGGCCTCACATGACCAATCGTTGTTTTAATGTTGACAAGTTCAGTGTCTTTATAAGAATAACTATCAAGAGTACAACGGGTCATTCCAGGATTACCTGTGCGGAGTGGCCAACTTACAAATGCAGGATAACCCGGATTTTTTGGTGAATACACCTAGGCGTCCAAGCCTAAAGGGTCATAGCTATGCTAATGAGCCCCCAAGTTTCATTCTAGGTCTATAAACCAGAATCAGAGCTATGCTCCATGAGGAAGCCCCCAAGTATATTTCAATCATGGCGCATAAGCTGGATCAAGAGGGTAATCTTTAGCTATGCTCAATGAGCAGGAAGCCCCCAAGTGATCATATGAAGTGACAATAAAGACTCATATTCTTAGAAATGAAACGACAGAGGCCCTGAATTATCAGGGATGACGGCTTTATTATGATAATATATACATCGATAAAGTATGTACATCACAAGAGCCGGTGGCTCAAGTGTAATAAGGCCGAAGATGAGAAATATTCCACGGCCGGCGGGTCTCCTCCTCCGACGTGCGTGAGTCCTTATGGTCTCGAACATCGATAAGGTGGTATGATCCGTTCTTCAGATTCTTGCTGACCACAAAGGGCCCTTCCCAAGGTCGGGATAGCTTGTGCATGTCAGTTTGATCCTGGATGAGCCGGGGCACTAAGTCGCCTTCTTGAAAGGTTCTGGTTTTAACCCGGCGGCTGTGATAACACCGCAGATCTTGCTGGTAAATCACCGAACGATCCGCCGCAAGGTCACGCTCCTCATTTAGTATGTCAATAGCATCCTGACGTGCCTTCTCATTGTCAGCTTCAACATAAGCCACCACACGAGGCAAATCATGACATATGTCACTGGGGAGAATCGCCTCAGCTCCATAAACCATGAAGAAAGGCGTGTAACCCGTAGATCTGTTGGGGGTGGTATTGATACTCCAAAGCACTAATGGCAACTCTTCCACCCAACAACCCGGCGTTCTCTGCAAAGGAACCATAATCCGGGGCTTGATACCTCTCAAGATTTCTTGATTTGCTCGTTCATCTTGGCCATTAGACTGGGGGTGAGCTACTGATGATACATCAAGCTGGATATGCTCTTGTTGACAGAATTGTTTCATTGCTCCCTTAGACAGATTAGTACCATTATCTGTGATGATACTATGAGGATACCCAAAATGAAAGATCACCTTTTTTATGAATTGAACTGTCGTGGCTGCATCACATTTGCTGACCGGCTCAGCCTCAACCCACTTTGTAAACTTATCAACCGCCACCAAGAGGTGGGTCTTATTATCTTTGGACAATTTGAAAGGCCCAACCATATTTAGCACCCAGACTGCAAACGACCAAGTAATTGGAATCATCCCTAACTCTTGAGCCGGCACATGAGCATGTCTTGAAAACTTCTCACAACCATCACATTTACTGACTAGATCTTATGCATCAGCATGAGCCGTCAGCCAATAAAATCCATGACGAAAAGCTTTAGCAACGAGAGACTTAGAGCCAGCATGATGAGCGCAAACTCCTTCATGGATCTCCCTTAAAGTTTCACGGCCCTCCTCAGGAGAAACGCATCGTTGAAACACCTCGGTAACACTGCATCTGTGAAGCTCGCCGTTGACAATAGTCATTAACTTAGATCTCCGGGTTATCTGCCTGGCCAAAGTTTCATCCTCGGGTAACTCACCCCGGGTCATGTAAGCCAAATACGGAACAGTCCAATTAGGCATAACATGAAGAGTCGCCACTAATTGTGCCTCCTGGTCAGGTACTGCCAAGTCCTCCTTTGTAGGCAATTTCACTGATGGGTTATGCAAAATATCAAGGAAAATATTAGGGGGGACCGGCTTATGCTTAGACCCCAGCCGACTTAACGCATCAGCTGCTTCATTTTTCCTTCAATCAACATGCTCCACTTGATATCCTTTGAAGTGACCAGCAATAGTATCCACCTCTCGACGATAAGCCGCCATGAGTGGGTCCTTTGAATCCCAGGTCCCTGATACTTGCTGAGCCACCAAATTTGAGTCGCCAAAACATCTTACCCGGCTTAGATTCATCTCTTTAGCCATCCGAAGACCATGGAGTAAGGCTTCATATTCAGCTGCATTGTTAGTACAAGGGAACATCAACCTTAAAACATAACAAAACTGATCACCTCATGGGGAAGTCAATATAACTCCATCCCCCGAGCCTTCCAACTGCATGGATCCATCAAAATGAATGGTCCAATATGTATGATCCGACTTATCCTCAGGCATCTGCAACTCTGTCCAATCATTGATGAAATCCACAAGTGCTTGAGATTTTATAGCCATCTGAGGCATGTATTTTAGACCATGGGGTCCAAGCTCAATGGCCCACTTAGCTATCCGACCTGTGGCTTCTCTGTTTTGAATAATATCCCCCAAAGGGGCAGAGCTAACCACAGTGATGGGATGATCAAGGAAATATTGCTTCCATTTACGACTAGCCATGAACACACCATAAACCAGCTTCCGCCAATGTGGGTATCTCTGCTTAGACTCAATGAGCACCTCACTGACATAATAAGCCGGCCTTTGAACCGAATGCTCCTTGCCTGACTCCTTCCTTTCAACCACAATTGCTACACTAACAGCCGGTTGTTTGTAGCCACATATAGCAGCAGAGGCTCCTTCTCAATGGGGGATGCAAGCACCGCAGCTCAGCCAGTTGCATCTCAAGTGCCTCAAACGCCTCATTAGCAGCATCGCTCCAGACAAAATTATCTATCTTCTTCATTATCTGATATAGAGGGATGGCCTTCGCTCCCAGGCAACTTATAAACCGGCTCAAAGCCGCGATACGACCCGCCAAACGCTGGACGTCACTGATACACGCCGGCTTAGCCAAAGAGGTTATAGGCTTGATCTTCTCCGGGTTAGCTTCAATGCCTCTCTCAGATACTAAGAAACCCAATAACTTGCCTGCTGGCACACCAAAGACACACTTGGCCGGGTTAAGCATCATCTTGTAGACCCGGAGGTTGTCAAAGGTTTCCTTCAGATCCTCAATCAACGCCTCCTTCATCTTGGATTTCACAACAATATCATCCACATAAGCATGAACATTACGCCCAATCTGGCCATGAAGGCAATTCTGGACACACCGCTGGTAAGTTGCCTGGGCACTCTTGAGCTCAAAAGGCATAGATACATAGCAGAAGGCTCCAAAGGGATTGATGAAAGTTGTCTTCTCCTGGTCCTTAACTACCATTTTGATCTGATGATAACTAGAGTAAGCATCCAAAAAACTCAATCGCTCACAACCCGCCATAGCATCAATGATCTGAATAATACGAGGGAGAGCAAAGGGATCAGTTGGACATGCCTTGTTAAGGTCTGTATAATCCACACACATATGCCAAGTGCCCTTTTTCTTAAGTACTAGCTCCGGGTTAGCCAACCATTCAGGATGAAAACTTCAATGATGAACCCTGCTGCCAAGAGCCGGGCCACCTCTTCACCGATTGCCTTGCGCCTTTCCTCATTGAACCGGCGAAGAAACTGTTTGACAAGTTTAAACTTGGGATCCACATTAAGAGTGTGCTCAGCGAGTTCCCTCAGTACACCTGGCATGTCAGAAGGCTTCCATGCAAAGATGTCCTGGTTCTCACAGATGAACTCGATGAGCGCACTTTCCTATTTCGGATCCATATTCGCACTGATGCTGAATTGCTTTGAAGAATCGCTAGGGACAAAATCAACTAGCTTAGTATCATCTGCCGACTTAAACTTCATTAAGGGCTCATTCTGTGTCGTTTGCTTCTTCAAAGGTGTCATATCTGCCGGGTCAACATTGTCTTTATAAAACTTCAATTCTTCAGTGGCGCAAGCTGAATCAGCATAAACTGCATCACCCTCTTCACAATCCAAAGTGATTTTTCTATTGCCTTGCACTGTGATGGTGCCCTTGTGACCGGACATCTTAAGCTGCAAATAAACATAAGACGGTCGTGCCATAAACTTGGCGTAAGCCGGCCACCCAAACAACGCATGGTATGGGCTGTTAGTTTTCACCACCTCAAAGGTTAACTTCTCAGCTCTGGAATCATTGTCATCTCCAAAAGCCACTTCCAGTGTTATCCTACCCACAGGATACACTGACAGTAGAAGACGACCTAAGATCTTTGTCAGTCAAATTCATACAACAAAAGGTCTTATAATAAAGGATGTTGATATTGCTGCCTCCATCCATAAGAACCTTTATGAGTTTATATCCTCCCACCTGTGGAGCAACCACCAGTGCCAGCTGACCCGGATTATCGACCCGGGGCGGGTGATCTTCTCTACTCCACGTAATAGACTGCTCGGACCACCATAAGTATCGGAGCACCGCCGGTTCAACATAGTTCACCGCCCGCTTATGGATTTTCTTCTCTCTTGCATAGACTTGTAGTGAATACATGATACTGACCACCGTTTAGCTGCTTTGGATTACTCTGATAACCAGACTGTTGCTACTGGTTTCCTTGGTTAGACTGTTGATTAAACCACCTTGATTGCCTTGACCCTGAAAGCCAGAGCTTGAACTGCCACCACCAAAGCCAGGCCCGTGAGAGCCGGATCCAAAGCCACCATTTGGGACATGATTGAAAAAAATTAGAATTCCTAAACTCCTTCATAATGTAACAATCCCTCCACATATAACTAGAGGGCTTATCGCGCATGTCGTGCTTTGGACAAGGTTGATTCAGCATTGCCTCAAGGTTGAGTCTTGACCCTTGGGGCTGCTTTCCCTTGCAACGCTGATTATTATTCTGTGCATTGGTGTTAGCTAGAAAATCAAAATTACCATCAGCCTTACACTTACCGTTGTCGGCTTGGACTGCCTGGTTATGCTACTGCCCTTTTGTATTGCCGCCCTTCTTTCCCTTCCCCGGCTTATCATCATCAGACTCGGGATGCTTGGTACTGTCAGAGTGGGCATATTTGACGAGATCCACCATTAGCTCCCCCATATCGTTGCAGTGGCGCTAAAGCTGTCCCAGCTTCTATTTGAGAGGGAGGAAATGCCAATTCTTCTCTAACATCGAGACTGTAGAATCGACATTGATACTATCTGATAAATGTATGATTGACGAGATCTGGCGCACCCAATGGGTTGTTGACTCTCCTTCACCTTGAATGCAAGAATCCAAATCCAGAATCGACATAGGCTGCTTGCATGTGTCCTTGAAATTTTGAATAAAGCGCCTCTTTAACTCTGCCCATGACCCAATAGAATTAGCGAGCAGTGTTTTTAACCACGTACGAGCTGGCCCATCCAACATCATGGTGAAGTACTTAGCACACGCAGCATCGCCGACATCCAGCATCTCCATGGCCATCCATAACTCTCAATCCAAGCCTCTAGGGCCTGATCCGCCATGTAATTAGGCACCTTACGGGGGCCCTTGAAATCCTTGGGCAAGCGCTCATTGCGTAGAGACGGCACTAAACACGACGCACCCAAGGTTCTAGAGGTCACTACTGCCTCCGTGGATGCTGAAGGATAAACCGGAGATGGCTGTTGAGCCGCCAACTGAGCTGCCAGCTCCGCCTCACGCCGTGCTCTGCCTTGATCTACCAAAATTTGAGCATCATTGCCGACACACGGCGGGTCAGGCCTACGAGGCTCGTTGCAGTGCGCTCACTGCTTGACACAGCCGGTTCATCAATGTGCCTACTATAACTCCTGCTTGGATGGGGTGTTGAGTGGATACGATCACGACTGTACAAATAAGCTGCCTGCTGGGCCACAGCCGTCTGAAGAAGCTCTCCGGCTCTCCATATTTCCATTGCTGCTGGCGACTCATCCTGGGCTGGGAGAGCGGCCAGCCGTGTAGCCGCGGCTATCATGTTATCCAACGGGTTAGAAAAATGTCCCGGAGGCGTTGGAACGTGCTGAGGAGGGGTTACGTTCGAGCGTGGGGGATCTGTAACCCATGGCTGAACCTGTTCTCCAGCCGCTGGCGCCTCAGCGGTCCGATTTACACCGGGCGGGTTATTGGGTCCTGCCCCAGGCGTGTTGAAAAGATTCCTCGCATCGTAAGTTGGGGGGCAGCCGGCTCACATGTCTTCTGTTGAAAACAGCATTTGACGCATCCATGTCCAAGCTTAAGCACAAGCTCTCCGCCTGAAGCCGTTTTGCTTCCCTCTGCAAGGCGGCTCGCTCTGTTGCCATCCTGGTGTTCTCTGAATTTAACTCCTCCTTGGCTTGGGCTATCTTATCATGCAATTTTGTAACATCCGCGTTATGCTGAGCTTGATTCGCCAGGTTAACCTCCGCTGTTAACAACGTTGTCAGAGCGTCCAACGGATCAGACAAAACTTGAGCTGGCGGGTGCATAGGGCCTCCTGCCCCAGAAGCCGCCGCTGCCATTGACCCAGAGATCATTGCCGCTGCAGTCGTAGAGTCCTGCGCTAGCTATGTACCGGCCATGAAGACCGTGGCCCGGTGTGGCGGCTCGTAGGGGTCCGGAATACTGTCGCCATCGGAACAGCCCCCAAGCCCGCCATCCTGAACTTGGTAGATGGAATTGGTCTCACCAGTAGAAGACTCGTCGCCAGAGTAAATAACCGTCTCACCACCAGATTCAGATCCTCCTTCTGGTTCCGCTCCATGAACGAAACCGACAAAAACATGCTTTGGGGCGGCTTTAGCCTTGGCGGGTCGCGCACGCCGAGCCGACTCGATGATATCGGTGCAGATGTCCGGCTCGGCTTCCGACTCACCGATCTTGCCGATGAAGAAGTGAACTGCGCCAAAGGGGACCCGATACACGTACTCGATCATCGATGTAGAGCTTGTCGCGACGACTCTTGGTCATCCGGCCCACAGCGTACCCCTTGAGCCCTGCGAAGCTGCCCTTCAAGAACTCGAAACCACTGTGCGCTGGCCCCATGGTGGGCGCCAACTGTCGTGGAATTTTCACATCAGATGTCCTAGCGTAAGGACTTAGGTGTGGAGCCATCACAACGTAGTTAGCTTGAAGGGGTTAAACGGGACAAGGGACACAGAGAGTTTATACTGGTTTGGCCCCTCATGATGGAGGTAATAGCCTAATCCAGTGTAGGGTGGTTATTGCTTGGGCTTCGATTACTAGGGAGCGAATACGCTTGACCTAGTTCTCAATCTCTTTCTTTCCTTCCCTAAACCGCCGTTGGGTCACCCCTTTATATACATAGGCTGATGCCCGGCAGCCTATAGAGTCCCGGCCGGCTCATACACAATGTGTCCGGCTCGGTGACAGAATCTATACTTTCCTTAACATACAAGTTAACATATGGCGGTTTACGCCCATGGGCCTCAAGTCGCCTTTGGGTCTTGGGCCTTCAGTAAGCCTGCTTCGTGAACCGCCATATTCAATATCTTCATGGGCCTTGTTACTATGAACCGCCAGTGGTATGACCCGGCCCCTCCTGGGCGGGTCATACCCAATAGTTATATCTGCAACAGTTGATGCGTGTCCTAAGGTGTTATTTTACTATGAACTCTAGGGCTGTTTGTGACACTTATAGGAATAGCCCAATGGATTGATCGAAAAGAATAACTTTGAGGTGGTTTCGTACCCTACAATGATCTCTTCGTTTGTTCTCGACTATTAGTGACTTTGGAGTGACTCTTTGTTTCATGTTGAGGGATTGTTATATGATCTAATTATGTTATTATTGTTGAGAGAACTTGCACTAGTGAAAGTATGAACCCTAGGCCTTGTTTCGAAGCATTGCAATACCATTTTCGCTTACTTTTATCGCTCTCTACCTTGCTGTTTTTATAATTTCAGATTACAAAACCTATATCTACCATCCATATTACGCTTGTATCACCATCTCTTCGCCGAACTACTGCACCTATACAATTTACCATTGTATTGGGTGTGTTGGGGACACAAGAGACTATTTGTTATTTGGTTGAAGGGTTGTTTGAGAGAGACCATCTTCATCCTATGCCTCCCATGGATTGATAAACCTTAGGTCATCCACTTGAGGAAAATTTGCTAGTGTCCTACAAACCTCTGCACTTGGAGGCCCAACAACCTCTAGAAGAAGAAGGTTGTGTAGTAGACATCAAGCTCTTCTCTGGCGCCGTTGCCGGGGAGGTTAGTGCTTGAAGGTATATCTTTAGATCTTGCAATCGAATCTTTTTGTTTCTTGTTTTATCACTAGTTTAGTTTATAAAAGAAAACTAAAAAAATGGAATTGAGGGTGCCTCATATGCTTCATCTTTTTCATATCTTTCGTGAAAATGATGGAAAGGAAAATTGTGCCCAAGTGCTAGAAGAAGAATGTATCAAAATATTTGGCATAAATCTTTGAATGATGAGCATGATTACAATGTTGTTAGTATGAATTCCTTGAATATCCATGATGCTAATGATATGCAAAGCTACAAGCTTTGGGAAGCTATGTTTGATGAAGATGATATTTTTAGTCCCCCTAGTTTTGATGAGCAAATTTATTATGATGAAAGCATGCCTCCTATTTATGATGATTATATTGATGAAAGTGGGTTTGGAAGGGTGTCAACTTTAGGAAGTAATGATCCCACTATTTTGGAGGGTGTTGAATCTTATTGTGATAAATATGAAAGTGGAATTGGAGAGGTCATGACTTTATTTAGTGATGAATCCACTATTTCGGAAGAGGTTCCAATTGATTATGAGAACAAAGTTGTTATCTATGATGATTATTGTGATGGCGTGTATGCTATAAAGAATAATGATAACCATGAAAATTGTCTTCTTGATTTTAATTTTCAATTGGATTATGCCTCACATGATAGTTATTTTGTTGAATTCGCTCCCACTACTATTCATGAGAAGAATTATGCTTATGTGGAAAGTAATAAAATTTCCTTGCTTCTGAATCATGAAAATAATGCTTTATGTGATAGTTATATTGTTGAATTCATTCATGATGCTACTGAAAATTATTATGAGGGAGGAGTATATGCTTGTAGGAATTGCAATAATATCAAGTTTCCTCTCTATGTGCTTAAAATCTTGAAGTTTTGCTTGTTTTCCCTTCCTAGGCTAGTTGATTCTTGATCCCATAAGTTGTTTGCTCACAAAATACCTAGGCATAGGAAGTGGGTTAGACTTCAAGTGCTAGTCATATTCTTCATGATGCTCCCATTATGTTTCAATTCTTATCTTTCAAGTGAGCATCATTGAAATCATCATGCCTAGCTAAAAGACATTAAAGAAAAGCGCTTGTTGGGAGACAACCCAAATTTTTACCCTTACTGTTTTTGTGTGTCCACATGATTAAGCTACTGTAGTAATCATGTTTTATAGTTTTTGTTTCAATAAAGTGCCAAGTAGAACCTTTGGGAAGACTTGGGTGAAAGTTAATGCGATCTTGCTGTAAAAAACAGAAACTCTGCTCTCACAAGAATAATTTTCATTTTTAACAGAAGAGCGATATTAAGTTGATTATTTTTTCATAACATTAATAGACAAATTCCTCACGTCCACCAATTTATTTCAGAATTTTTGGAGTTACATAAGTATTAGTGAGTTACAGATCACTACAGACTGTTCTGTTTTTGACAGATTCTGTTTTCTATGTGTTGTTTGCTTATTTTGATGAATCTATGAGTAGTATCGGAGGGTATGAACCATAGAGAAGTTGGAATAAATTAGATATTACACCAATATAAATTTAGAATGATTTCCTAACAGTACCAAAAGTAGTTATTTATTTTCTTATACTAACGGAGCTTACGAGTTCTCTGTTGAGTTTTGTGTTGTGAAGTTTTCGAGTTTTGGATAAAGATTCGATGGACTATGGAATAAGGAGTAGCAAGAGCCTAAGCTTGGGGATGCCCAAGGCACCCCAAAGTAATATTCAAGGAAAACCAAGAGCCTAACCTTGGGGATGCCCCAGATGGCATCCCCTCTTTTGTCTTCGTTCATCGGTAACCTTACTTGGAGCTATATTTTTATTCACCACATGATATGTGTTTTGCTTGGAGCGTCATGTCATTTTATTTTGTTTTGCTTGTTGTTTGAGTAATATCACAAGATCTGAAATTCTTAAATGTTAGAGTCTTCACATAGTTGCATAATTATTGGACTACTCATTGATCTTCACTTATATCTTTTGGAGTAGTTTGTCGTTTGCTCTAGTGCTTCACTTATATCTTTTTAGAGCACAACAGTGGTTTTATTTTGAAGAAATTGATGAACTCTCATGCTTCACTTATATTATTTTGAGAGTCCTAAAAAGCATGGTAATTTGCTTTGGTTATGAATTTAGTCCTAATATGATGGGCATCCAAGAGGGATATAATAAAAACTTACAAATAAAGTGCATTGAATACTATGAGAAGTTTGATTCTTTATGATTGTTTTGAGATATGAAGATGGTGATATTAGAGTCATGCTAGTGGAGTAGTTGTGAATTTGAGATATACTTGGGTTAAAGTTTGTGATTCCCGTAGCATGCACGTATGGTAAACCATTATGTGATGAAGTTGGAGCATGATTTATTTTTTGATTGTCATCCTTTGTGTGGAGGTCGGGATCGCGCGATGGTTAACTCCTATCAACCCTTCCCCTAGGATCCGCATGTAGTACTTTGTTTTGATGACTTGTAGATTTTTGCAATAAGTATGTGAGTTCTTTATGACTAATGTTGAGTCCATGGATTATACACACTCTCACCCTTCCACCATTGCTAGCCTCTCTAGTACCGTGCAACTTTCGCCGGTACCATACACCCACCATATACCTTCCTCAAAATAGCCACCATACCTACCTATTATGGCATTTCCATAGCCATTCCGAGATATATTGCCATGCAACTTTCCACCGTTCCGTTTATTATGACACATTTCGTCATTGTCATATTGCTTTGCATGATCATGTAGTTGACATCGTATTTGTGGCAAAGCCACCTTTCATAATTCTTTCATACATGTCACTCTTGATTCATTGCACATCCCGGTACACCACCGGAGGCATTCATATAGAGTCATATTTTGTTCTAAGTATCGAGTTGTAATTCTTGAGTTGTAAGTAAATAAAAGTGTGATGATCTTCATTATTAGAGCATTGTCCCAGTGAGGAAAGCATGATGGAGACTATGATTCCCCCACAAGTCAGGATGAGACTTCGGACGAAAAAAAAGAGGCCAAAAAAAGAGAAGGCCCAAAAAAACAAAAAAAGAGAGAAAAAGAGAGAAGGGGCAATGCTACTTTCCTTTTACCACACTTGTGTTTCAAAGTAGCACCATGATCTTCATGATAGAGAGTCTCCTATGTTGTCACTTTCATATACTAGTGGGAACTTTTCATTATAGAACTTGGCTTGTATATTCCAATGATGGGCTTCCTCAAAGTGCCCTAGGTCTTCGTGAGCAAGCAAGTTGGATGCACACCCACTTAGTGTATTTTTGAGCTTTCATACACTTATAGCTCTAATGCATCCGTTGCATGGCAATCCCTACTCACTCACATTGATATCTATTGATGGGCATCTTCATTGCCCGTTAATATGCCTAGTTGATGTGAGACTATCTTCTCCTTTTTGTCTTCTCCACAACCACCATTCTATTCCACCTATAGTGATATGTCCATGGCTCACACTCATGTATTGCATGAAAGTTGAAAAAGTTTGAGAATACTAAAGTATGAAAAAATTGCTTGGCTGAAATCGGGGTTGTGCATGATTTGAATATTTTGTGTGACGAAGATGGAGCATAGCTAAACTATAGGATTTTGTAGGGATAAGCTTTCTTTGGACATGTTATTTTTAGAAGACATAACTGCTTTGTTAGTATGCTTGAAGTATTATTGTTTTTATGTCAATATTAAACTTTTGTTTTGAATCTTATGGATGTGAATATTCTTGCCACAATAACGAAGATTACATTGATAAATATGTTAGGTAGCATTCCACATCAAAAATTCTGTTTTTATCATTTACCTACTCGAGGACGAGCATGAATTAAGCTTGGGGATGCTTGATACGTCTCCAATGTATATATAAATTTTGATTGTTCCATGCTATTATATTATCCATCTTGGATGTTTTATATATATTCATACGCTATTTTATATGATTTTTGGGACTAACCTATTAACCTACAGCCCAGTGCCAGTTTCTGTTTTTTTCCTTGTTTTTGAGTTTTACAGAAAAGGAATACCAAACGGAGTCCGATTGACCTGCCAATTTTTGTGGATTTTTTATGGACCAAAAGAAGCCCTCGAAGTAAAAGAGTTGGTCCAGAAGAGTCCCGAGCCATCCGTAAGGGTGGAGGGCGCACCCTACCCCCTGGGCGCGCGCCCTGCCTCGTGGATGACTCGGAGACCCCCCTAACATGATACCGACGCCAAAAATTCCTATAGATACAGAAACTCCCGAAAAGAAACCTAGATCGGGAGTTCCTCCGCCGCAAGCCTCTGTAGCCACCAAAAACCAATCAGGACCCTATTCCGGCACCCTGCCGGAGGGGGGATCCATCACCGGTGGCCATCTTCATCATCCCGGCGCTATCCATGATGAGGAGGGAGTAGTTCACCCTCGGGGCTGAGGGTATGTACGTCTTTAAGGATTTGACAACACTTGATGTATGTCTTGCGTAGGATACCCGTGGTGACAATGGGTTATTCTATTGATTCACTTGATGTATGTTTTGGTGATCAACTTGCGGGTTCCGCGACCTTGGGAATCTATGCATAGGGGTTGGCACATGTTTTCGTCTTGACTCTCCGGTAGAAACTTTGGGGTACTCTTTGAGGTTCTTTGTGTTGGTTGAATAGATGAATCTGAGATTGTGTGATGCATATCGTATAATCATACCCACGGATACTTGAGGTGACATTAGAGTATCTAGCTGACATTAGGGTTTTGGTTGATGTGTGTCTTAAGGTGTTATTTTACTACGAACTCTAGGGTTGTTTGTGACACTTATAGGAATAGCTCAATGGATTGATCGAAAAGAATAACTTTGAGGTGGTTTCGTACCCTACAATGATCTCTTCGTTTGTTCTCCGCTATTAGTGACTTTGGAGTGACTCTTTGTTACATGTTGAGGGATTGTTATATGATCTAATTATGTTATTATTGTTGAGAGAACTTGCACTAGTGAAAGTATGAACCCTAGGCCTTGTTTCGAAGCATTGCAATACCGTTTTCGCTCACTTTTATCGCTTGCTTCCTTGCTGTTTTTATAATTTCAGATTACAAAAACCTATACCTACCATCCATATTACGCTTGTATCACCATCTCTTCGTCGAAATAGTGCACCTATACAATTTACCATTGTATTGGGTGTGTCGGGGACACAAGAGACTCTTTGTTATTTGGTTGCAGGGTTGTTTGAGAGAGACCATCTTCATCCTATGCCTCCCACGAATTGATAAACCTTAGGTCATCCACTTGTGGGAAATTTGCTACTGTCCTACAAACCTCTGCACTTGTAGGCCCAACAATGTCTACGAGAAGGTTGTGTAGTAGACATCAGTGCAGTCCGAATCTGAGTCCAGAACGTGAGAGACTTGGATTCTATCTTCTTTTGGCCCAAAAGTGACGTGAGATGAATTTTTGAACAGCTCCTAAACTTCTTGTTTTCCCTTATCTTCATATGTGGATTGTACAAATGTTCCATACACCTGCAATTAGACATGGCACAAAAGTCTGTGGATTATATTTGTTCTGGATAACATAAATAAATTATTGCATAGTTTGCATTAGAAATCACCTCACAAATATGCATATATGCAATATTTTTAGTCGTATGCAAGGTAGTCATGTGCTCATCATCCCCCCCTTCTTGAAAACAAAGCCGTCCTCGGAGTTGCTTAATCTGATATATGGCTAACAAAAGGGACAAGGTGTACATGTTGTATATGTATATGTCATCCATTTTTAGTTCCCTTGGTTTTTGCACATATGAGACATGTATACATGAGTAACTTTCATAGTTCATAAGATATAAAGCCAAAATATTATCACAAGAAGTAGAAGACATGAAAATATTTCAACTCAATTTGCACATATAAGTGAAGCTCTTATTCATATCAAAAGATTGACAATGTTCATCATTAAACCATCCCAACATTGGTGAATAAACCTTACATGCATCAGATTGACATGCTACAACATGCTTAAATAAGAAAACATGCAATAATTCATTTGATTAGAGGTCATATCAAAATGATTAAACATTGGTTCCTTTGCATCAACAGTTAATTCAATGGGTGCACTCAAAATTGTTGGTATTTCAGGTGTTTGATCACATGACGCTTTCATGACAGTAACATGATTCTCTAAAATAGGCGGTGTGCTCAAATGAATAGGTAACTCAACACATGATGTATTCAAGTTTCCTAGGCATGCATCATTCTCATGTGAAAGTGGAAAATCTGTACCTTTGTCATTACCTCTTATGATCAACTCAGATGATATAGGCACTCTCGGTGGTGATGTGTCACATGGTGGAAATGATGTAGTCCTCGTAACAACGGATGAGGTTGTCACAGTACGCCTAGTAGTTGAAGAAACATCTATATCAACACTTGGAATATGCACCTTGCACTTGTTCTCCTCGTGGGAAACACGTCGTTTTATTTCCTTTTCAGCTTTGCAAGCAAGACTAAACAAATGGTCCATCAGATAACACTCTTCATGAATTATTATCTCCTGAACATCACTGTTTAATCCTCCCCAAAATCTATCCATAACATCTTCTTCACTTTCTTCTAAAAATGAGTGCAACAAGGTAGTTTATAAATCATCATAATATTTTGTTACGGTGTCACCACCTTGTTTTAAATGTTGTTGTTTTTTATCATGCCACGAGTATAATAAACATCTACGAATGTATCTCTCATGACATGTTTTAAACCATCCCAAGTAGTATGCATAAAATCAGGGTTTAACCAACAATATTCACTCCACCAAACTAAAGCAAAGCTACTAAAAGTACTAACCGCAACTTGAAAATTTCCAAGCTCACCAAAATTATGGGAAGCAAATATATGAATCGGGCCTAAAACGACCAGTAAATGGTGGCATGGAAACATTGACCTGATTATGTGCATTATGATGTTGTTGCTCCTCTTGTGATGGTTGTTGTATTTTCTTAGGCGATGGCAAATCTCCCACGATCGATGAAGCCCAAGAACTAACAACTCCGGAACCTGACATAGTTAGTAGAAAACAAGAAACAAAATCCGAGAATAATGTTCCTATGAACTACGAGGATGTGGTGGTAAAAGACTCACAGTATAGCAAATATCAATATCTTACAAGTTCTTACCATGCAGCAGGTGGTGACAGGCAACCGGCGGTGGCAAATAACTCCGAAGATTGAGTAAAGCAATTGCCAGGGGAACGTGCGTAGACATGTTGTAGAAATATGTGGAGCTTGGAAGGCTTAAATATTTGGTAGCAAAACATTAGCAACAATCAATTCAGATATGCAATGTTGAATAAACGCTCAACGATGGTACTGTGCTGGTCCTAGGCTAGAACACTAATGAGGTCATGGTGTAGCACAACTAGCAACAATAAAGGATACAAAGTAGCTCTGGACAGCAAGATATAAGTGAAGATCACAATGGCAGTAAAGATAATGATGAGAAACAATTGCCAAGCAGGATATACAACAACTCTCTCTCCACTTTCCTCTAGAAAAGTTTGAGCCAATTTTCTGATAATTTTTCTACATAATTCTACTGACTCCAGCTTTCCAATGCAAAAAGAATCACTCAATTCCGAGTTGATATGAGGAGTCAAAAAATTTCTAAAACTGGCCTGAAAAACTGTAAGAAACTGTGTTCGTGAACTTCAGAGGGCAAAAAGACCTATTTAGAAGCCGAATTTGAGGTGCTAAATATTGAAAAAGCTTTTGCAACTATTCAGATCCGTCTCATCGATAGCTTGACTTTGATTACTTGTGGAGCCAAAACGGACTTCGTATGAGGAAAATATGTCTTTTTTACTGAACAGTGCGCAAAACAGATTCCAATCTGACTTCAAGTACGAGACTGTGTCTAGATAGATTCAAAATTAGTTTTCTTTTCTTCTCTCCTTTTTCTTCTCTCCTTTTTCTCTCTCTTTTTTTCTCTGATTTTTTTTTACTTTTTCTGTCCTTTTCTCTCTTTCCAAATCAAACTAGACAAGATGTAGATTGGATCAAGCGAAGATGCAAACGACCTTTTTAATGAGGTGATTGGCCATCTGGGCCTCCTAGAACTTCCATTGAAAGGAGGGAGTTTCACGTGGTCAAATACGTAGCAAAAACCCCGCGCTCGAGCAGCTTGATTGGTTCTTTACTAATGCTGATTGGATCTCCCATTATCCAAACATGGTGGTGCATCCCCTGGCCGAAATGACATCCAATCATGTGTCTTGCTGGTGTCCATTGACACGACGATCCCTGTTGCCAATTTCTTTAGGTTTGAGAATTTTTGGCTTGATATGCCTGGATTCATGGACTGTGTAAAGAAGTCATGGGATGCGCCGGTTTTTTCTGACCTATCTGCATCTGCTCTCCTCACTAAGAAATTTAAACGTCTAAGGTATGATTTGAAGGTTTGGAGTAAGAAATTATCATATATCAAGAAGCTAACTGTTGACTGTGGCAAGGTGATTCTTCATTTTGATCAACTGGAAGAAATTAGGCCTCTGGCTAGACCTGAGTTCAACTTTATGTGAATTGTTAAACTACATTATGAGCATCTGTTGAAGATCCATTATATATACTGGAAGCAAAGGTGCACTATTCGATATATTAAGGTTGGGGAGGAAAATTCAAAATTCTTCCATGCTATGGCCTTGGAACATATGAGGAAAAACTCTATCTCCAGCCTGAAAACCAATGGGATGGATGGCCCAGTGTCTGATCATGCTCAGATGGCGGGAATTCTTTGGGCTTCTTTCAAAAACAGAATGGGCCAGGCCCAAGGTATCTCTATGGGCTATGATTTGGATCAGTTAATCCAACCAGTCCCAGGTATGGAAGAATCGTCTCTGCCATTTTCAGATGAGGAAATCAACAAGGTTTTGAAGGAGCTGCTAGTGGATAGAGCACCTGGTCCGGATGGCTTCAATGGGTTGTTTGTCAAGCGTTGCTGGCCCATTATTGAGCAGGATTTCTTGAGGCTCATTCGGGATTTCTATGAAGGGAAATTGTCTCTTGAAAACATCAATGATTCTCTCATTACTCTCATACCAAATATCATATCTCCTGAAGGACCAGATGACTTTCGGCCTATATCTCTCACCAACACTTGTTCAAAATTCCAAACAAAGTTGTTGGCCAACAGGTTGCAGAAAGTGATATTGAAGTGCATCTATAAGAATCAATATGGGTTTATCAAAGGCAGATCAATCCATGATTTCCTAGCATCAGTGTAAACAGTCTAAAAGACCAGTCATAATTCTCAAATTGGATTTTGCTAAGGCTTTTGATACTATGGAACATGAGGTCATATTGCAGATGTTCAGACATAAAGGGTTTGATGACAAGTGGCTAGGCTGGGTTAAAGAAATTCTCTCCATAGGCTCCTCTTCGGTTTGCTCAATGGTATTCCTAGGAAGCAGTTCAAATGCAAGTTGGAGTTAGGCAGGGTGACCCTCTATCACCTTTGTTTTTTGTTCTAGCAGCGAATCTCTTGCAATCAGTGGTAAATCAAATGTTGGCCCATGGAACTCTCTCTTTGCCTATTCCATCCCATGATTTGGGTTTTCCTATCATTATGAGGATGCTACTATTATTTTCTTGTCAGCCAAAGAGGAGGAGCTTGTTGCCCTTAAGAACATGATGTGCACTTTTCAGCAATCCACTGGTCTGAAGGTGAACTTTGCAAAATCTTCCATGATACCATTGAACATAAAGGAAAATGAAGCTACTAGATTGGCTGTTGTGCTGGGTTGTAAAATTGGTCAGCTTCCGTTCACCTATCTTGGTCTGCCCTTGGGTACTACTAGAACCAGGATAATTGACCTCATGCCTCTAGTTGACAGTCTGGAGAGAAGGCTGACTGCTAGTTCTAGTATGTCGAATCAAGGCTCTCGTCTCCAGTTGATTACTTCTGTTCTGACTTCAATGCCAATATATTTCTTGTGTAGCCTGCACATTCCACCAGGGATCATTAAGCAGTTGGACAGAATTTTCAGACAATGCCTTTGGAGGGGCAATAGTGATGCACCAAAGCAATCTTTGGCTGCATGGGACCTGGTATGCAGGCCAAAAGACAAAGGAGGCCTTGGGGTGATCAACCTCAACATCCAAAATAAAGCTCTTCTTCTCAAGCACCTCCATAAATTCTATAACAAGGCTGATATACCTTGGGTGGCTTTAATATGGAATAGTTACAATGATCTTGGGGTGCCTCATGCGACCACTTCAATTGGATCCTTCTGGTGGAGAGATGTACTAAAACTGCATGATGCTTATACTGCTCTATTTTGGACTGATGCTTGGCACATTGGGGGCTCCTCACGGCCTTTGTGTTGGAGATTGCCTTGGTTGTTTTCTTTTGTCCATAATGACAAGATATCAGTTCAAGAATTCCTTCTGTCCCAGGACTTATTTTCCATGTTTTATTTGCCTCTATCTCATGAGGTTGCATCAGAGCTACAAGTGCTTGAAGGGTGGATTCTGAACTTAAATAGAGACCCTAGCTTCCCGGATGTTTTGGTTTGGACAGGAAAATTTGGAGATTATACTGCCAAAAGCTTCTACACAATAATGCACTCACACTTGCCTACCATTCAGCCTTGTAAATGGTTGTGGCAGAGTAGGTGCACCATGAAGATCAAGGTTTTCGGTTGGTTGTTATTCTTTGATAGGCTCAACACTGAGGATATGCTGCTTCAAAAACACGCGAGATCTAGCCAGGAGGACAACCTTTTGTGTTATGTGCAATGAATATGTGTATGAGGACATGCTTCATCTGTTCTTCAATTGTAGTTTTAGTTCCAGGGTTTGGAATTATCTCTGCATTGATTGGACTAGGGGCTTTGATATCCAGCACTGTATTCACCATGCCAGATCCAGCTTCAAGCATCCCTTCTTCTTTCAAAGTAATATTAACAGCAGCATGGAACATTTGGATTCTAAGGAATGGCAGAACTTTCAGAGTGGAGAGAGCCACTTTCAGTGCCTGGAGATGTAAATTCATCCATGATATCTCTCTTTTAGCTCATAGGTTTAAGGATAGTAACAGACATAAGCTGCTTGCTTGGATTGGTACTTTGTTGTAATTACAGGTAGGCAGAGGCAGGTTCTTCTTTCTTACCTTCTGTACATAGCTCCTTCTGTTTGTACAGTTCTCTCTAATTTTAATAAAGGGTTGTGGGGCTTTGCCTCACAGTAAATATTCAAAAAAAAAGATGTGAACGACCTCAACTATGATCATGACAATGAACGATGGGTGGCACGTGGTGGAAACTGACGAATGGAGGTGGTGGACAACGGAAGGAATAATGACGCAGCGGCGGCATGACTAATGTGAACAGAACTCGAAACTCTAAAGGAACTAGACACTAAGACCGGCAACTCGACACGACGATGCAACCGATAATTCAATAATGCAAACAATGAAAACAAAATTGCAAAGGCTCAGACTGATTTGGACAAAGGATAAACAGATCTAACTTTTTTGAGGCTTTATTTTTGGACAATAGGTAAGAAAATAAATCTAATCTAGGTAAAACTGGAAATTCTCACCGAGCAACCTGAAAACTGATACCACTTGATAGAGGCAAGGGTCCGGATATTTTGATGAAATGATAACTATCTATTTAGTGAGACTACTTTGACGATCCGACTACAAACATGCACGACGTTGCACCTTAGCAATCGCTAAACCATCTTCGAGAGGTTATTGACCACGCCGGAGCATGATCAACCTGACCACGAAGGTCTATTCCTGCCAGAAATCGAAGAACAAGCAAGAATATGATAAACCAATCTGAAGCGAATAAAGATGAAGTATTGATAAAGGTGGGGATCTGAAAGCGGTCTTGGTCTGGTCGTTGGACATAAACGAAGTACACGAAGTTGCAATGGCTAACTTTTAACTAAACAAATCCCAAGCAAAAAGCTACTAGATGGATCTACTTATATAGGAGCAGAGGGTGGAGGCCAAGGAAGTGGGAGGACGTCCCAAGGCAGCCTAAAACTAACACTAGGACGTACAAGGCCAATGGGCCCAAGTGGATGTGATGCAACACCTTTGGACTTGTAGTTTGACTCGGATTCTGCTGCAGCGTCAGATTTTTTTCGTCAATAACTCAATGCTTCGAACGAATTTTAAGGTGAATCTAATTGGGTTGGAAAGATCACGGAATCTACATTACAAAAAAAGAATCACCCAATTTGGAGTCCGTATGAAAGAGTCCTTGCCATTTTGAGTCAGGTATGTCTATGCAGTCCGAATCTGAGTCCAGAACGTGAGAGACTTGGACTCTATCTTCTCTTGGCCCAAAAGTGATGTGAGAGGACTTTTTGAACATCGCCTAAACTAATTGTTTTCCCTTATCTTCGTATGTGGATTATACAAATGTCCCATACACCTGCAATTAGACATGGCACAAAAGTCTATGAAGTATTTTTTGTCTTGGATAACATAAATAAATTATTGCATAGTGTGCATTAGAAATCACCTCACAAAATGCATATATGCAATATTTTTGGTCGTAGCCAAGGTAGTCATGTCCTTATCAGTTTGCTATCATGACATGGTTCCGCCAGCCGATGTCTCTCAACCCAAATCATCATAAGTTGCCCACAATTATGTTATCAGTCTGTTGTTGAGAGTTCCGAGATAGATCCAAACAAAGGCTCAAATTGTCCGTAACTAGGGACATGGCTAATCGATTAGGTTTTAACCCTCTACAGAGGTTTGTACACTTTACTCGCAAGACTCGATCCCTCCCTTTTCTTCCTCGCACTTCAGATCGTTTGTGAATAGGACAATCGAAACATGGTCTTCCGAAGAGTTCCTCTGACCACTGTCTGGTGCCCATCCAATCCTACCGTAGTTCTACATCTGCTGGCACCGTTCCAGCCAGAGTCACCATTAAGGTCAACCAAGCCAGAGTCCATAGTGACTTGCGGTTGCACGGGTAAGCTTCCGGGCATGAAGTATTCTTCCGTCTCTTTGGGCCTGGTTGGAGCTTTCCGCATGATATCAAAGCGCTTCTCCAGAATCACTGAGTACTGGGCGCACCATGTACCCTTCTTCACCATTCCCCACCCAGAGGTATATTGAATTCTTGTCTTGGGTCTTGAATTCTTGAGGCCTTAAAGTTGCAGTCCTTGCAGATGCCATCATGAAGTTGTCATTGTTGACGTAGAATCCGATGAAATTTGAGTTTATGATCAGATCTATGTTTTTATCCATGAAAGTTATTTGAGTCTTTTGATATCTTATATGCATGATTACTTATAGCCTCACATTTCTTCTTCGAACCTTTGGTTTAATTAGGCCAACTAGATCGATTTTTCTTGCCATGGGAAGAGGTGCTTTGTGATGGGTTCGATCTTATGGTGCTTGATCCCAGTGACGGAAGGGGAACCGACACATATGTATCGTTCCTATTAAGGATAACAAGATGGGGTATATTTCTACGTAAACAGATCTTGTCTACATCATCATCATTCTTATTGCATTACTCCATTTCTCCATGAACTTAATACACTAGATGCATGCTGGATGGCGATCAATGTGTGGAGTAATAGTAGTAGATGCAGGTAGGAGTCGGTCTACTAATCTTGGGTGTGATGCCTATATAATGATCATTGCTTGGATATCGTTATGATTATTTGAAGTTCTATCAATTCCCCAACACTAATTTGTTTACCCACCGAATGCTATTTTTCTCGAGAGAGGCCACTAGTGAAATCTACGTCCCCCAGGTCTCTTCTTTATTATTTTTGCCTTCACGATCTATTTTTATTTGCTTTTATTTTCAGATCTATTAATCCAAAAATACAAAAATACCTTGCTGCAATTTATTATAATTTATTTTATCTCACGTTCCCGTGAGATCTATTTATCCAATCTACTACAATTTTACCTATCTTTTTACCCGTCAAGGATTGACAACCCCTCTCTTACGTCGGGTTGCAAGTATTTGGTCATTGTGTGCAGGAGCTATTTACGTGGTGTAGCGTGGTTCTCCTACTGGTTCGATAACCTTGGTCTCATCACAGAGGGAAATACCTACTGTAGTTGTGCTGCATCATCCCTTCCTCTTTGGGGAAATACCGACATAGTTCAAGCCGCATCAAAAGGAATTTTTGGCGCTGTTGCCGAGGAGACATCATCAACATCTACCAGGTTCCTAATCGCAAATCTCATCTCCATGCAATTTACATTATTTCCATTTGCCTCTCGTTTTCCTCTCCCCTGCTTCACAAAAAATTGTCATTTTATTCGCCCTCTTTTTGGTTCATCGTTTTCTCGTCAGATCTGTTTTTGAGTGCAATCTTGTTGCGTAGTCACAATGACTCAAGAGAACACCAAGTAGTGTGATTTCTCCAATACCAACAACAATGATTTTATTAGCACTCCGATTGCTCCTCCCGCCACTAGTGCAGTGTCTTGTGATATTAATGCCGCTTTGTTGAATCTCGTTATGAAAGATCAATTTTCCAATACTCCTCATGAGGATGCCGCGTCCCATCTTAACACATTTGTGGAATTATGTGATATGCAGAAGAAAAATAATGTTGCAATGATATTGTGAAGTTGAAATTATTTCTGTTTTCTTTGCGAGATCGTGCAAAAGTTTGGTTTTCTTCTTTGCCACGCAATAGTATAGATTCTTGGGGTAAGTGCAAGGATGCTTTTATTACTAAGTATTTTCCGGCCGCAAAATTATTTCCCTTAGGATGCAAATCATGAATTTTAAGCAACTTGAGCATGAACATGTTGCACAATCTTGGGAAAGAATGAAATTGATGCTAAGAAATTGCCCTACTCATGGTTTAAATCTTTGGATGATCATACAAAAAAAATTATGCGGGATTGAATTTTGTTTCTAGAAATCTTTTAGATTCCGCCGTGGGGGTACTTTTATGGAAATTACTTTGGGTGAAGATACTAAATTGCTTGATAATATTATGGCAAATTATTCACAATGGCATACCGAAAGAGCTCCTACTAGTAAAAAAGTCAATTCGGTAGAAGAAACAAATTCTTTGAGTGAAAAAGTTGATCCTCCCATGAAGTTGGTTGCTAATAAAAATGCTCCTATTGATCATAATGATGTGCTTTTGTCTACTTTGATTGAGCAAAATAGTGATGCCGTAGATGTGAATTTTGTCTCGAGAAACAATTTTAATAACAATGCTTATAGAGGTAATTTTAATCCTAGTCCTTTTTCGTGAAATTCCTCTACTAATTATGGTAATTCCTATTGTAATCCTTCTTACAATAATAATAGGAACATCTCTGATCTTGAGAATAATATTAAAAAGTTTATCAATGCTCAAAAGAATTTTAATACTACGATAGAAGAAAAGTTGAGTAAGATTGATGATATGTCTAGAAGCATTGATGGAATTTCTCATGATGTAGAAAATCTCAAGATAAAATTTTTTGTGCCTAAGGTTGAAGAATCAATTAAAGCTTTATATGTTTCGATGGAGAAAGAAAGAAAAGAACCTCTATGCTTAGAGCTAGAAGAGAATTTTTAGGAAAAGCATTTTCTAGTGATTGCTTTCATTAAAATAATGAAGAGATGAAAATGATTGGTGTTTATTCTATTGATTATTTGTTTAGTAAAAGTAATATTGATAAAAAAGGTACTTAAGAAGAGTCAACTTTACTTACAAGGCGTCTCGATAATTTGGAGGAAAAAAATCTTGTTGAGAAATTGATAAAAGTGGGTTTGAAGAGGTCAAAACTTTAACTAGCGATGTGCCCACTCTTTTGGATTACAAAGACTTTAATTATGATAATTGTTCTTGATTGATTGTATTTCTTTGTTGCAATCCATGATAAATTCACCCCATGCTTATGAACAAAATAAAGCTTTTACTAAACATATTGTTGATGCTATCATGAAACTTTGGAAGAAAAGTTGGAATTAGAGATTTCAATTCCTAGAAAATTACATGATGAATGGGAACCTCCTATCAAAGTCAAGATTAAAAATTAAGAGTGTTTTGCTTTATGTGACTTGGGTGCTATTGTTTCTACAATTCTGAAATCTTTATGTGATGTGCTTGGTCTTACCGATATTGAGGAATGTTCTTTAAATTTGTGTGGCACCCCGGCTCAGAGAAACCGGTTTACCTTGCATTGCCAGCCCAGAGACCATGTCTTCTGGCAACACACAACATCTTGGTACAGAATACAACCACTTTATTGATGCTAGCGGAACATAGTTCATATTACAACAAATTAGGAGGCCAAGTAGCACACACGGTGCGGCAGAACAATATGTACATTATTTAATGAACATAAGGGGGCCTCGATCATGACAACTACGCGGCAGCGGAACGACGACGAAGCGGGACTCCATAGCACAGGGACACCGATGTGAAGACGATCTAGACTCGAGCAGCACTCTGTTCCAATGAATCTTTCCTGAAATCTGGCATGACACGCCAGGTCAGTACATTGAATGTACTTGCAAGCTCACAACAAGCATAAACAAAATGACAAACAATATCATGATATTAACCAATTTAACTCATCAATGCAAAATCATGCTATGGATGCAGTGAATCAAATCTCGTGCCTCAAGTCCCACGGACTTGCTTACCAACGGGTTACCACGTAACCAAACGGTGATCTCGCTCGGATCATAAAACGGACCAACCATGTGGTCATCAAACGGGTTGCCACACAACCAAACGGTGATCTTTCTCGGATCACAAACGGACCAACAACTTGGTCATCAAATGGGTTGCCTCGCAACCAAACGGTGATCTTTCTCGGATCACAAACGGACCAACAACTTGGTCATCAAACGGGTTGCCTCGCAACCAAAGGGTGATCTTTCTTGGATCACAAACGGACCAACATCTTGGTCATCAACATCAACATGGTTCTCCAACCATCCTCTTTCCAACAGTGTCACGTTATTAATTTAGTCTGCAAGATTTATTTAAAACCTTGATCGTCTTTTGAGCGTGTCCGTAACCGTGGACTCGGCTATCGATAGATTTAATACACTCTGCAGAGGTAGCGCACTGTACCCACACCAAGGAACCCATGGCCTCGCACTCCCATTCGGGTGGACCAACGTCATTCCAACAAAACCCCTCCATTGCCATGACACTCTCCCGGCCACTCTGACTAACTCCCCACTGGGCTAATTCATGGGTGGCCCCGTGTCTACCCCAGACACCAACGGCCACCGTCATGGCAAAATGGGCACATCGTGGCAAAACGGTCCCAAACATGGACAAGGTACCATAACAACATCAACGGGCACACAAGGTTATGTCTGCTTACCGGGCCAGGGTACCGCACGCCCATAACCTTCCCTCGTTGGAGGTACCGACCAGATGCATGACAACAGACCGAATAAAGGACTTCCCATAAAGGCAAATGTGGTTGCGCAGGGAAAAACTCGATTCAGTGGCACCATTACCCGATCAACGATATGTTCAAGTTGATTTGTTATCAGGTTCAACTTAAAATAAAAATGACCGGTGTCATGACATGCCATGCAAATGCACTCATATAACATGCTTCACTAATCATCAGAACCATACCGGGTCAACATATATCAAGCACTAATCAAACATTTCAGAACCTCATGGCACTATTCTGGTCATGTCTATGCAGCAACTAATCATGGCAATAACTTAGCATAATCATTTTCTTACTCAAGAAAATATTATTCAAACTAGTCCTTTTCATAAGAAAATTATTTCTCCAAAGCCTATCATCACTTATAATAACTTAACTCTAGCTTTTTTAACTCTTAACTTTCTGTCAATCAACATATCCACATGAATAAGCTTGCAACAGAATAAAAATAATTATTTAACTAGGTGATTTAAATGCACGAACTAATTAACCATTCAAGTTGAAAACAAATCACAAATATTGCAATGGCACCATGAAATTGTTGTTGTGGCTTGCCTTAGTGCAGATGAGGGTCACACTCCTCCTGGTGATCCTCAAGACAAGCTTCACCTTCTGAAAACAATTATAAACACAAAAATAAAACATCAAGAACCCTTCTGAAATTCACCAGAAAATCTAGGCAGCAGAGAAAAATCTCATCTTTGGTGTGCTGCTAGAGATTTTCATACAAAACACAATGCAAAAAGAATCAATTCATTTGGACATATGGTTATAAAGTTGTGGCTGTTTGAAGTGTTATGTAATTATTTGAATTTGAAGAAATAAAAACATAACTGGGGGGTGACGTCGAAGGCGTAAACCCCGCGGGGCGCCTCCACTCGTACTACTTCGGGCGTGTACAGAGTGGCTGACTAGCGGGCCCCTTTAGTCAGGTGAGAGGGAGGGGGAGAGAGAGAGACAGGGCGGCGGGGCTCCACCGGAGCACACATCAGCGAGTAGGGCTCCTTGGCCAGAACTGGAGGGATGGATCAAAAAAGGGGACGGAGGAGCACCTGCCCATACCCATAGCTTAGCTAGGGGTGGTCGGACGGCATCGAAAATGGCCTCTCCAGCGCGGCAGAAAGCAGAGGTCGCCGGAGTTGAAGACGACGACGACTAGAGGCAGCAGCAGGGGCTCCAACCGGGTGGAACGGCACCATCGGGGCACGGTGGAGGCCCTGGAAGGGTCGCCTGGGCTTGGTAGGGGCTGGAGTGGTGCGGACGGACAGAGGGGATCGTCGGCGAGCTCGAGCTCGGGGACGGCGGCCCGAGGCCTGCCCAGCCGGGCCACGGCTTTCAACAGGTCTGTGGAGTGTGTGCGTGAGGAGTGGATGATGCTCAAGGAGGCTGGGGAGAGCTCTATTTATAGCCGAGCGACTAGAGGTGCTCGGGCTCTGCTGGAGGGCACCTGGACGCTGCGCCTGGCGACGAGCGGCGTCAGTGAGAGAGGGAGAAGGCGAAGCAACTCACGCGGGAACTATGGGCGAGCGGAGACGAGCACAGGAGCGAGGGGATGGCGATGAACACAGTGCGCGGCGCACTGTTGGGTTGGCCAGACCGTACCCGTGCTCGCCGCGGCAAGCTTTGGCGTCGGCGAGCGCCAGGGTGAAGTTAACAACAGAGGCTCTGGCGCGACGCATAGCGTGTCGGCTGCATGCTAGCACGCCTGGACGAACGCAGTCACCGCGTGAACTCTGACCTCAGGCCAAACTAAGCCTAAACCTCATGTCTGGCATGTTGTCCGTGGTAGATTTAGAGGTTACCACACTTTGGTTTGAGCTCAGACGCAGTAAGCATGATTTTTACTTCACTGCAAGTTACTGGTCACTAACTTTGAGAGCTTGCTGTGGTTAAACACTTGGGAGTTGGGAGCTGTGCTTTGGTGGTTAGCAATGAGCTAGGAGGATAGTGATGCACAAGAAAATGCAGCACCAATGGAGCAAGTAAAATGGTAGTTGCTGTAGAAACTACCATTTCTGTCCAGAACAGAAAATAATTTATGTAGCAAAAATATTCAAAAAGTGGTGTGATGTTTTTGCTCAGGGAGGTGCCCTAAAAATAGAGGTTGCTTTGGAGCACAAGTTTCTGTTTAGGGTTTTTGAGAGGAAAATGAATATTTTTCATTAAAGAAAAATATCCATGACATTATTTTGAGGTAGATCAGAGACGAAATGATGGTTTGGAGGAGGAGTGAACCACTTGGGTGATGCCCAAGTGTTTTAAGTCCAACTGAAATGATTCAAACTTCAAAATTCAAATCAAAACCCAACTGAAAACCAGAAGAGAAAGGAAGGCAAAAACGAGGCTGTCACAAACCTCCCCCACTTAGGATGAATCTCATTCTCGAAATTCGTTTGCTTGGGAAAACAATTATGGATAATTTGCCTTTAGAAATTCTTCTTGCTCCCAGGTTGCTTCTGCCTCTGTATGATGCTCCCGCTGGACCTTATAGAATTTTCTCGTCTTGCTTCGAGTGACCCTTTCCATCTCATCCAAAAAATTTAACGGTTTCTCTTCATATGTTAAATCCTCAGCCAGCTCTATTCTTGTCATAGCAGTCCTTTTCTCGGGCGGTGATATGCATCGTCTCAACTGGGAGACATGGAACACGTTGTGCACTTCTGACAACTCTGGCGGTAGCTCCAACTGATATGCAATAGTACCCACTCTGGACATAACTGGAAATGGACCGATTAATCTGGGTGCCAATTTTCCGCGAGTCTGAAACCTTTTTATTCCCTTCATAGGAGTGACTCTAAGGTACACTTGTTCTTCGGGCTCAAAACTAACCTGTCGGTGCTTTGCATCATAATAGCTCTTTTGTCGGGATTTGGCCAATCGCAGACGGTCTCTGATTTCTTGTACTTTCCTTTCAGCTTCCATCATGAGGTCTATTCCGAAGAGACGGCTATCCCCGGTTTGAGACCAATTCAATGGGGTGCGGCACTTACGGCCATACAAAGCCTCATATGGTCTTATTTTTAAACTGGCCTAGAAACTGTTGTTGTAGGAGAACTCAGCATACGGCAGACAGTCTTCCCACTTAGGCCCTTGGGCCAAGGCACATGCTCGTAGCATTTCTTCAAGTATTTGGTTTACTCGTTCAGTCTACCCATCGGTCTGAGGATGGTAAGCGGTACTATATTTTAGTGTTGTTCCCGAAGCTTGATGGAGACGGGACCAGAAAGCGGAGGTAAATAGGTACCCCCGGTCAGAAGTGATTGTTCGAGGTACTCCGTGTAAACTGACTATTCTGGCCACATATAATTGTGCGAGCTGATCAGCACAGTATGTGGTTCTGATGGGAATGAAATGTGCCACCTTGGTGAACATATCCACTATGACCCATACTGCATCATTGCCTCGCTGAGTTTTTGGTAGTCCGGTGATAAAATCCATGCATATGTCGTCCCACTTCCATTGCGGAGGCAACGGTCGGAGGAGTCCGGGTGGTTTCTGGTGTTCTGCCTTTATTTTATTGCATATGTCGCAGCAGGCCACAAAATATGCTATGTCTTTCTTCATTCCATCCCACCAGAATATTTGGTGAAGGTCTTCGTACATTTTAGTACCTCAGGGGTGGATAGAATATGAGGATTCGTGTGCTTCGGATAGTATTTTCTTCGTTAAACCTTCTTGACTTCGTACACAAATCCTCGCGCGAAACCGTAGTGTACCTAGGTGGTCTTTGGAGAAATCTGAGGTTTGTCCTGCTAGCATTTGCTTGACATATTTTTGTAACATTGTGTCATCCGGCTGGGCCTTGCAGATTTCATCTTCGAGGGTAGGAGTAATTTCCATAATATTACCAAGACCAGCTTCAACTATGACCAGATTGAGCTGAGCGATTTCTTCTTGGAGTTCGGAAGGCATGGTTTCCATCATGGCATTTAAACTGGCAGGCTTTCTGCTGAGTGTATCGGCCACCACGTTGGCCTTACCCGGGTGGTAATTAATTCCAAGATCATAGTCCTTGACTAACTCAAGCCATCTGGGTTGGTGGAGATTCAAATCTGGCTGAGTGAATATGTACTTGAGGCTTTTGTGGTCGGTAAATATTTGGCACCTTTTTCCAATGAGATAGTGCCTCCAGATTTTTAGAGCATGAACCACCGCGGCCAATTCCAGATCATGAGTAGGATAGTTCCCTTTGCGGGGTCGCAGCTGACGAGAGGCATAAGCTACTACCTTTCCATCTTGCATAAGTACACATCCAAGACCCTGTCTAGAAGCATCACAGTATACATCAAAGCTGCGATAGATGTCTAGAAGGGTCAACACAGGGGCTGAGGTCAATCTGATTTTCAGCTCATTGAAACTTTTCTCACAATCCTCAGTCCATTCAAATTTCTTATCCTTTTTGAGAAGCTTTGTCAGTGGCTTGGCAATTTTAGAGAAACCTTCAATGAACCGGCGATAGTATCCGGCTAACCCAAGGAAACTCCGGATTTGAGACACTGTTGTGGGTGCCAACCAACCAAGCACGTCTTTTACTTTGCTTGGGTCCACGGCTATACCCTCCACGGATAGTATATGCCCAAGGAATCCAACTTGCTTGAGCCAAAACTCACATTTACTGAACTTGGCATACAGTTGATGGTCACGGAGTCTTTGTAAGACAGCTCGAGGTGTCCTTTGTGCTCGTCTTCACTTTTGGAGTATATGAGAATATCATCAATAAAAACCACCACAAATTTATTGAGGAAATCCATGAATACTTTATTCATCATGTGCATGAAGAAAGAAGGGGCATTGGTGAGACCGAAGGGCATAACAATATATTCATAAAGACCATACCGAGTAGTGAATGTGGTCTTAGGAATATCTTCCTTTTTAATCTTGAGTTGGTGGCATCCAGTCCTCAAATCAATCTTGGAGAACTGTTTGGCCCCATTGAGTTGATCAAATAAATCATCAATCCTGGACAGTGGATATTTGTTTTTGATGGTGACATCATTCAGCTGACGGTAATCTACACACATACAGAGACTTCCATCTTTCTTATCCACGAATATAGCAGGTGATCCCCATGGTGAGGAACTGGGATGGATATAACCTTTTTGGAGCATCTCATCAAGCTGTTTCTTTAGCTCCACTAATTCTAATGACTGTCACATCCCCAGAATATTTCTTGTATTAGTTGCATGTTAGAGCACTCATGCATCATGTCTAAATTTCTTAAACTTGGAACTGAGGAAAGTGGAAGCCTCAAAACCTTAAATAAAAGAAGGGGAAATAACCCTAGAAATCTCATTCTTTGTTTCCAAGATGTCCTTTTGCAATGTTTGAGAATTTTGGAAAGAGCTATATATCAAACCAAAATTTAGGAACATTTTTAAGGAATTATTTTTGGGACTTTGAATTTAAATCAATAGCTATTTGAATCTGAACTTATATTCATATAACTAGAATATATTTTCAAATGCTTCTGAAATAATTTATGTGCCTTGGAAAAGTCCATGAAGCAACATAAATAAATTCAGAGGAAGTTTGGCACTTGTTTGAATTTTGTTTGAATTCAAACAGTGGCAAATGAACTAAATGAAATAACAAAAAACTAAATAAATAGAAAACTGCCGAGAGAGAGAAACTCACCTGTGCAACCCATCAGAGAGGCCCAGCCCACTAGCTCCAGCGAGCTTCTTCAAGCTGCTGCCAGTAGGAGGAGCTGCGTGCCAGGCGCGCAGCCGAGCCGCGCCAGCTCCTCCCTGCCTGCCTACCTCTCCCCGACCCTTCTAGCGCTGCCATGGAGACGCCCGCGACCCCCTGCACCTCTCCCCTCTCTCCCTGGACCTCTTTCTCCTCCTCTGCTCTCTCTCTCTGACAGCCGCCCGAATAGGACGAAGTGTGCCACCGCAAAACACCGCGCCCACTGCCATCCCCTCGTCCCCCGAGCTCTCCAGAAGCTCTGATGTTCTCTGTTGCGTCTCCTCACCGACAAGCACAAGGCCTGTAGCACCACAGCGTCACCCTTGAGCTCGCCACTGCCGCATCTGGCCACCGGAGGTCGCCGCTGATTCGTGCACTGGAGGTTGTCCCCGAGCACTCTGAGCGTCTCTGCGAGTCGCTGTGAGCTCCACTCCATTTCCCCTCCTCCGTTTTGCTCATTCCCGTGTCGTAGCACCCTCGCCCACATGCCCGAGCACCGCCGTCCGCCATGGCCGGCTAGCTTTCTTGACCCGATCCCCTCTGCTCGAACTCGTGGGACCAGCGTGCTTCTGGTGGCCCGTGGATGCCACCTAGCCCAATGGATCCTCCCCTAGCGCACCACAGCCCCGTTCCCAAGTGCACCCGAGCTCCGAACACCGCAAAGCTCATCGCCGGCGCCACTACAGCCCGCATCAGCTCGAGCCAGCACCACCATCGTATGCGCCTTGTTGTGGGTGTTCCAACGCACCCGGCCGCGCGACCTCTCGTCGCCGGAGTTGGCCGGATGAGTGACCTCGCCGTGCCCTGTTTACGCCGGCGGCTAAACACCGATTAGAGCTGACGTGGAGAATTAGGTTAGGTGCTAATCACTCGGTTAATTAACCCCTAGTGTATGACATGTGGGACCGCTGCTGTTAAAAACACGGGTTAAGTTAAATAACGCCCTGTTAACTCTCTATCTCACAGACATGTGGGCCCCGGTGTTAGGTTTGACCTGGACCGGCCCCTGTTGACTTGCTGACCTCACACTAAGGTCATGCTGACGCAGTTAATCATTTGCTTGATTAAAAATAATCCAGGAAATTCCAGAAAATAGTTAAATCTTCTAAAATTCATAGAAATTCAACCGTAACTCCAAATGCAATAATTTATATATGAAAAATTATCATAAAAATGCAATCTATCTATCTGTACCATTTTCATGCATGTTGGAACAACTTATAGTTGCTGAATAGGGCAAATCAAATGTTTGGCATTTAAATAATCCCATATGGAGTTTGAATTTGAACCTTCGGTTCAAACCAACTTCATTTAGTCTGATTGTTAGTTGCATTAGCTCAAACTCTAGCATATTGCCATGTCATGATCATGCATCATATTGGGCATTGCATTGATTGTGTTCTTCATTATTTGCTGGTGTTGTCCCCTCTCGATGGACGTGGTTCCAACGATGAGTTCAATGACACCGATGAAGAACTATATTATCTTCAGAAGTGCCAGGCAAGCAAAAGCCCCTTGTAGTTCGTTGACATCCCGGCCGGATCTCCTTGCGGATGGAAACCGAATAGGCGATAAACCTGGACTAGAGACTTGTGTGGTTAGTCAGGTCGTGGCTGACACCCTCGCCAGGCTTCCGCTTGAAGGTTGCCGAGATACATGACATGTACATGGCGGTAAGTGGCAAGAGCGTGTGTGAAGAAGTACACCCCTGTAGGGTTATAAATGATCTATTCGAATAGCCGTGTCCATGGTAAAGGACCTCTAGGTTGCCTATACAGTTCATAGACAAGTGAAAGTAGATACTCTAAAATGCGCAAGATAAGCGTGAGTGCTATGGATGGCGTTCTCGTAGGGAGACGGGAGCGGATCCATAGTGGTGTATTGATATGGTGAATATGTGCACTCGTGTGCGCCACCTCAAAAGAGTTACTTGCAGTCGTAGTTCAGGATAGCCACTGAGTCAAAGCTGGCTTGCTGCAGTTAAACCCCACCACCCCCTTTGTTGATAATGATGCATATGTAGTTAGTTCTGATGTAAGTCTTACTGGGTACATTTGTACTCACGTTTGCCTATTTTATGTTTTTGCAAAGAGACTTCGGTCTCACTAGTAGTTTTGCGTGGACTTTGCCATTTAGTTTGTTACCTCAGCTACGATCTTGTGCCCTCGGCAGGATCTGGTAGATAGTCAGGCTTCTCAGCCCTTTTCATTTGTAGTTGTCTGTACTCAGACATGTTAAGCTTCCGCTTGTGCTTTGACTTGTATGCTCTGAATGTTGGGTCATGAGACCCATGTTTGTAATATCTTGCTCCTCAGAGCCTATTGAATAAATACTTTGAGTCGTAGAGTTATGTTGTGATGCCATGTTGTATTTCCACATATCGAGCATATTGTGTGTATGATTTGAAATGCTTGGTATGTGTGGGATCTGACAACCTAGTTGTTTATCCTTGGTAGCCTCTCTTACCAGGAAATGTCTCCTAGTGCTTCCACCGAGCCCTGGTAGCTTGCTACTGCTCCTGAACACTTAGGCTGGCCGGCATGTGTCCTTCTTCGTTCATGTGTCTGTCCCTTCGGGGAAATGTCACGCGGTGTCTACCGGAGTCCTGCTAGCCCAGCTGCTACAGCCCGGATTCAATCTTTGATGACCGACACGTTCGTTGTTGGGTCATGTATGCCTGTCCCTGTAAGTTAGTGCCACTTTGGGTTTACGACTAGTCATGACAGCCCGGGTTCTTTGTCACATGGATGCTAGCGACACTATCATATACGTGAGCCAAAAGGCGCAAACGGTCCCGGGCGTGGTAAGGTGACACCCGTGGGAATACCGTGCATGTGGCTGCAAAGTTATATGAGGTGTTACATGCTAGATTGGTGTGGCATAGGATCGGGGTCCTGACAGCTTTGGTATCAGAGCCTGACTGCCTGTAGGATTACCAGGCCAAACTGGTCGAAGTTGAGTCTAGAAATTCTTTACTTATATAAGGGAATTGATTGTGGGATGGAACGTAAGGCTCTTTTTACTCCTTTACTCTATGCCCTTCTGATCCGAGTCATCTTATCTCCCCTATGGGGTTAAGGAACTAGGCTTCCTCTTCTTTTTATCAGGATCACGTGTTACTAATCCGTAGACTTTTAGGATTGATGGTTCTAAGCTTCAGTTCGGTTCCTACTACTCCCGTGTATTCATAGTTGGCCTCAGAATCTTGATATTGTGATGATCGAGTGGTTATGATACCATTTTGTAGGATGTCTCAAATCATTTTGAGCATTTATAGTTGTTATGTTGTCCGAGTCATCCCAGGTTTCTAAACAGTCTGATGCTTTTGCAAATCCCTTCTTACCGTTCCGATGTTCCTTTGGCCGGTTTAATCACACTAATTACTGAGTTGAGGTACTCTATTGCCTCGACATATATGTTGGAGTTATTATTACGACCCTAGGTGTCTTAGAGGATCACCTGGTAATCTAGCCATGCTTTGTGTTCCCAGTATGATGATTTTGGCCACCATTCTCGAAAGCATCCCGTGATGCAATTTAGTTAGTAGGCATTCTATTCCTGGGTTCTTGAACCCGAGATTCACTCCACTTACTTCATGTTGATAGTGTTTGCTAGTTCCTTTAGGATATTAGTAACCTTCGCAATAGTCCTGCAAATTTGTAGTATTTCTTTCTTCCAAATGCCATGAACTACTTACGGCAGAAGTTCCTCGCTGAACCAAAAGATCACAATAAGAGTGCTCTCTATGAGTTCTCCATTCAATATTCTGAGTCTGCCAGTCCTACCTTTCTGCATGGGTTATCCTGAAGAAATGTTGAGCTCTGCTCGACATACTAATCTATGCATCCACAACTCAGGAAATCGTATGTTCTCTTGAGTTGTCCCTCTGTAGTTGTATTCCGATCCTTGTCTATCAGTTGATAGTCAAGTTTACGTCGTGCATTCGTGTTCTTCGATGCATACTATTCTTGTGGTCCGTCAAGCCGTTCTATTTCAGAACGAATAGGAGAAACAAACTCCAGAACCTCATCCATATCTAGGATTGGTTCAAAGCAATTGTATTCCGTGGATCAAAATGCCAACCCAGCCTTTGCTCTTTCTACCTTGGAGTGTTACTATCTTTATGTCAATAATTTCATGATAATTGCACCACTTCTTATGGATTCTTGCCATACTGGTATTTCTTGCCATGATTATTCATTCCTCGGTCCCGTGTTGTCACAACCGGAATGCCAACAAGTGAACTACGATGTGTGGAATCAATACTCCTAGCAATCATGTTGCTTGGTAGTTAATGGACAATAATCTCATTCTTAGCATGTTGGTATTGAATTATCATTCTAAGATTGATCGTGCTACCTAGTCCATTTTCCCTGGTGCACTCCTCGATCAATGAGATAGGATTGTGTCAATCAATCACTCTCTTGATCACTTCGTCTTGCCCTGAAAAGAAAGATTGATCTCGAGCTTAGTAACATACCGGCGGTTCGTGATTTTCTAAATATCCTCCAGAAGTATCACCAGGTTGTCCCTTGACCGTTATGTTGAGCTCGCGATCAAGTTGGTTTTCTTATAAACCACCCCTTCTCCAAGAATCTGTGTTGGATATCGTGAGCTAGTTGCTTAAGACAAACAACAACTTAGAGAGTTGGAAGATAAAAGCTTGTCTAACTTAGTTCGTTCTGAAGGAATATCTGGGGTGTGCGTGTGTGTTGAAGCAAGATGAAATCTTTAATGATTGACCTTCGTGTTCAGTTGTTGGATTTATTGTCTTACCCAAACCCTTGATTTGAGTATGGGCTATTATCAAATCAAATCAGAACCAATGATGTTCTTAATGTTGTCTTACTCGTGGTTGTTTCCTCGAGCATACACCATTATATCTTTGGATCTGACCAATGCTATCACCTTGTTCACATGATTATGGAATTCCATTCATATGGAAACCTGGATGAAATATTGTTGAGCCCATCGACAACATCCTTATCTTCTCCATGATTTTGTTGGACATTAAGGTAGTGTTGGAAACTTTTGAAAGCATTTCTTCATGCTAGTTCATGAAGCATATGTTTGGATGAAAGAAGTGACCTCCTCTAATACATGTGTAGTTGATGCAAGTTGCCACTGTGAATTCGGGAAAGTCAATATGGCTTCCTCTGGAATCATCCCAAGTCAGGCATGCACGTGCAAAGTATTATGTGGTCTGTTAGACTGATCATCTTTGTTCCACATGAATTCCGTAGCACACCAAGTCACTGACTGATTTGTTCTAGGAAAAGGAGTTGAGTGCTAATCCATGGTAATGCACAAGACTTCGATATCCTCGATGATGGTTTCCCACCTGAACCCGGTAGTATTTTTATTGTAAGACTACTATTTGGTCATGCTTGTCTAGGATAGCGTGTTCACATGTTGTAGCAAAACCCACTCATATTTTGGAGCTTGCTATCGTAGTTCATTTCCTGAGAATCTTGCAACGTCATCTCGTCAATTTGTGTTGCAATCCTTCCTTTCAGACATGATGAGTCTGGAATATCCTGACACCAACCCGATCTAAATCTCAAGCAGATATGATGGTTGGAAAGTTTCCCAAGAACTATAATATTGGTCTCTCTGTAACCCGATAAAGTGGATGTCGTGGCCAACACACCCAGTCGGAAGACTTATTATTGTAGTACCTTGATTGAGTAAGTTGGCTACATCCCCATAAGGATTTTGTAGGATCTACTCCAGTAGTTATTCCCTATGGATTCTTGTGCTCCCAAAGTCTGACCTTTTACTTGATGTTCTAGATACCAAGCCATATCTATAAATGGGTTATGCTAGCACATCAAGGAGAACATTAGAAGCGGAGTGCTAAATGTCTCTCGGTCGATCATCTAGATTTCATTTCCTTGGCCTCACTAAGGTGAAATCTGAGAAAGTATTGTCTTCCTTTATATCCGCATTGTCCATCACTATTCATCATGGTAGTAAGATGTGTTGCCAGGATCCTCGGCACGGATGTTGGTAAGACCTTGATGGGTATGGAAATGCTCAAGTTCTTGAGAGCACACTCAGTCACTAGGTTATATCCTCGGTATCAACTGGAATGTGCCACCCTCTTGCCGCATTGTTCTATAACCATAGTTTCCTTTTCGTTCTGAGTATGCCATTCCTTCAAACTCCTTCAAACGATCGTTTGTGCATTTCCTTAGGCTGGTATAGAGAGTTTCAATGATCTCTGTATCAAAATTAATTCTTTTTGCCACTTAAGGGAATAGCTCTACGAGTCACCTCCCTTAAGGTGCCCCATTTTGGAACCGTGGCAGTTAATCCCTCGCTAAGTTGAGACCGTACACTATCTTACCCAAGTGTGGAGTGTTGCCTACCAAATTAAACTTCCGTCATTTGTTTATCTCCATCCCTCTCGATATGTGTTGTGTCTCAGCTCAAAAGATGTTCCTACGTCTCATCCCATGAGTTTATCGTTAATTGCTCGATCTTTGAGGAGATCGATTCTTCCAGAGTTACCCTTCCATTCTCATTATCATGTTGAGAGGAATTGCAGAGCAAGACGTCAAGATTAAGATGATGAATCAATCAACATCTTTGAGAAGGGCAATAGGATCATGAAGATCGTGTTAGCTTTGTGTCCCTCTGTCTTCTTACCTCACGTCTTGAATCTCGGGACGAGATTCTTGTTTAGTGGGGGTGAGTTGTCACAGCCCCAGAATATTGCTTGTATTAGTTGCATGTTAGAGCACTCATGCATCATGTCTAAATTTCTGAAACTTGGAATTGAGGAAAGTGGAAGCCTCAAAACCTTAAATAAAAGAAGGGCAAATAACCCTGGAAATCTCATTCTTTGTTTCCAAGATGTCCTTTTGCAATGTTTGAGAATTTTGGCAAGAGCTATATATCAAACCAAAATTTAGGAACATTTTTAAGGAATTATTTTTGGGACTTTAAATTTAAATCAATAGCTATTTGACTTTGAACTTATATTCATATAACTAGAATATATTTTCAAATGCTTCTGAAATAATTTATGTGCCTTGGAAAAGTCCATGAAGCAACATAAATAAATTCAGAGGAAGTTTGGCACTTGTTTGAATTTTGTTTGAATTCAAACAGTGGCAAATGAACTAAATGAAATAACAGAAAACTAAATAAATAGAAAATAGCCGAGAGAGAGAAACTCACCTGTGCAACCCATCAGAGAGGCCCAGCCCACTAGCTCCAGCGAGCTTCTTCAAGCTGCTGCCAGTAGGAGCAGCTGCGTGCCAGGCGCGCAGCCGAGCCGCGCCAGCTCCTCCCTGCCTGCCTACCTCTCCCCGACCCTTCTGGCGCTGCCACGGAGACGCCCGCGACCCCCTGCACCTCTCCCCTCTCTCCCTGGACCTCTTTCCCCTCCTCTGCTCTCTCTCTCTGACAGCTGCCCGAACAGGCCGGAGTGTGCCGCCGCAAAACACCGCGCCCACTGCCATCCCCTCTCTCTCCGCGCTCTGCAGAAGCTCCGCCGTTCTCTGCCGCGTCTCCTCACCAACAAGCACAAGGCCCGGAGCACCATAGCATCACCCTCGAGCTCGCCACTGCCGCATCTGGCCACCGGAGGTCGCCGCCGATTCGTGCACTGGAGGTCGTCCCCGAGCACTCTGAGCGTCTCTAAGAGTCCGTTGTGAGCTCCACTCCATTTCCCCTCTGTTTTGCTCATTTCCGTGCCATAGCACCATCGTCCACATGCCCGAGCACCGCCGTCCACCATGGTCGGCTAGCTTTCTTGACCCGATCCCCTCCGCTCGAACTCGTGGGACCAGCGTGCTTCTGGTGGCCCATGGATGCCACCTATCCCATCAGATCCTCCCCTAGCACACCACAGCCCCGTTCCCGAGTGCACCCGAGCTCCGACCACTGCAAAGCTCATCGCCGGCGCCACTACAGCCCGCATCAGCTTGAGCCACCACCACCATCGTACGCGCCTTGTTGCGGGTGTTCCAACGCACCCGGCCACGCGACCTCTCATCGCCGGAGTTGGCCGGACGAGCGACCTCGCCGTGCCCTGTTTATGCCGGCAGCTAAACACCGATTAGAGGTGACGTGGAGAATTAGGTTAGGTGCTAATCACTCGATTAATTAACCCCTAGTGTATGACATGTGGGACCGCTGCTGTTAAAAACACGGGTTAAGTAAAATAACCCCCTGTTAACTCTCTATCTCACTCACATGTGGGCTCCGGTGTCAGGTTTGACCTGGACCGACCCCTGTTGACTTGCGGATGTCACACTGAGGTCATGCTGACGCAGTTAATCATTTGCTGGATTAAAAATAATCCAGGAAATTCCAGAAAATAGTTAAATCTTCTAAAATTCATAGAAATTCAACCGTAACTCCAAATGCAATAATTTATAAATGAAAAATTATCAGAAAAATGCAATCTATCCATCTATACCATTTTCATGCATGTTGGAACAACTTATAGTTGCTGAATAGGGAAAATCAAATGTTTGGCATTTAAGTAATCCCATATGGAGTTTGAATTTGAACCTTCGGTTCAAACCAACTTCATTTAATCTGATTGTTAGTTGCATAGCTCAAACACCAGCATATTGCCATGTCATGATCATGCATCATATTGCGCTTTGCATTGATTGTGTTCTTCCTTGTTTGCCGATGTTGTCCCCTCTCGATAGACGTGGTTCCGACGATGAGTTCGATGACACCGATGAAGAACTATATTATCTTCAGAAGTGCCAGGCAAGCAAAAACCCCTTGTTCATTCCGATACAATCCCACTCTCTCGCTCCTTCTCTCTCTTACTGCATTAGGACAACAACGTTTCAACTGTTACATGCTGCGGTATCTGAACCCCTTTCCTCTGCTTGACCTATCATTGCCACAGTAAATAGATGAAACCCACTAGCATGAGTAGGAGTTGTTTGAGCCCTTAGGTGCCTACTCATTCATGCTTGTTTGTCATGCCTGCTATTGCTTAGAGTTGTGTCAGGTTTGATTCATCGGGGATGAATTGGGAAGTTGTGAACATGTTCTACTGTTGAGAGCTAAGTGTGTGAACACGATTTGGTAAAGGTAGCGGTGAGAGGCCATGTAGGAGTACATGGTGGGTTGTCTCATTGAAGCCGTCCTCAGGAACTGAGTTCTGTGTTTGTGATCCATGAACAGTTACTACCACACATTGGGCTCCGGGCACTCCAAGCTCTCTTGACTTATTAATCAACTCGATCTCTGTCCAGGAGTTGCAACTAGTTTCTGGTGTTTGTAGGTTGTGTTAGTAGTCTACCAAGTGGCACCCGGTACAGCTGGGCTTGGGTCAGATTAGGCACCATGGCCGGGTATGCCAAGCGTCACCCATTTGGTGGGCTTGGAACCCTGTACACATCGTTTGGGTCCATGAGCGACATCCCGACCGGATCTCCTTGTGGATGGAACCCGAATAGGAAATAAACCTGGACTAGAGCCTTGTGTGGTTAGTCAGGTCATGGACGACACCCTCGCCAGGCTTCCGCTTGAAGGTTGCCGAGATACATGACGTGTACATGGCGGTAAGTGGCGAGAGCATGTGTGAAGAAGTACACCCCTGCAGGGTTATAAATGATCTATTTGAATAGCCATGTCCGCGGTAAAGGACCTCTCGGTTGCCTATATAGTTCATAGACAAGTGAAAGTAGATACTCTAAAATGCGCAAGATAAGCGTGAGTGCTATGGATGGCGTTCTCGTAGGGAGAGGGGAGCGGATCCATAGTGGTGTATTGATATGGTGAATATGTGGACTCATGTGCGCCACCTCAAAAGACTTACTTGCAGTCGTAGTTCAGGATAGTCACTGACTCAAAGCTGGCTTGCTGCAGTTAAACCCCACCACCCCCTTTGTTGATAGTGATGCATATGTAGTTAGTTCTGATGTAAGTCTTGCTGGGTACATTTGTACTCACGATTGCCTATTATATGTTTTTGCAGAGAGACTTCAGTCTCACTAGTAGTTCTGCATGGACTTTGCCATTTAGTTTGTTACCTCGGCTACGATCTTGTGCCCTCGGTAGGATCTGGTAGATAGTCAGGCTTCTCAGCCCTTTTCATTTGTAGTTGTCTATACTCAGACATGTTAAGCTTCCGCTTGTGCTTTGACTTGTATGCTCTGAATGTTGGGTCATGAGACCCATGTTTGTAATATCTCGCTCCACGGAGCCTATTGGTTAAACACTCTGAGTCGTAGAGTTATGTTGTGATGCCATGTTGTATTTGCACATATCGAGCATATTTTGTGTATGATTTGAAATGCTTGGTATGTGTGGGATCTAACAACCTAGTTGTTTATCCTTGGTAGCCTCTCTTACAGGGAAATGTCTGCTAGTGCTTCCACCGAGCCCTGGTAGCTTGCTACTGCTCCGGAACACTTAGGATGGCCGGCATGTGTCCTTCTTTGTTCATGTGTCTGTCCCTTCGGGGAAATGCCACACGGTGTCTACCGGAGTCCTGCTAGCCCAACTGCTACAGCCCGGATTCAATCGTTGATGACCGACACGTTTGTTGTTGGGTCATGTATGCCTATCCCTGTAAGTTAGTGCCACTTTGGGTTTACGACTAGTCATGTCAGCCCGGGTTCTTTGTCATATGGATGCTAGCGACACTATCATATACGTGAGCCAAAAGGCGCAAATGGTCCCGGGCCTGGTAAGGCAACACCCGTGGGAATACCGTGCGTGAGGCCGCAAAGTGATATGAGGTGTTACATGCTATATCGGTGTGGCATAGGATCGGGGTCCTGACAATGACGGCATGCGATAATATTTCTTGTACAATGGTGCGGTTCTGGGCACAAGGTCGATCGTAAACTCGAGCTCTCGGTCTGGTGGCATGCCTGGCAGCTCTCCTGGGAATACATTGAGAAACTCACTGACTACGGGAATTAATTCGAACTCAGCCACAGCGGTAAAAACCATCTCTTTCTGTGGTATGCTCTTGCGGGCATGGAATTTTGTAGCTTGCCCTTTTGGACTGGTCAAGGTGACTTCTCGGGTTGCACAATTAATACAGACTTGGTATTGTGTCAACCAATTCATTCCCAAAATGGTGTCCAACTTAACAGACTCAATGACTATTTAGGAAGCTGGAAAGTGGACTCCGTTGATATTTATTTCCAGATTACGGCAAACCAGCTTGCTTCTGAGCAAAGATCCCGAGGATTGTACCAGCATATTCTTGCTCAAAATCGAACAAGGAAATTTGTTTTGGGCAACAAAACTCCGCGAAATAAAAGAGTGGGAAGCCCCGGAGTCAAATAAAATTATGACTTCGGGGTTCTCTTGGGCTTCGTCTGCGGAGAGGGCATGGACTTGGCCGGTGATGTTTTTCTGGACAGGGTATGCCCCAATAAAGTTGACTTGTCGCCTAAATGGAGGGTTATTCCTGCCGCCCTTGGGACACTGTCGGGCGTAATGTCCGGTTTGCCCACAATGAAACAGGAATTGTTGCGCTGGCATTCTTCTAGCACCGGGTTGGTTATGACATTCTTGACTTGCGTAGGGGCCTTGTTGATATTCTGCTGCCAATTGGGCTTGTACTCTACTTGCGGTTGCTGCCAGGTATGAGCCTTTTGCATAGGCTGAACCTCCTTCCTTGGTTCAAACTTGCGCTTGTGATCATTATTTGAAGTCTTGTTGTCATGTATCAGTTTGTGCTCCCTATCAGCAATGAGGGCCTTGTTTACCAGAGTTTGGAAATCAGTGAAATCAAACATGCTGAGAGTGCATCGAAGATGTTGATTTAATCCTCCAAGAAAACGGTCAATCTTCCTTTCTTCGGTGGCCACATCATGAAGGGAGTAGCGGACCAAATGATTGAACTTATTCAAATATTCACTCACAGACTGACTTCCTTGGAGGAGCGCAAGGAATTCGCGCTGCTTGACCTTCATAACTCCAGCAGGAATATGGTATTTGCGGAACCGATCCTTGAATTTTACCCAGGTGATTTCTTCATCGGCAAGCCACATGGCTTTTTTATTTTCCACCAGATTGCGGCAGTGCCTTCAAGATAATGGGTTGCAAACGGGACTTTGTCATTTGTATCAGTACGGGTAATCTCAAGCTTCTTCTCAACAGTTCGCAGCCAGTCGTCTGCATCCAATGGATCAATAACCTGACTGAAACTGGGAGGGTTGGTTCTCTGAAAGTCTGACAGTTTGGAGTGATGACTGTTCTGATTTCCATTCTGTCCAACCATAGCTTGCACACTTCTCAACATTTCAAGCAGATCATTATTTCTCCTTTCTTCAAACATACGGAGAATTTTCTCGGTGGAGGGTGGATTTGGCGGTGGAGGCGACGGTGGAACGTACGGCTCGGGGGCGTGTCCTGCCTGTCATGCGGAACGACGAACAGGGGCATCCTCACAAGCGTTGCTACGGCTGCCTCCCCGCGTCATCCTGTTGTTTTTCCCAAGACAACACGATCGAGATGAGCAGCATCCAAAAATAAATATAGTGGGGAAAAGCCAGCGACAAAACCCGAAAGAAGGCGAAAATCTGAAAGAAACCCATTGAATAGAAGAAAGTCCAACATAATTATACATAGACCCGTACGTAAAGGATAAATGACATAATAAGTTCAACTACTCTCATACATCGAACAGAACATCATGACTCGTACTACTACATCCATACATCAACCTGATAACTGCGAATACTCGAGCGCTCTAATGCTCTGCTGGTGCTGCGGTGTCCTCTCCTGAAGCGGACTCGGATCCTGAACTGACGGCGTTAAACGCGACCTCCGGGTTAAATGTAACACGACGACGCTGCCTCGAGGGCTCTCCCTCAGGAGCAGGTGCAGGATGAGGCTAAAGCATCGGGGCTACAGGGGTAGCGAGAAGAGAAACCCACTCTGCAGGAGTACTAAGAGGGTTCACAGTCGAGGTTACCGAGCTACTCGGAGGAGCAACTAGTGAAACTGGTGAGCTAGAACTGGATGGAAGATAAGGAGTAAATCCCGTAGACGATGGAGTAGTGACAACTCTAGTAGCGGCTAAAGCAACACGGACACGAGTCAGCTCTCGAGCCAGCTCGTGAATCAGAAGGTAGCTAGCAGTAATGTATCAAGAAAGGTGGCTAGCAGTACTATCGAACTCCGGATCAATGGTAGGAAAACGGACACGGCCACTGTCGTGCAGGGAGGGATAGTAGTAGAAACCTGGATGGTTCTGTATTCGGACCTCGTTATAGCGTAGCTCGACGAGGACCTCAAATGCAGCAAACTGGACAGCCTGAGAAGCGGTAGAAGCGTAACCGCTCCTGGAAGTGCGAGTGTAAGAACTGGAGGAAGAACTGGTGCCCAGAGTAACCACGGCGTGATACTCATACACTAAATCTGACAGACGCTCCCGATACACACAATAGACTGGGTCAACACCGTGAGGATACAGTCGACGCCACACGTTGCGAAGGAGATGCGGCGACGTGTACGGCATCAGCTGCAACTGGCACGGATACGGCACCGGAGCCATCTACACTCATAGCCATTAGTAGGTTAGAAATAAAATAGTCAAGTGCATGCAATGCAACATCCAGCTAAAAACACTATCGTCACTCAACTTTTACGCTAACTAACGTCCAGTAACACGGTAGGAGTCTAGCGTGTCCTGCAGTCAGCGCGACTCTGATACCAACCGGTGTGGCACCCCGGCTCAGAGCAACCGGTTTACCTTGCATTGCCAGCCTAGAGACCATGTCTTCTGGCAACGCACAACATCTTGGTACAGAATACAACAACTTTATTGATGCTAGCGGAACATAGTTCATATTACAACAAGTTAGGAGGCCAAGCGGCACACATGGTGCGGCAGAATAATATGCACATTATTTAATGAACACAAGGGGGCCTCGATCATGACAACTACGCGGCAGCGGAACGATGACGAAGCGGGACTCCATAGCATAGGGACACCAATGTGAAGACGATCTAGACTCGAGCAGCACTCCGTTCCAACGAATCTTTCCTGAAATCTAGCATGACATGCCAGGTCAGTATATTGAATGTACTTGCAAGCTCACAACAAGCATAAACATAATAACAAACAATATCATGATATTAGCCAATTTAAATCATCAATGCAAATCGTGCTATGGATATAGTGAATCAAATCTCGTGCCTCAAGTCCCACGGACTTGCTTACCAACGGGTTACCATGTAACCAAATGGTGATCTTGCTCGGATCACAAAACGGACCAACCACGTGGTCATCAAACGGGTTGCCACGCAACCAAACGGCGATCTTTCACGGATCACAAATGGACCAACAACTTGGTCATCAAACGGGTTGCCTCGCAACCAAACGGTGATCTTTCTCGGATCACAAACGGACCAACAACTTGGTCATCAAACGGGTTTCCTCACAACCAAACGGCGATCTTTCTCGAATCACAAACGGACCAACATCTTGGTCATCAACATCAACATGGTTCTCCAACCATCCTCTTTCCAACAGTGCCACATTATTAATTTAGTGTGCAAGATTTATTTAAAACCTTGACCCATGGTGTGACCTACTTTCGAGCGTGTCCATAACCGTGGACTCAGCTATAGATAGATTTAATATACTCTGCAGAGGTAGCACACTGTACCCACACCAAGGAACCCATGGCCTCGCACTCCCATTCGGGTGGACCAACGACATTCGAACAAAACCCCTCCATTGCCACGACACTCTCCCGGCCACTCCGACTAACTCCCCACTGGGCTAAGTCATGGGTGGCCCCGTGTCTACCCTAGACACCAACGGCCACCATCATGGCAAAACGGCCACATCATGGAAAAACGGTCCAAAACGGGGACAAGGTACAATAATAACATCAACGGGCACACAAGGTTATGTCTGCTTACCGGGCCAGGGTACCGCACGCCCATAACCTTCCCTCGTTGAAGGTACCGACTAGAGGCATGACAACAGACCGAATAAAGGCCTTCCCATAAAGGAAAATGTGGTTGCGCTGGGAAAAACTCGATTCAGTGGCACCATGACCCGATCAACGATATGTTCAAGTTGATTTATTATTAGGTTCAACTTAAAATAAAAATGACCGGTGTCATGACATGCCATGCAAATGCACTCATATAACATGCTTCACTAATCATCAGAACCATACCGGGTCAACATATCAAGCACTAATCAAACATTTCAGAACCTCATGGCACTATTCTGGTCATGTCTATGCAGCAACTAATCATGGCAATAACTTAGCATAATCATTTTCTTACTCAAGAAAATATTATTCAAACTAGTCCTTTTCATAAGCAAATTATTTCTCCAAAGCCTACCATCACTTATAATAACTTAACTCTAGCTTAGTTAACTCTTAACTTTCTGTCAATCAACATATCCACATCAATAAGCTTGCAACAGAATAAAAATAATTATTTAACTAGGTGATTTAAATGCATGAACTAATTAACCATTCATGTTGAAAATAAATCACATATATTGCAATGGCACCATGAAAATGTTGTTGTGGCTTACCTTAGTGCAGATGAGGGTCACACTCCTCCTGGTGATCCTCAAGACAAGCTTCACCTTCTAAAAACAATAATAAACACAAAAAGAAAACATCAAGAACCCTTCTGAAATTCACAAGAAAATCTTGGCAGCAGCAAAAAATCTCATCTTTGGTGTGCTGCTAGATATTTTCATACAGAACACAATGCAAAAAGAATCAATTCATTTGGACTTATGGTTAAAAAGTTGTGGCTGTTTGAAGTATTCCGTAATTATTTGAATTTGAATAAATAAAAACAGAACTGGGGGGTGACGTCGAAGGCGTAAACCCCGCGGGGCGCCTCCACTCTACCGCTTCGGGCGCATACTGAGTGGCTGACTAGCAGGCCCCGCTGGTCAGGTGAGAGGCAGGGGGAGAGAGAGACAGGGGCGGCGGGGCTCCGCCGGAGCATACACCGGCGAGGAGGGCTCCTTGGCCAGAACTGGATGGAGGGATCGAAAGAGGGGACGGAGGTGCACCTGCCCGTACCCGTAGGTTATCTAGAGGTGGTCGGACGGCATCGGAAACGGCCTCCCCAGCGGCGATAGAAAGCAGAGGTCGCCGGAGTTGAAGACGACGGCGACTAGAGGCAGCACCAGGGGCTCCAACCGGGTGGAATGGCACCACCGAGGCACGGCAGAGGCCCTGGAAGGGTCGTTTGGGCTTGGGAGGGGCTGGAGTGGTGCGGACGGACAAAGGGGATCGCCGGCGAGCTCGGGCTCGGGGACGGCGGCCCGAGGCCTGCCCGGCCGGGCCATGGCTTTCTACATGTTTGTGGAGTGTGTGTGAGGAGTGGATGATGCTCGAGGAGGCTGGGGAGAGCTCTATTTATAGCCAAGCGACGAGAGGTGCTCGGGCTCCACCGGAGGACACCTGGACGCTGTGCCCGGCGATGAATGGCGTCAGTGACAGAGGGGGAAGGCGACGGAACTCACACAGGAACTGTAGGCGAGCGGAGACGAGCACATGAGCGAGGGGATGGCGATGAACACAGTGCGCAGCGCACTGTTGGGTTGGCCGGACCGTGCCCGTGCTTGCTGCGGCGAGCTCCGGTGTTGGCGAGTGCCAAGGTGAGGTTAATGGCATCGGGACGGTGATGGTGGTGGGGTTTGGCAGGCGGGGAAGTGATCACGCGAGCAATAGAGGCTCGGGCGCGACGCAGAGCGCGTCGGCTGCATGCCAGCACGCCTGGACAAACGCGGTCACCACGTGAACTCTGACCTCAGGCCGAACTAAGCCTAAACTTCATGTCTCGCGTGTTGTCCGTGGTAGATTTAGAGGTTACCACACTTTGGTTTGAGCTCAGACGCAGTAAGCATGATTTTCTACTTCACTGCAAGTTACTGGTCAGTAACTTTGAGAGCTTGCTGTGGTTAAACGGCCGGGAGTTGTGAGATGTGCTTTGGTGGTTAGCAATGAGCTAGGAGGGTAGTGATGCACAAGAAAATGCAGCACCAATGGAGCAAGTAAAATGGTAGTTGCTGTAGAAACTACCATTTCTGTCTAGAACAGAAAATAACTTATGTAGGAAAAATATTCCAAAAAGTGGTGTGATGTTTTTGCTCAGGGAGGTGCCCTAGGGTTCGAAGGATTTTTGTGAATTTTCTCAGATTTTTGTTGGCAATAAAAATAGAGGTTGCTTTGCAGCACAAGTTTCTGTTTAGGGTTTTTGAGAGGAAAATGAATATTTTTCATTGAAGAAAAATATCCATGAAATTATTTTGAGGTAGATTAGAGAGGAAATGATGGTTTGGAGGAGGAGTGAGCCACTTGGGTGAAAGCCAAGGTGAGGCCCAACTGTTTTAAGTCCAACTGAAATGATTCAAACTTCAAAATTCAAATCAAAACCCAACTGAAAACCAGAAGAGAAAGGAGGGCAAAAACCAGGCTATCACAATTTGAACTTGGCGGATTCTACCATTAAAAACCTATGGGAAAAATTAATGATGTTCCTGTTCTTGCAAATTGTTGGGGAACGTTGCAGAAATTCAAAATTTTCTACGCATCACCAAGATCAATCTATGGAGAGACTAGCAACGAGAGAGAGGAGGGTGCATCTTCATACCCTTGAAGATCACGATGCGGAAGCGTTACAAGAACGCGGATGAGGGAGTCGTACTAGCGGCGATTCAAATCGCGGAAGATCCAATCTAACGCCGAACGGACGGCGCCTCCATGTTCAACACACGTACAGCCTGGGGACGTCTCCTCCTTCTTGATCCAGCAAGGGGAGAGTAGAAGTTGAGGGAGAGCTCTGGCAGCACGACGGCGTGGTGGTGGAGCTTGCAGTTCTCCGGCAGGGCTTCGCCAAGCACTACGGAGGAGGAGGAGGTGTTGGGGAGGGAGAGGGCTGCGCCAGGGGAAGGGTGAAGCTCCCATGCGCCTCCCCACTATATATAGGGGTGGAGGGGGCTGGTTTCTTGCCCTCCAAGTCCGTTGGGGCGTTGGCAAAGGTGGGAGGAAAGAAATCCCATCATTTCCTTCCCCACCGATTGTCATCCCCCCTTTTTAGGGATCTTGATCTTATCCCTTCGGGATATGATCTTATTCCTTCTAAGGGGGGATCTTGGTGCGCCTTGACCAGGGGTGTGGGGCCTTGACCCCACTACCCACGTTCATGTGGGTCCCCCCATGCAGGTGGGCCCCACTCCAGAACCTTCTAGAACCTTCCCGGTACAATAGCAAAAAATCCCAAATATTTTCCGGTGGCCAAAATAGGACTTCCCATATATAAATCTTTACCTCCGGACCATTCCGGAACTCCTTGTGACGTCCAGGATCTCATCCGATACTCTGAACAACATTCGCTAACTGCACACTAATTCCCATAACAACTCTAGCGTCACCGAACCTTAAGTGTGTAGACACTACGGGTTCGGGAATCATGCAGACATGACCGAGACAGCTCTCTGGCCAATAACCAACAGCGGGATCTGGATACCCATGTTGGCTCCCACATGTTCCACGATGATCTCATCAGATGAACCACGATGTCAAGTATTCAAGCAATCCCGTATACAATTCCCTTTGTCAATCGGTACGTTACTTGCCCGAGATTCGATCGTCGGTATCCCAATACCTCGTTCAATCTCGTTACCAGCAAGTCACTTTACTCGTTCCGTAATGCATGATCCCATGACTAACTACTTTGTCACATTGAGCTCATTATGATGATGCATTATCGAGTGGGCCCAGAGATACCTCTCCGTCACACGGAGTGACAAATCCCAGTCTCGATTCATGCCAACCCAACAGACACTTTCGAAGATACCCATAGTGCACCTTTATAGCCACCCAGTTATGTTGTGACGTTTGGCACACCCAATGCATTCCTACGGTATCCGGGAGTTGCACAATCTCATGGTCTAAGGAAATGATACTTGACATTAGAAAAGCTTTTAGCAAACAAACTACACGATCTTGTGCTATGCTTAGGATTGGGTCTTGTCCATCACATCATTCTCCTAATGATGTGATCCCGTTATCAATGACTTCCAATGTCCATGGTCAGGAAACCATAATCATCTATTGATCAACAAGCTAGTCAACTAGAGGCTCACTAGGGACATGTTGTGGTCTATGTATTCACACATGTATTATGGTTTCCAGTTAATACAATTATAGCATGAACAATAGACAATTATCATGAACAAGGAAATATAATAATAACCATTTTATTATTGCCTCTAGGGCATATTTCCAACAGTCTCCCACTTGCACTAGAGTCAATAATCTAGTTCACATCACTATGTGATCGTAATGAATCCAACACCCATGGGGTTTGATCATATCTCGCTTGTGAGAGAGGTTATTAGTCAATGGGTCTGAACCTTTCAGATCCATGTGTGCTTTAAAAATCTCTACGTCATCTTGTAGATGCAGCTACCACGCACTATTTGGAACTATTCCAAATAACTGTTCTACTATATGAATCCGGTTTACTATTCAGAGTCATCCAGATTAGTGTCAAAGTTTGCATCGACGTAACCCTTTACGACGAACTATTTTACCACCTCCATAATCGACAAAAATTCCTTAGTCCACTAGTCACTAAGGATAACTTTGACCGCTGTCCTGTGATCCATTTCTGGATCACTCTTGTACCCCTTGACTGACTCATGGCAAGGCACACTTCAGGTGCAGTACACAGCATAGCATACTGTAGAGCCTATGTCTGAAGCATAGGAGACGACCTTCGTCCTTTCTCTCTCTTCAGCCGTGGTCAGGTCTTGAGTCTTACTCAATACTCACACCTTATAACACAACCAAGAACTCCTTCTTTGCCGATCTATTTTGAACTCCTTCAAAATCTTGTCACGGTGCGTATTCATTTGAAACTACTATCAAGCGATTTTTGATCTATCCTTATAGATCTTGATGCTCAATGTTCAAGTATCTTAATCCAGGTTTTCCATTGAAAAACACTTTTCAAATAACCCTATATGCTTTCCAGAAATTCTACATCATTTCTGATCAACAATATGTCAACAATATATACTCATGAGAAATGCTATAGTGCTCCCACTCACTTCTTTCGAAATACAAGTTTCCAATAAACTTCGTATAAACCCAAAATCTTTGATCATCTCATCAAAGCGTATATTCCAACTCCGAGATGCTTAATCCAGTCCTTAGAAGGATTGCTGGAGCTTTGCATACTTGTTAGCATCTTTTAGGATTGACAAAACCTTCTGGTTGTATCACATACAACCTTTCCTCAAGAAAATCGTTGAGGAAACAATGTTTTGACATCCTATCTGCAAGATTTCATAAATAATGCAGGAACTACTAATATAATTTCAGTAGATTCTTAGCATCGCTACGAGTGAGAAAGTCTCATCATAGTCAACTCCTTGAACTTGTCGGAAAACATCTTAGCGACAAGTCGAGCTTTCTTAATGGTGACACTTACCATCATTGTCCGTCTTCCCTTTTAAAATCCATATGTACCCAACAGCCTTACGACCATCAAGTAGTTCTTCCAAAGTCTACACTTTGTTTTATACATGGATCCTCTCTCGGATTTTATGGCCTTGAGCCATTCGTCGGAATCCGGGCCCACCATCGCTTCTCCACAGCTCGTAGGTTCATTATTGTCTAGCAACATTACCTCCAAGACAGGATTACCGTACCACTCCGAAGCAGTACGTGTCCTTTTCGACCTACAAGGTTTGGTAGTGACTTGATCCGAAGTTTCATGATCACCATCACCAGCTTCCACTTCAACTGGTGTAGGCGCCACAGGAACAACTTCCTGTGCCCTGCTACACACTATTTGAAGTGACGGTTCAATAACCTCATCAAGTCTCCACCATCCTCAATTCTTTTGAGAGAAACTTTTCCTCGAGAAAGGACCCGATTCTAGAAACAATCTCTTTTGCTTCCGGACCTGACACAAGAGGTATACCCAACTGTTTTGGGGTGTCCTATGAAGATGCATTTATCCGCTTTGGGTTCGAGCTTATCAGCCTGAAACTTTTTGACGCGGAGCATCCTTCCATCATCCCCATGGACTCTACATCAACACATCCAACCCCACAAGGACCTATGACTCGAGCACGTGCAAGAGCTCTTGGAACCGAGGTGACATCACTCCTCTCACAATTCCCTTTCGACTCACATGAGACATGGTTACTACCTCAAACGGAAACGCTATGCATGCTCAGGTACCAAGGAGTTAACCGTGAAGAAGCTAGGAAGCAAGGAGAACCGGAAGCGGAAGACATACATGAAGACGGAGAGGAAAAAGCACCAAGGACCAGGATGGCCGGACGATCCGGACGGCGGCCCGGACGATCCGGACCCCGGCCCAGACGATCCGGCTAAATCAACCGAAGACACCCGAAGCTCAAACCTGAAGCCGGATCATCCGGACCCCGTCCCGGATCATCCGGACCCTGCCCGGACTTCCGGACCACCAGCCGGACATCCGGCCCTGCGCCGCCACCAGCCGGGCCTCCAGCTCATCCGGGCCTCCACCCGGACCATCCGGACCAACCCGGATCATCCGGCTCCTCGCCCGGATCATCCGGCCAGCGCCTGTGTGCGCGTGTTGGGCTGAGCCCATGTACCCCTTCGCCCCCTAGTCTATTTATAGGACCCCGTCTCCTCACTTTGAGACTTAGCATTGGATTAGCTCATATTTGTGTGAGAGCCTTTGCTCATCCACTTGGATACTTCTCCTCGGAGATCACGACCTCTTCGAAGAAGATCCCCCAAGCGGATTCAAGACCCCTTCTAGGGAAGAACATCAAGGCCTCCTCTCGGAGAAGAACGGTTCCTTTGTATCCTTACCTTTGTTGACTTTGGATCTGGTGGATCTCTTATGTGTGTGGTGATCTAGCACTTGTGTGGTCGATTCCTTGTTGGTTGAGTGATTCTCTCTCGTTTTCCCCCATGATTCCCCTTGTGCTTCCGCGTGTTCTTCGTGATTCCCCGTAGGATCCACTCCAAACGTGAAAGATCGATGCTACAGGGTTCCACCCTACATCATATGGTATCATGAGCCACGTTGATCACGTTTTTGGAGCCCCTACCCCGTGATTTCTAGCTTGATTTTGTTGTTTTCGTCCTAAATCCGAAAATCCCCACCAAAAATAGCCCCAAATTTTTTTTGTGATTTGTTGGTTTTGATGATGTTTTGTTGATTTTGATCCGTGGATTCGGTGTGTAACTCGTGGATCTTGCTTTTCCCCACCTTCTCCCCCTCGAAATCCATCCAAAATCCGCGGAATTGTCAAATTTCTCGCCGTTTTCGAGTTCTTCCCGAGCAGTTTCCGACCGCGATTGACCTGCCCGGATCATCCGGACCCTGACCCGGATCATTCGGACACGCCCGGATCATCCGGCTCCTGCCCCGGATCATCCGACTTCCTCTGCCGAAACTGCATTTCTGCAGTTCTCCACTACCACCACCTACGCCTACATACTTCCCCACCCCAACCTCCACCACTTCCACCTGCCAAAATCCCACGACATAACCTCCGTACTACCATTCGACTTTGGGTTTGAGAATTTGAGTGAAATTTCCGTGTCCTTTTGTGTTTCGGCTATTTAGGCGCGGTGCGACATCAACAACAAACGCTCATTTTCGTCGACTACTCATCTTCACTACGGACGGTAACTTCGACGACATCTTTGTCATACCTTGAAATTGCATTGATAACCATCATACACCATCTTTTGCGTTGCTTACCCATCGAGACTAGCCATTGAGTATTGCCGGCAACGTGACTTGTGCACATTAGTAAGCATACTCCATATCATACATACCATCGTGGTGCATATCTCGGAATCAACTTGTGTGTCACAAAGTTGTCATCGCATACACAATTGCTATCTTGGTCCATGAAGTTTGCATAAGAAAAGAGCTCAAAAGAGAAAGAGCCACTCAAGCTTTTAAGCAAAGAGGAAAGATAAGCAAAGAGCTTATAAGCAAGAACCATAGCATCATACTACATTAAGATTGTCATATAAGATCATCTTGGATCATAGCACCGAAATACCATACATATAGCATACTTGGGATAGAGATCGTTACATTTTTGCCTAGTAGGTTGTGCACAAGCTCCGTATCCGCCTATTGTGCAATCGTGCTAGCGTCTCTCTAGTATTGTGCAACAAGAGCATTTTCGTGGATTCCACATTTTGGCTCACTTTTGGTTTGCACAATCCCATTTATCTATTTGCGTGTGTGTTTCCGTGTACCACTACTTGCTTGGTCTACTTGTTGCATTTGCGAATTTGCGAATCCTTTTCAACATTTTTGACTCAAGCTAACGATTGCAATCAATTTTGTGCCACCATCTAACCAAGCTCCACCAAAAGCTTTTACTTGTGTAGGTGTGAGAACCGACAAGGATTGGTACCAATAGTGCTATTTCATTGTCCACATTTGAGTGAACTTGATTCATCTTCAGCTTCGGTCAAAGGTACATTGGTATTAGTTCTTCTCCTTCTAACACTCACAATTTGCTTGAAATGATGGATAGGCCAAGTACTTCTACAAACCCACTCTTCATCGAGCAAGACGACGACATGTCATCATACGCCATCAAGAGCAACAAGCAATGAACGACCGCATCGACAACCTCGCCACTGACTTACGACTTTCCGATCAACGTACAAGAGACTTCTTCGACAACAAGCTCGACGCGCACAAACAAGAGAACAATGCAAGAATGGACGAGATCCGCGCTCTATTGGTGAACCGGCCTCCTTCTACATCGTCATACTCAAGACGGAGCCACTCAAGTCGCCACTCCCACGACTCCTTCTCCGGCACAAGTACACCATCATCGAACACTCTTTGACGAGCCGCGCGTTAAGATCGTCATGCATCTCGTAACCCGCTACACGACAAGCATTCACAAGAGCAAGTCGATGAACAAGTTCCTCGTCCTCAATCAAACCAAGTAGCGTTTGCTCAAGCTCAAGAACGACAACGTCTTCGTCGCCAACAAGAACAAGAACGAGCGCGCCTACATCAAGAGCAACAAGACGCCGAGGCTCAACGTCTTCAAAAACAACAACGAGAAGCACAAGCTCTTGAGGCGGAACATGCCCTTCAAGCATCAAGTCGAGCTATCGCCAACCGCAATCGCGAAAGGCGCAATCAAGAGGAAGCCCTTCGAGAAGAAATCCAAGAGAGGAACTACCATCCGCGTGCGCAACGTCAAGCCCCACAAGCTCCTTTACAAGCACGTCAAGCTCCTCCCCAACCTCAAGGTCAACAAGAGCAAGTTGATAATGGACTTCCTCCACGCCAAGAGCAACATGAGGATGATTACCCTCCACATCAAGGGCGTCATCATCACCATCGCCCACAACACAATGAAGAGCAACGCTATGGCAAGCTCAAATTCACAATGCCCAAGTTCAATGGAAGCAATGACCCTGAAGAGTACCTCTCATGGGCATTGAAGGTCGACAAAATCTTTCGTTTGCACAACTTTGAGGAAGAGAAGAAGATCGCTATGGCTTCACTTGAGTTCCAAGACTATGTGCTCATATGGTGGGAACAAGTCCTTGAGCACCGACAAACAAGAGGTGAACCTCCAATCACCACTTGGGCTCAAATGAAGGATGTCATGCGAGCATGTTTTGTGCCAACCTACTACAACCGCGATCTCTTCAAGAAGCTACAACTCCTCAAGCAAGGAACAAAGAGTGTTGAAGAATACTACAAGGAAATGGAGATTGCCATGATTCGAGCCAATGTCACGGAGGATGATGAGCAAACAATGGCACGATTCTTGAATGGACTCAATCATCCCATCAAGAAGATCGCCGACTTGCAACCCTACTCCAACCTCATTGAGCTTGTGCATCAAGCTACAAAGGCGGAACGTCAAGTGCAAGATGACTTCAAGTACGCCAAGTACTCCTCCAAGACACACGGCTTCTCCAACAACCAAGCTTCAACAACTACTCCAACTTCGACATCAACCAAGCCTTCTCCAAGCAACGACGACAAGTCAAGTTATAAGAAAACTTCCACAAGTTCAAGTCGTCTTCCTCCTACTACAAGCAACTTCAAGCCGCGTGCTTCATCATCTACTCCAACCGATGAGACCATCAAGACAAGCTCCTTCAAGTGTTTCACTTGCGGCGGCCGAGGCCACAAGTCATATGAATGCACCAACAAGCGCACCATGATCCTCAACAACGATGGCACCTACGACTCAATGAGTGAAGATGAAATGGAAGCTATTGAGCAAGTGGCCATGCACCGGCGCGTGAACGAGGATGAAGATGATCAAGTCTTTTGTGATGAAGATACGAGCCCCGCTCTTGTTGTCTCCAAGGTCTTGACACTTCAACATCAACAAGAAGAAGGCCAACGATGCCACATCTTCCACACAAAGGCCGGCATCAATGGACGATCCGTCAAGGTCATCATCGATGGAGGTAGTTGCCACAACTTGGCAAGTGACGAACTATGCTCCAAGCTTCAATTGGTCAAGAAGAAGCACCCGCACCCCTACAAGGTTCAATGGCTAAGTGACTCCGGCACTATACGAGTTGAGCATACGGTCCAAGTATCCTTCAAAATTGGTGCATATGAGGACACTTTGGAGTGTGATGTGGTCCCAATGACCGTTTGCCACCTCCTCCTTGGTCGGCCATGGCAATTCGACCGTGGTGTCTTCCACAATGGGCGTACAAACCACTATAGCTTCAAGATGAAAGGAAAAGAATATGTCCTACGACCCATGTCTCCTAGTCAAGTGATAGCCGACAAGCAAGCCACAAACCAAAGAGAGAAGAGTGAGAAAGTGAGCTACCAAAAAGTGAGTGAGAGCCACAAGCCAAACTTGAGCGCCTCTTCGCCTAGAGAGAAAAACCTCATACTATTTGCCACCAAAAGTGAGATGAGAGAAGTGTGTGAGAACCCATCGAGTGTGATACACTTTGTCCTTGTGTGCAAGGATGGAGAAACAAAAACTAACACCATTCACTAGCTACCTTTGGTGTTTCAATCTCTTTTGCGGGAATTTCAAGATGTTTTCCCCGATGAGCTACCTCCGGGTCTACCTCCTCTACGAGGCATTGAGCATCGAATCGACCTCATCCCCAAAGCACCACTTCCAAACAAAGCTCCATACCGTGTCAATCCCGAGGAAACCAAGGAGATTCAACGGCAAGTACAACAACTAATCGACAACGGTCATGTACGTGAAAGCTTAAGCCCTTGCGTCGTTCCCGTTATACTTGTGCCTAAGCCCGATGGAAGTTTTCGCTTGTGCTCCAATTGTAGACCTATAAATGCTATCACCGTTCTCTATAGGCATCCCATTCCTCTCTTAGATGATATGCTTGATGAACTTAGTGGAGCCAACTTTTTCTCAAAAATTGATCTTAAAAGTGGCTATTATCAAATCCGCATTCATGAGGGTGATGAATGGAAAACTGCTTTTAAAACCAAATTTGGCTTATATGAGTGGTTGGTTATGCCTATGGGTTTGTCGGAAGCACCCGGAACTTTTGTGCGTCTCATGCATCATGTACTTCGATCTTATATTGGAGTCTTTGTTGTGGTTTACTTCGACGATATTCTTGTGTTTAGCAAAACCATGAAAGAGCATATTGATCATGTTAAGCTTGTTTTGCAAACACTTCGAAAGGAAAGTCTTTATGCCAACTTGAAAAAATGCACTTTTGGCGTTGACAAAGTGGTTTTCTTGGGTTTCGTTGTCTCTTCCAAGGGTGTCCATGTTGATGAAACTAAAATTGAAGCAATTAAAACTTGGCGCCAACCCACCAATTTGCAACAAGTGCGAAGTTTCCTTGGTCTTGCAGGTTTTTATCGCTGCTTTGTGAAAAACTTTAGCACTATTGCAGCCCCTTTGCATGCTTTGAGTAAGAAAAATGCTCCTTTTGTTTGGGGAACTTTGCAATCAACCGCTTTTGATGAGCTCAAGTCTTTGCTTACTCATGCTCCGATTCTTGCTTTGCCCAATTTTGACAAAACTTTTGAGGTTCATTGTGATGCAAGTGGTACCGGAATTGGCGGAGTTTTGATGCAAGAAAAACGAGCCATTGCTTATTTTAGTGAAAAACTCTCCGGTGCTCAACTTAACTATCCCACATATGACAAAGAATTGTATGCTTTAGTGCGTGTACTACATGTTTGGGAACATTATCTTAGACCTCATGAGTTTGTCATCCATACCGGTCATGAAACGCTTAAGTACTTGAAAGGTCAAACTAAATTGAACAAGTGTCATGCCAAATGGAGTGAATTTATTGAATCTTTCCCATATGTGATCAAGTACATTAAGGGTAAGGAAAATGTAGTTGCCGATGCACTTTCTCGCATATGCACGCTTGTCACCCAACTTGAGTTGAATGTTATTGGCTTTGAGCACATAAAAGATTTGTATGCTAATGATCCATCTTTTGCACATCATTATGCTAAATGTTTGACGCATACATCTTGGGAACAATATTACCTCAAGGATGGTTATCTTATGAGAGCTAACAAACTATGCATTCCCGAGTCTTCTCTTCGTTTGCTCCTTTTGCAAGAGGCTCATGGAGGCGGACTCATGGGACATTTTGGACGCGACAAGACCTTCGCCACGCTCTCCAAGAACTACTTTTGGCCCAAGATGTTTCAAGACGTCTCGCGCTTCACCACCCGATGCTCTACATGCCGCAAAGCTAAGTCAAAATCTCAATCTCATGGTCTTTACATGCCTCTTCCTATTCCTTATCAACCTTGGGAAGACATTAGCATGGATTTTGTACTTGGTTTGCCTAGAACTCAAAATGGAAAGGATTCCGTGTTTGTTGTTGTGGACCGATTTTCTAAGATGGCACATTTCATTCCTTGCAACAAGGTCGACGATGCTTCACATATTGCAAATCTCTTTTGTAGGGAAATCTTGCGCCTTCATGGAGTACCAAAGCTCGGAATCAAGCTCTCGTTCTCATCCGCATACCATCCTCAAACCGACGGCCAAACGGAGGTGACGAACCGGACTCTCTCCACTCTACTTCGCGTGTTGATCAAGAAGAACATCAAGGAGTGGGAATCATGTCTACCAATCGCCGAGTTCGCCTACAACCGTGCAAGACATTCCACGACAGGCAAGTCCCCCTTCGAGGTCGTCTACGGCTTCAACCCATTGTCCCCATTGGACATTCTACCTCTACCTCTACAAGAGCGCACCAACATGGATGCGAGTGCACGAGCAAGCTACATCAAGAAGATACATGAAGATAAAAGAAACACCATCGAGCGCCAAGTACAACGACTAGCGACCAAGCTCAACATCAACCAGCAACCCATGATCTTCAACATAGGCGATCTCGTGTGGCTACACCTTCGCAAGGAATGCTTCCCCAACGAACGCAAGTCCAAACTTCTACCTCGAGCCGATGGACCCTTCAAGGTGCTAGAACGCTACAACAACAACGCCTACAAGCTCAACCTACCAAGTGACAAGTACAACGTGAGCGACACCATCAACGTCAAAGACCTCTCGCCTTTCCATGGTGATGAAGATCTTGATCCGAGGTCGGATCCTTTCGAAGGGAGGGGATATGATGCGGAGCATCCTTCCATCATCCCCATGGACTCTACATCAACACATCCAACCCCACAAGGACCTATGACTCGAGCACGTGCAAGAGTTCTTGAAACCGAGGTGACATCACTCCTCTCACAATTCCCTTTCGACTCACATGAGACATGGTTAATACCTCAAACGGAAATGCTATGCATGCTCAGGTACCAAGGAGTTAACCGTGAAGAAGCTAGGAAGCAAGGAGAACCGGAAGCGGAAGACATACATGAAGACGGAGAGGAAAAAGCACCAAGGACAAGGATGGCTGGACGATCCGGACGGCGGCCCGGACGATCCGGACAGAGCCCGGACGATCCGGACCCCGGCCCGGATGATCTGGCTAAATCATCCGAAGACACCCGAAGCTCAAACCTGAAGCCGGATCATCCGGACCCCATCCCAGATCATCCGGACCCTGCCCGGACTTCCGGACCACCACCCGGACATCCGGCCCTGCGCCGCCACCAGCCGGGCCTCCAGCTCATCCGGGCCTCCGCCCGGACCATCCGGACCAACCCGGATCATCCGGCTCCTCGCCCGGATCATCCGGCCAGCGCCTATGTGCGCGTGTTGGGCTAAGCCCATGTACCCCTTCGCCCCCTAGTCTATTTATAGGACCCCATCTCCTCACTTTGAGACTTAGCATTGGATTAGCTCATATTTGTGTGAGAGCCTTTGCTCATCCACTTGGATACTTCTCCTCGGAGATCACGACCTCTTCGAAGAAGATCCCCCAAGCGGATTCAAGACCCCTTCTAGGGAAGAACATCAAGGCCTCCTCTCGGAGAAGAACGGTTCCTTTGTATCCTTACCTTTGTTGACTTTGGATCTTGTGGATCTCTTATGTGTGTGGTGATCTAGCACTTGTGTGATCGATTCCTTGTTGGTTGAGTGATTCTCTCTCATTTCCCCCCGTGATTCCCCTTGTGCTTCCGCGTGTTCTTCGTGATTCCTCGTATGATCCACTCCAAACGTGAAAGATCGACGCTATAGGGTTCTACCCTACATCACTTTTTCACATAATCATCGCAGCCCCAAACTTTTAAGAAATGACAGCTTAGGTTCTCTAAACCATAGTTCATACGCTGTCATCTCAACGGAATTACGTGGTGCCCTATTTGAAGTGAATGCGGTTGTGTCTAATGCCTAACCCATAAACGATAGTGTTAATTCGATAAGAGACATCATGGTATGCACCATATCCAATAGGGTGCAGTTACGTTGTTCGGACACACCATCACACTATGGTGTTCCAGGCGGTATTAGTTGTGAAACAATTTCCACAATGCCTTAATTGTGTGCCAAACTCGTAACTCAGATATTTATCTCTATGATCATATCATAGACATTTTATCCTCTTGTCATGACGATCTTCAACTTCACTCTGAAATTACTTGAACCTTTCAATAATTCAGATTTGTGTTCCATTAAGTAAATATACTAAGAATCTACTCAAATCATCTGTGAAGTAAGAGCATAACGATATTCACTGCGTGCCTCAGCACTCATTGGATTGCACACATCAAATGTATTACTTCCAACAAGTTGCTCTCTTGTTTCATCTCACTGAAAACGAGGCCTTTCAGTCATCTTGGTCATGTGGTATGATTTGCATGTCTCAAGTGATTCAAAAACAAGTGAGTCCAAACAATCCATCTGCATGGAGTTTCTTCATGCGTATATACCAATAGACGTGGTTCGCATGTCTCAATCTTTTCAAAAACGAGTGAGTCCAAAGATCCATCAATATGGAGCTTCTTCATGTGTTCTATACCAATATGACTTAAGTGGCAGTGCCACAAGTATGTGGTACTATCATTACTATCTTATATCTTTTGGCATGAACATGTGTATCACTACGATCGAGATTCAATAAACCATTCATTTTAGGTGCAAGACCGTTGAAGGTATTATTCAAATAAACAGAGTAACCATTATTCTCCTTAAATGAATAACCGCATTGCGATAAACATAATCCAATCATGTTTATGCTCAACGCAAACACCAAATAACAATTATTTAGGTTTAACACCAATCTCGATGGTAGAGGGAGCAGGCGATGCTTGATCACATCAACCTTAGAAACACTTCCAACACACATCGTCATCTCACCTTTAGCTAGTCTCCGTTTAATCCGTAGCTCTTTTATTTCGAGTTACTAACACTTAGCAACTGAACCGGTATCTTAATACCCTGGTGCTACTAGGAGTACTAGTAAAGTACACATTTAATACAATGTATATCCAATATACTGCCAGCCTTCTCATCTACCAAGTATCTAGGGTAGTTCTACTTCAGTGACCGTTCCCTCATTACAGAAGCACTTAGTCTCGGGTTTGGGTTCAACCATGGGTTTCTTCAGTAGAGCAGCAACTGATTTGTCGTCTATCCCTTCTTGCCCTTGCCCTTCTTGAAACTAGTGGTTTTACTAACCATCAACAATTGATGCTCCTACTCGATTTCTACTTTCGCGGTGTCAAACATCGTGAATTGCTCAAGGATCATCATGTCTATCCCTGATATGTTATAGTTCATCACGAAGCTCTAATAGCTTGGTGGCAGTGACTATGGAGAACCATCACTATCTCATCTGGAAGATTAACTCCCACTCGATTCAAGTGATTGTAGTACTCAGACAATCTAAGCACATGCTTAATGATTGAGCTTTTCTCCCTTAGTTTGCAGGTTAAGAAACTTGTCGGAGGTCTCATACCTCTTGACGTGGGCACGAGCCTGAAATCCTAATTTCAGCTCTTGGAACATCTCATATGTTCTGCGATGTTTCAAAAAATGTCTTCGCTGCCTCAATTCTAAACCGTTTAACATTACGCACTGAACTATCATGTAGTCATCAAAACGTGTATGTCAGATGTTCGCAACATCCACAAACGACACTTGAGGTTCAGCACACCGAGCGGTGCATTAAGGATATAAGCCTTCTGTGCAGCAATGAGGACAATCCTCAGTATACGGACCCAGTCCGCATAATTGCTACTATCAACTTTTAACTAAAATTTTCTCTAGGAACATATCTTAAACAGTAGAACTAAAGCGCAAGCTATGACATAATTTGCAAAGTCCTTTTGACTATGTTCATGATAATTAAGTTCATCTAATGAACTCCCACTCAGATAGACATCCCTCTAGTCATCTAAGTGATACATGATCCGAGTTAACTAGGTCGTGTCCGATCATCACGTGAGACGGACTAGTCAGCATCGGTGAACATCTCCATGTTGATCGTATCTACTATACGACTCATGTTCGACCTTTCGGTCTCTTGTGTTCCGAGGCCATGTCTATACATGCTAGGCTCGTCAAGTCAACCTAAGTGTTTTGCATGTGTAAATCTGGCTTACACCCGTTGAACGTGAACGTTAGAATCTATCACACCCGATCATCACGTGGTGCTTCGACACAACGAACTTTCGCAATGGTCCACAGTTAGGGGGAACACTTTATTGAAATTTTAATGAGGGATCATCTTATTTATGCTACCATCGTTCTAAGCAAATAAGATGTAAACATGACAAACATCACATGCAAATCATAAAGTGACATGATATGGCCAATATCATCTTGCGCCTTTGATCTCCATCTTGAGGCACGACATGATCACCTTCGTCACCGGCATGACACCATGATCTCCATCATCGTGTCTTCATGAAGTTGTCTCGCCAACTATTACTTCTACTACTATGGCTAACGGTTTAGCAATAAAGTAAAGTAATTACATGATGTTTTCAATGACACGCAGGTCATACAATAAATTAAGATAACTCCTATGGCTCCTGCCGGTTGTCATACTCATCGACATGCAAGTCGTGATTCCTATTACAAGAACATGATCAATCTCATACATCACATATATCATTCATCACATTCTTTTGGCCATATCACATCACATAGCATACCCTGCAAAAACAAGTTAGACGTCCTCTAATTGTTGTTGCATGTTTTACGTGGCTGCTATGGGTTTCTAGCAAGAACGTTTCTTACCTACGCAAAAGCCACAACGGTGATATGCCAATTGTTATTTACCCTTCATAAGGACCCTTTTCATCGAATCCGATCCGACTAAAGTGGGAGAGACTGGCACCCGCTAGCCACCTTTATGCAACAAGTGCATGTCTGTCGGTGGAACCTATCTCACGTAAGCGTACATGTAAGGTCGGTCCGGGCCGCTTCATCCCACGATGCCGCCGAATCAAGATAGGACTAGTAACGGTAAGCAAATTTTACAAACCAATGCCCACAACTACTTGTGTTCTACTCGTGCATAGAATCTACGCAATAGACCTAGCTCGTGATGCCATTGTTGGGGAACATAGCAGAAATTCAAAATTTCTATGCATCACCAAGATCAATCTATGGAGAGACTAGCAACGAGAGAGAGGAGGGTGCATCTTCATACTCTTGAAGATCATGACGCGAAAGCGTTACAAGAACGCGGATGAGGGAGTCGTACTCGCGGCGATTCAAATCGCGGAAGATCCAATCTAACACCGAACGGACGGCGCCTCCGCGTTCAACACACGTACAGCCCGGGGACGTCTCCTCCTCCTTGATCCAGCAAGGGGAGAGGAGAAGTTTAGGGAGAGCTCTGGCAGCACGACGGCGTGGTGGTGGAGCTTGCAGTTCTCCGGTAGGGCTTCGCCAAGCACTACAGAGGAGGAGGAGGTGTTGGGGAGGGAGAGGGCTGCGCCAGGGGAAGGGTGAAGCTCCCATGCGCCTCCCCACTATATATAGGGGTGGAGGGGGCTGGTTTCTTGCCCTCCAAGTCCGTTGGGGCGTTGTCAAAGGTGGGAGGAAAGAAATCCCATCATTTCCTTCCCCACCGATTGTCATCCCCCCTTTTTAGGGATCTTGATCTTATCCCTTCGGGATATGATCTTATTCCTTCTAAGGGGGGATCTTGGTGCGCCTTGACCAAGGGTGTGGGGCCTTGCCCCCACTACCCACGTTCATGTGGGTCCCCCCATGCAGGTGGGCCCCACTCCAGAACCTTCTAGAACCTTCCCGGTACAATACCGAAAAATCCCGAACATTTTCCGGTGGCCAAAATAGGAATTCCCATATATAAATGTTTACCTCCAGACCATTCCGGAACTCCTTGTGACGTCCGGGATCTCATCCGGGACTCCGAACAACATTCGGTAACTGCACACTAATTCCCATAACAACTCTAGTGTCACCGAACCTTAAGTGTGTAGACCCTACGGGTTTGGGAATCATGCAGACATGACCGAGACAGCTCTCTGGCCAATAACCAACAGCGGGATCTGGATACCCATGTTGGCTCCCACATGTTCCACGATGATCTCATCAGATTAACCACGATGTCGAGGATTCAAGCAATCCCGTATACAATTCCCTTTGTCAATCGGTACGTTACTTGCCCGAGATTCGATCGTCGGTATCCCAATACCTCATTCAATCTCGTTGCCGGCAAGTCACTTTACTCATTCCGTAATGCGTGATCCCTTGACTAACTACTTAGTCACATTAAGCTCATTATGATGATGCGTTACCGAGTGGGCCCAGAGATACCTCTCCGTCACACGGAGTGACAAATCCCAGTCTCGATTTGTGCCAACCCAACAGACACTTTCGAAGATACCCGTAGTGCACCTTTATAGCCACCCAGTTACGTTGTGACGTTTGGCACACCCAAAGCATTCCTACGGTATTCGGGAGTTGCACAATCTCATGGTCTAAGGAAATGATACTTGATATTTGAAAAGCTTTTAGCAAACGAACTACACGATCTTGTGCTATGCTTAGGATTGGGTCTTGTCCATCACATCATTCTCCTAATGATGTGATCCCATTACCAATGACATCCAATGTCCATGGTCAGGAAACCATAATCATCTATTGATCAACGAGCTAGTCAACTAGAGGCTCACTAGGGACATGTTGTGGTCTATGTATTCACACATGTATTATGGTTTCCAGTTAATACAATTATAGCATGAACAATAGACAATTATCATGAACAAGGAAATATAATAATAACCATTTTATTATTGCCTCTAGGGCATATTTCCAACACAAATAGGAATTATGTTCCCATAGATTTTATTGTTCTTGATATTGATTGCAATCCGTCTTGTTTACTTGGTAGACCGTTTTTATGTACTATTGGTGTCATGATTGATATGAAAGAAGGCAATATTAAATTTCAATTTCCACTAAGGAAGGGTATGGAACCCTTCCCTAGAACAAGAATTAGGCCACCATATGAACCAATCATGAGGGCATCCTATGGATCTAGAAATAAAGATGACAATACTTAGATCCTTGTGTTATGCCTAGCTAGGGGCGTAAAACGATAGCGCTTGTTGGGAGGCAACCCAAGAATAATTTTTTCCGGCTTTTTCTTCCTGTTCTTGAGTGTTTGCACAATTATGCTACTGTTATTATTGTGTTTTTTGTGCTTTAGTTAGTGTTTGTGCCAAGCAAAGCCTTTGGGATCATGTTGGGTGATAGTTGATTTGATCTTGCTGAAACACAGAAATTTTTGTGCTCACGAAAATAATTCTCATTTTTCACAGAAGCGTGATAAAATATTGATTGTTTTTGCACAAGATTAATATAAAAATTTCTCATGTTGTCCTAATTTTTCAGAATTTTTGGAGTTACAGAAGTATTCGAAATATTTAGATTGCTACAGACTATTCAGTTTTTGACAAATTCTGTTTTCTTTACGCTGTGTGCTTATTTTGATTGATCTATGGACTCTTCCTAGGGGTTTGAGCCATAGCAAAGTTAGAATACATTAGATATAATGAAAAAATAAAATATGAATGGGTTTGCAACAATACTTATAGTAGTGATTTGTTTTCTTATACTAACGGATCTCACGAAGGTTTTGTTGAGTTTTGTGTGATTGAAGTTTTCAAGTTTTGGGTGAGATCATGATGGATGAAGGAATAAGGAGTAAGAAGAGCCTAAGCTTGGGGATTCCCATGGCATCCCAAGCTATTGTCTGAAGAGAAGCAAGCAACTAAGCTTGGGGATGCCCGAGTGGCAACCCCTCTTTCTTCTAAATACCATCGGTATTTTACTGGGAGCTATATTTTTATTCGTCAAATATCATGAGTTTTGCTTGGAGCATCTTGTATGATATGAGTCTTTGCTTTTTTTGTGTCAGGAATCCTTGCTGGACACACCTATTTGAGAGAGCCAAAATTATGCTATGACTTGTTAGAATTTCTCTCTTTGCTTCACTTACATCTTTATGAGCTATGGAATTGCTCTAGTGCATCACTTATATCTTTTTGAGCACGGTGTGCTTTAGTATTTTTCAAGAAATGCTCTCATGCTTCACTTAGATTTATTTGATAGTTAGTATTTTTTTAAGAAATTCTCTCTTGCTTCACTTAAATTATTTTGCCAGAAGAAAATTTTTATGCTCATGTTCTTCACTTAGATATGTTTGAGCTATCAAAAGCAACTTATGAAACTAGTCTCAAAGTGATAGATATTCAAGAGGGATATAATAAAAACTTTCATGAAGATCATTGGACAAAACAGACTTGATTCCTTGTAATACTTTTGCAATATGATGATATAATATGTGAGTCATGTTGATGAGTAATTATGCTTCAGTAAGAATATTGGTGTTAAGGTTTGTCATTCCCTATGCAAGCACGAAAGTCAATAGTTATGCTATGAAATTACATCCTACTTGTGGTGCATTATTCAGTGTTAATTATGCTTAATGCTCACTTATGAGATTTTTTGTTTCTTGGTTGGATGCTTCTCAATCTTTTTTTAGCCTTCATTTGCAGTATGATCACTACTTGTGCATCCAAAATCCTTTAAACCAGTTTTTCCATATGAGTCCACTATACCTACCTATATGCGGTATTCTTTTGTCGTTCTAAGCAAATTTGTATGTGCCATCTCTAGTTTTCAAAATAAACTTCTCTTTTGTGCGCTCGTACCGCTCATGAAACGGTAGGGGTGGCTGATATATTGCCATGCTAGATGTGCTATTCTCAAGATGAGTGTTTATTCACTTGTCATTGCACGAGAGTACGACAAAGGTATTAGGGATGCCCAGTCCCGAAACGAAAAATGAATTTACTTTGTGTTGTCAAATAATAAATTCCTTCGAAAGTGTTGGTATGGAAGGCAGCCGTGAATACACCTAGCCATGGAAAGTGAAAGTATGGTTGAAAAAGGAATAAACTTTATTTTCTGTTTGGGAACCGCCTATGATATATCTAGCATGGAAAGTATTGGGAACTACTCGATCATTTTCGTTGACAGGAAAAGCATGCCACCCAGAATGTTTTTATCTCTATCTTTTTGCTTTGAGTTCTGACACCTCTACAAATCCTTACTTCCCTCCGCGAAGAGCCTTTTTTTACTTTATGCAATCTTTATTTCTACTTGAGTCTCCATCTTCTCTTATAAAGCACCAACTAAGGGGCACTATGATCGTACTTCATCATTAGGTGTAGCTAATATGCGAGCGTGTTTCATGAATGGATCAATGATTGAGCATAATGGGCTAGGATAACTTGTTTTAGTATTGATATTTTGAAAGACATGGTTGCTTGTTGATATGCTTGAGTATTGAAATCTTCATGTCAAAACTAGACTATTGCTTTGAATCGTATAAAAGTCCAAATGTCCATCTACAAAGAAAAGAATTTGTGACGAACATGTTAGGCAGCATTCCACATCAAAAAAAACTTGTTTTTATCATTTACCTACTCGAGGACGAGCAGGAATTAAGCTTGGGGATACTGATACGTCTCCAATGTATCTATAATTTTTGATTGTTCCATGTTGTTATATTATCAATCAAGGATGTTTTACAATCATTTTATAGCAACTTTATATCATTTTTTGGGACTAACCTATTGGCATAGTGCCCAGTGCCAGTTGTTGTTTTTTGCTTGTTTTTTACTTTGCAGGAAATCAATACCAAACGGAGTCCAAACATAGTGAAACTTTTTGGTGATTTTTTCTGGACCAGAAGACACCTGTTGGGCCAAGAAAGTACCTAAAGGGAGCTCCAAGGGGAGCACAACCCACCAGGGCACGCCTGCAGGCCCAGGCGTTCCCAGGTGGGTTGTGCCCACCTCGCTGGCCTCCCGCACCGCCGCTTTGCTTTAGAAATACCCCAATATTCTAGAAACCCTAGGGGTGTTGACGAAAATAAGTTCTAGCCGCCGCAAGTTCCAGCACCACCAGATCCAATCTAGATAGCTTCACGGAGGGGTTCATCATCCTCATTGGTGCCTCTCTGATGATGTGTGAGTAGTTCATTGTAGACCTACGGGTCCGTAGTTAGTAGCTAGATGGCTTCCTCTCTCTCTATCTTTATTCTCAATATAATGGTCTCTTGGAGATCTATTTGACGTAACTCTTTTTGCGGTGTGTCTGTTGGGATCCGATGAACTTTGAGTTTATGATCAGATCTATGTTTTTATCCACGAAAGTTATTTGAGTCTTTTGATCTCTTATATGGATGATTACTTATAGCCTCATATTTGTTCTTCAAATCTTTGGTTTAGTTAGTGTCGGTGTACTAGAGTAGGGGTACCCTAGTATCCCGAACTTGTGCACGGGTAGTCGCAGCACCCCGCGGCAAGGCTTGCCGGGTGACCGCCAAGGTCCTCCGTGGTTCCTTTGGAGCCATTCAAGAACAAAGTATTCAAGCCAAGGAGACAAGGCCCCGGCAAGAGGAGCTTGCCGGGAAGGCCAACCAAGGCATCTCAAGGAACTTGCCGCGACGCGCCACGCGTCCCGGTGAGGCCCGGTGAGCGACAAGCTTCCGGACACGACAAGACAACGACCGCGGCAAGGCGCTTGCCGCGGGAAGCTACCACTCTGTACCCGCGCTCCAGCACATCCACCAACGTGTCGCCCTGGGGCCTTTCCAGGCGCGCGTGGCAAGAGGCTGTGCAGCCAGCGGTGCGCGGTGGCAAGCGGCGCTGACAAGATTGCCATCGTGGCAAGTGGTGGCGTCCCTGACGGTCCCTGTTTGCACTATTTGGGCGATGCAGACGGGCATTTAATGCCTTTGTCCCCTGCCGTCAGGGTTAGGTATGATACACTGTACAGGTAGTTGTACCAACCACAATTCCTTTTCCATTTTTACCCTTGTCTATGTTGCCACCTGTCGGTGACCCCTTGAGCATATAAAAGGAGGCCCATGCGCAACGTAGAGGGGGGTTCGAAGGCAGAAAAACACTCATGCTCGGTCTCGTTAGCAGCTGGGGTGTACTGTAGCACTCAGCGCTCCCGAGCAAGAACTCAATACACTCAGACATGCAGCAGTAGGAGTATTATCTCTCCGGAGAGCTCCGAAGCTAGGTAAACTGCTCGTGTGCTTCGCCTCGATCCGCTCTTCGTGCGATCTCCGCCCCCCGCTGAACCGAAAGGGGCTCGGTCCGCCGGTCCCATAGGTGTTCGTGGATCAGTTTCCCCGATAGTTAGTCCAACTAGGTCGGTTTTTCTTGCCATGGGAAGAGGTGCTTTGTGATGGGTTCGATCTTACGGTGCTTGATTCCGATGACAGAAGTGGAACCGACATGTATGTATCGTTGCTATTAAGGATAATAAGATGGGGTCTATTCCTACATAAATAGATCTTGTCTACATTATGTCATCGTTCTTATTGCATTACTCCCTTTCTCCCTGAACTTAATACACTAGATGCATGCTGGATAGCGGTCGATGTGGGGAGTAATAGTAGTAGATGCAGGCAGGAGTCGGTCTACTAATCTTGGACGTGATGCCTATAAAATGATCATTGCCTGGATATTGTGATGATTATTTGAAGTTCTATCAATTTCCCAACAGTAATTTGTTTACCCACCGTATGCTATTTTTCTCAAGAGAAGCCGCTAGTGAAATCTACGGCCCCGGGTCTCTTCTTTATCATATTTGCCTTTCCGGTCTATTTTTATTTGCTTTTACTTTCAGATCTATTAATCCAAAGATACAAAAATGCCTTGCTGCAATTTATTGTTATTTATTTTATCTCGCGTTCCCGCAAGATCTATTTATCCAATCTACTACAATTTTACCTATCTTTTTACCCGTGAGGGATTGACAACCCATCTCTTATGTTCGGTTGCAAATATTTGTTCTTTGTGTGTAGGAGCTGTTTACGTGGTGTTGCGTGGTTCTCCTACTAGTTCGATAACCTTGGTCTCATCACTGAGGGAAATATGTACCGTAGTTGTGATGCATCATCCCTTCCTCTTTGGGGAAATACCGACGTAGTTCAAGCCACATCAATCCGCAGTGAGGGCTTGCAGGTAGTACTCATCGTTGCCGTGCGACGGACCACTGCTTTCGACCCCGCCATGGTGAAATCCTGGTGGGCTACGCTGGGGGCCAACATGAGGACTTCCACCGCGGGATCATTGCTTTTGCACTTGAGAGGAGTATCCGAGTGACCAGTCGACGGATGGAACAAGCCATAAAGGGACTCATCAGGCTCGATCGCTGCGATCTGAGGAGTGGACGACTGACAATCCACCGCAACCACCGTTGGATCCGTGAGCGACCGGATCGCTTGTGACAGCGAGCAGTGGGGAGGGAAGACGCCTCCAAAGCCGACCAATACTGAGTCGATGGCTGCCGCAAGAGGACGCCGTAGGCACTCGCACGGAAGTGCGCCGCCTGCAAATAGGGAGGACCTCAATGTCGAGGGGAGCTTCCTGGATCCAGGACGAATCATCAGCGATGTAGGTGAGCATGCCAAGACAGATCTTGTAGCCCAAAGACAATCCACCGCCAGAAACCATGTCGATGGAGATCAAAGATCGCATCCTCGCCAGAAGTCGCTTAGATGCCTTCCCCATGGTGGGCGCCAACTGCCGTGGGAACGGATCTCACAGTAGAGGTAGGGGGTACGTAGAAGAGGGCATAGCCTAGCTACGGCGAGATTGTACAGTCGGATTTACGAGTTCAGACCCCTCTCGGAGGAGGTAACAGCCCTACGTCTCGGTGTTGTGGAGGCTTTTGTGTTCATTGGAGTGTTGAGTTACATGGGGTGCGAACCCTTGTGCCAGAGGGGAGGGGTGGCTGATATAGAGTCCGTCGACCCCCCGCAGTCCTCAGTTACGCAAGGGTTCAATGAGAGAGTAAAGGATATGAATGTTACTGGAAACGCCCGTAATGATCAATACAACGGCGGAGTGATTGCCTAACGTTGCCATCCTGGGGTGGCTCTAGGTCTTCTGGTCTCCGAGTGAAACCAGGTCTTTTGAGTGAATGACGGCGGTCGAGTGGAAGTGGGATAATCGAGTGGATCTTCTGTCGAGTGAGTTGCACTTCAGTCGGTATCTCCTTTCTATCTTTGTGGATCTTGGAGTCTTTGTGCAGTGTCCTTGGGTAGGGCATGTAGGTAAGGCCCGTGACCCTACCCTAGGTACATGTCATTGTCATTGCACAAGAGCCCACTCCCACCATTTTGCCCATGTGTCTCTCCTCGACATATAAGCAGAAGTGCCATGGGCTATAAGCCCATTACTGTAGAGTAGTACAGTAGACTACTAGGGAAAATCCTAGCAGTAGCGCGGGTTTTTGGCCTATTAGTAGCGCGGATAACCACGCTACTTCTACGGCGCTATAGCTAAAGGTTAAAAGTAGCGTTTGTTAACCCGCACTACTACTAATCTACTTAGTAGTAGCGCTTCCTGCAAAAGGCGCTACTGGTAATTACTAGTAGCGCGTCTCACTGCCCGCGCTACTACTATTATTCCGTATTCTATTTCTTTTTTATTTTATGTCATATTCATACACCTTTATACAAGTTTTCATACAGTAGCAATTTAGAGATTTTTTTTTACATTATAATGAGTTATTAAATCACTAGGTGAAAGAACCGCGGATTAGTTTCAAGTGGATGGATCCTAAGTGACCAAGTCATGGATTATCGTGATAATCCATGACTTGGTCACTTAGGATCCATCCACTTGAAACTAATTTGCGGTTCTTTCACCCAATGATATAATAATTCATCATTATCATATTAATATAAAAACTCTTGCATCATATCATCACCAACAACACTAGCTAATAATCATCATAGTCATAGTATAGCTATCTAATCACCACCAACACTAGCTAATAATAATCATCATAGTCATTACCAGAAACACTAGCTATTTAATCATCATAGTCATAGTGTAGCACATCATCATCTTCAAACTCATTCTAGCTAGCTAATCACTCCTGCTCTCTCTCTCTCTCTCTCTCTCTCTCTCTCTCTCTCTCTCTCTCTCTCACTCGGGTAAAATAGCATAGAACATGTGTAGCACTCCTGATTCATCATATTGGAGCATGCAGATGAACCTGTCTCCTAATTGTGGGTTGCGCTTCTGATTGTTTCCCCCTAGTACTTCTCTGTGATCCTTCACAATTTTGCTCCAGTCTTTGACTATTAAGACTTGCTCGCTTTTAGAAATCCAGAATGCACTCATGTGCAATGTAGGATGTCTTGGCCATAAGCTAACCATTTTCATGCGACCTTTAGCCTCGATCCAATGAGGCACAACTATCATCGGGAGTCCCTATTGAAGAACATTGTAGTAACATACTTAGCAATGAAGTTTAGCTTAAAAATAATGTATGCAAAAGATGCACTGAGGACAAATAGTAAAAATCTTACCACCTTTCCTAAATAGATGTGACCGTAGTTCAATACGCACGCTAGTGCTCGCACGTTTTGAGTGCTAAGATTTTGAAGTCCAGGAAAATAACTTGTCTTGACAGTATCAAGATCCTCAAGCCATGAAACATAATGACTTATCTCCTCGCAGTTTAGTTCAGCCCCGGGACAGTAGTAGGTCATGTATACCAAGCCCCAGACATGTTTGCTTGAATGGAAATACGTTGTTAATAGAAATTAGTTGTTAACTATTTTTGAATAACCAATATCCAAGACATAAATGTGGTTGAGAACTCACATAATGGTAGAACTGGAGGCATCCGCACATCGACCCAGATGTTGATATTACCTTCAATATCATCTTCCGGACGAATATCAAAGGTGATAAGCATATCAGGCTCAAATGCATAATCCTTGCATAGTGCTCTCCAATTTTTGCATTCAAAATAGGTGTAGGTGTCTACATTGTATAATTTTGCGGCAAAAGTATAACCATGCTCAGTCCTCAAGTGAACTCTCTTTACCTCCATAGTTTCCATAGGACTGAAACCGATCTTATCCAAGACATAAATTCTTGCATGGCAGGGGATACGCTAGTAGAATAGTAAAAAATTAAAATTATAAGTCGAAGCAAAATAAGAAGAAGTCATGCTTAATTATGAAAAAAGACTTGCCGTTGTGACTTACCGTATCCACTTCGAAGGTCTCATCCAGCTTGATGCTGAAGCGTCTACCACCAACTAAGAAATTTCTGTCGCACAAGCCGCGCTCATCTCTATAGTATTTGCACATACCAAAATCCTTTTCGTCCTCAAACACTTCCTATGTTCATAGTTGAAACATTAATTGAAAATCGATCGAAGGCAACTACCAGGAAACTCAGCACGCAGATCATTATTACTCAATATGCAACGGGTTGACTTTAGGTCTATTGAGTCTTCCTTCCGAAACTCTCATCTCACATATATGGTGGGCACTCCCTCTCTGATAGTGCGACCTTCGGTGATGGTCGCTACTCCTCCATTCCCTAGTGCATTACAAATATCTAGCACAAGGAAAAGAAAGAGAAGAGACCCCCACGACAATAGTCGGCATTCTTCTTCTCTCATATATGGTGGACACTCCCTCACCGATTTTCCGACCGTCGATGACGGTCGCTACTCCTTCTTCCCCTAGTGCATAACAAAGGTCTAGCACAAAGAGAAGAAGGAGAAGCAACCCCCATGACAACAGTCGGCATTCTTCCTCTCTCAAATATATATGGTGGACACTCTCCCTCACTGAAAGACACACAAGGAGCCGAAACGGACCTTAAGTCAACCCGTTCCATATATCGAGCAATGACATAGAAAAAATGCCCTATGTTTTGCCGAAATATAATTGAATTATCGTTCTGGAAAAATCACAAGCACTTGATATGCCCTACATTGTAGCACAAGTCATACAAAATTCATGAAACATTTCGGCATGACCTTTGCTAAAGACAGGACATATCGAGCGCCTGAAATTTGCCGGGACGGAAACAAATCAACATTCCGACAAAACATAGGCCATTTGGAGGTACGTTCCAAAACAAGAACACCAAGACATCCTCTATATTCAGAATGCATCATCATCAATGACATGGCAACTATATAGCACTAGCATTTTCATCATCGACATTTACAACACATTATCATTTGGCTATTCTCACCTAGAGGTCTTAAGGGGTCGATGATGGCGACGACTGCAGGGATGAGGCAGGGGCAAACTTGATTTCTGCATAAACAAAATAAAAAAATATATTAACCATTTACTATAAATAAACTAATTCTATTAAGCACTTACTATAAATAAACTAGTTCTATTTTAGCACTTACTATATATAAACTAGTTCTATTAAGCACTTAATATAAATAACCTAGTTAGTTAACCTGGCTAGTTAACCTAGTTAACCTAGATAATTAAACTAGTTAACCTTATACACAGGACAATTTTTATTCAAAATGTTCTATACCTAGAAGTTTTTAGTACTAATTTTTGTACTAAACCCTAAAAATATGCCATTTTTTCAAATTCTACCAACTAAAAATTTCTATTACTAAAATTTCTAATCAAAAGACCTAAAACTTCCTATTCTATTCAAAACACCTAAAATAGTAAAAAAAAACTACATTTACTCAAATGACCTAAAAAATTATTCTATTAAAAAACCTACATTCT
>NC_041389.1:209484618-209632803 GCF_002162155.2 Triticum dicoccoides | reverse complement strand
GAAGGAGGGAGGAGGGGAGGAAGGGGGAGGGAGGGGCGGGAAGAAGGGGGGAGGGTCGGGGGATGGAGGAGGGATGAAGGAGGGATGGAGGAGGGAGGGGATCGATGGAGGAAGGAGAAAGGGAGGGAGGGAGGAGGGAGGGGATCGATGGAGGAAGGAGGAAGAGAGGGATGGAGGAGGGAGCTATGGAAGGCGGAGGACGGTCGGAGGGAGGAAGGCAGACATACCGGGGGGCAGCGGCAGAAGTGGGCGGCAATGCGGCGGCCGTACGGTCCGACAACGGCAACGACAGGTGATATGAGATGGTGTGGGTGGGGACAGTGAGGGCCGCACGCGGTGAAGGTAAGTTAGACTTACCAGTAGCACGGTAAAGGTAAACTCGCTACGGATACTCCCATAGCAGCAACGCGTTTTCCAGGCAGCGCTGCTACTATGCCTAGCTTCACGGCAACGGTGATGGCCAAAATAGTAGTAGCACATTTTCGTGTTGTCGCGCTACTATTATATTTGTCGCAGTAGCACGGTTGGTAACAAAGCGCTGCTATTAAGTATCAGTAGCGCCTGACTCTAACCCACAGTATTGCTAATCCTCTATGTACAAGGTTTTTCCTAGTAGTGGTACTTGGCACCTGTATACCATGGAGGTGGTCAGGAATCAGGAGACTCACGCTGGTCGTAGCGCCACAGTAATAATGATAATGGCAAGTCAAATCATAGGGCCCCACCTGTCCAGCAGTAATGAGCCGTCAAATCACACAACCCTACGTTTGCAGCAGTCTACTCCCTCATCTTCTCGCCTCTCTATCGAACCGACTAGGCGGAACTGCCCTGCCTACTGTGCGAGAAAAGCCTCGCCCTCGACTTTTAAATATAATGTTGTATCCATGGATTCCACCATGGAGCAAAGCCTGAAGAAAACGGCAGTACACGTGTATACAACACGCCCGTCGCGTTCGCATCGCACCCCAGACAGTCGGTCGATCTGGCATGCTGCTCTCCAAATGGAATGTGCGTCATATTATGTTTGCACACACATGTGGGACCGCAATTGAGAACCGACCAAAGGCACACTCCCCCATCCCTGCAAGTCGACTGAGTTCATAGAAGAGAGAGACGAGCACTATAGTACTGGAGCAGTGCTGTAAACACGTCGGTGCCTGGACGATCCCTGCACGACACGGAAGATCAGTTTGTCCATGCATGTGGCCAGACTCCAGCATACGGCTAGATTGGCTATCATCTACATATCATGCAGTCTGTGTTGTACAGGGTTGTACTTCTGATGAGAAATCTAACAAAAGGTTTCTTGTCATCTTGCAATATTAGGTGTCATGTGCTTCGGATCACTGCGAGGGTTAAACGGTGACAACTGCATTCCTCCAAGGCGCTGGTCATTGGGGGCACATACACGAAGACTACTCGGATGCCTAGGTCAAGCTGGCTATGTTAATTAGGACATCTATCGATTAACCCCTTTTCTACGAGTTTGTCTTTAATTTGAGCATTGATCCTCGTCTAGTTTTTTCATCAGGATTCATGTTGTCTCCTTGGGGCAGTGACTACTGCAGGATGATGCTAACACGAACTACAATCAGAGACCCTTTGACGAAACTATGTGCGATGCATTAATTACAAACGGTGATGTACCAAAACGTCAAAGAAGATGCAAAACATTTGTGATGAATGATACATCGAACATGGTTCATATTTTAGTTGCGTGTGCGATGCGGGGCATACAGTTCATTTCAATTAACTGTTTGCGACGAGGCAGAACAAAAGAAACAAGCAGCCAGATGAAGGCGTGTGTGATATATGGCATACAGTTCACTCGGATAAACTGTTTGTGATGAGGCAGAACAACAGAAACGGGCAGCCAGATGAAGGTGTGTGTGATATACGACATACAGTTCACCCGGATGAACTGTTTGTGATTAGGCAACACAAAATAAAAGGTCACCCAGATAAAGGTGTGTGAGATATATGGCATACATTCACTCGGATGAACTATTTTCGATTAGGCAACGCAACAGAAATGGTACAGGCAGATCAAGGTGTGTGCAATGGAGGGCATACAGTTCATTCCGATAAATTGTTTGTGTTGATCCAAGAGAACAGAAACGTTTCACATAAACAAGATGTGTGTAATACGTGGCAAACATCCAATTATATAGGTGGCTAGTACACACATGACATTTCCACACACCAAAGTAAACTATTACATGCATAATTAACTAGGATTAACGGTCATCTGATCATCATCTACTTCTTGTGCTAGCTCGATGTTCCTTCTATGCTAAGTCTCCATTAATTGATGGCATTTTATGAACATGCCACTGTTTCCTGCCATTTCCTCACTGGGTTCTCGCCACCTAGCGATATTGCACATAAACCTAGGCGGTGCGCGACGCACAGAGGCAACAATTGCCTCCTGTAGCATATCCACCTTTTCCAAGCATGCCAACCCACCAAAGCGCCGCCTCTGCCATCAACCTCATCGACGAGGAAAATGAGAAGGCGCCATGGCCCGTCGAGGCTGAGGTGCTCCCTGGCAACGCAATGGACGACGACGTGATGCAAGTCATCGCTAGGGTTGAGCAGACCCTTGGCGCTTCAGCGCCACGGATCAATATAGGCATGTCAGCGCCGAGAGGCTGTAGCTCGCTGCACAACTTGATCGACGGTGCGCCACAGAGCAAGCTAGGCGCGTCCACACCGATAGGCTGCAGCTTGCCGCACGGCGAGATCGTTGGAGCGTCGCAGAGCGAGAGGCGCGGCGCGCCGCACAGCAAGAGCGGATTCATCGGCGCTTGCCTGTGGTCGACAGGGCGTCGCAGCTGGGTACACGTCACGTCAGTACCCCCATTCCTTGCCAAGAGTGGGCAGAGGCCCTCTGCATCATATATATATGTGATGATACTTAACTACTAGGTACAATGCATAAAATTGAAAACGAACAATACTAAAACTAATAATCCCTCCTGGGGGCAGTATTCCGGCAGCCCCTCCGCAGCAGCTCCCTAGTGCGTGGCGTCTTCCCGGCACGGAGGCAGTACTTCGCCTCCTTCGCCTCGCAGCGCTTGATGTACCGATCTGCCTCTTGCTGGCAGACGAGCGCGAAGATCTTGCCATTTAGTTGGGCACCCACCAGAGCTCCTCTTCGGTGGCACGATGGAGCTTATCGGCCCACCTCCATGCAACGATGAGGCGCCTAGCACCTTTGCCCTTCCTCGCAAAGTACCCGTCTTCATACACCTCCTCCACACAACAACGCGCCCGCCCCAAAAGCTCCACCGCCTCCTTTTTCCAGGCGGCATGACGGGCTTCACAATCCGCCTGGTACATGGCTTCCTCCTCCACCATCTCCTTCTTGAATGCCACTTGCCTGGCTTTCTCAGCCGGCGGCAGCGATTTCCACAGACAATGATTGTACTAGTCCCAAAACCAATCCAAAGTTGGGGAGGGGGGTCTGGCGCAACCTCATCGGACAGCGTGTAGGGGTCCTCCTCATAGCTACTCTTCGACTGAGCGTCCTCGGGGGACGGCGCCTCCTCATCGGTGCATGGGCAGATCAACGCCATGCCGAGATTTGAGAGAGAGAGAGACAGACAGACAGACAGAGACAGAGACACACACATAGAGAGAGAGAGAGAGAGGGCGAGCGAGAGAAGGATGTAGATGAGAGTGCAGGTGGGACGACGTGAGCAAGGTAATATTTATTGGTGGCCGGAATCTAGATCGATAGGAACAATACACACGCCAGTCACCGGAATTTACGAGTACTGAGTTTGAATTACACACGATTCTCGCAGCAAAATCCGTGTGTGAACTTAATAGCTGATTGTTTCCAATATAGAATTGTGTGTGATTAATAACCTGCGCCACTCACCTTCCAAACCTCAAGGCGTGAAATAGAGTGTCAATCGTGCGGGGGCCGGTTATCTTGCCAGATCTTTACATTTTCTTTTTTGAACACCAGATATTTACATCGTCTCGTGATTATGTAATATTTTGGAATTTAAATGCCATGGCACTCCATGCATGTGTCCAAGCCGTGACACCAATATGTTTGAAAATTCATTCCAACTAACTGAACATCGAATTAACTCACACACAAGTACACAATTTTTTCAAACCGTTATGCTTAGCCACTACATGTAGATGTAGTTCAAATTTTGGATTAAGATCATGAAATGGCTAGAAAATCACTTAAATGTCTTAAAAAGGTCAAATGACCCCTGAAATTTTCCAAATTTTGACATGGCAGTTGTATTAGTGCATGTTAACTATAGAATTTTTTTGAAGCCCATAAGAGGAAGCTATCGCCTGTTTGTCATCAAACATGCATTGTTCCCTCTCGAAACCATGAGTCTTCTAGTGAGTTGCTCCGGTTTGTGAAGGGTGTGTGTCCAAACTTTCGTCAAATAGGCCAATTAGTTTACCACATCATGTTGGTGGCATGACATTACATCAAGCAAGGTTTCATGTGTTTCTGATCTTTTTTTATTATTTTTTGGAGTTTGAATGGCATGGCGCTCCATGCATGTGTGTCCACATCGTGACACCAATAATATGTTTGAAAATTCCTTCCAATTTACTGCACATGGAATTAACTCGCACACAAGTACACAAAAATATGATTTTTCAAACCGTTATGGTTAGCCGTTGCATGTAGATGTAGTTCAAATTTGAATTACGGTCATTAAATGGCTAGAAAATTAGTTAAATGTCTTTAAAAGGTCAAATGACCCCTAGAATTTTCCAAATTTTTACATGACAGTTGTATTAGTGCACGTTAAATGAAGAAAAAATTTGAAGGCCATAAGAGGAAGCTGTCTCATGTTCGTCATCAAACATACATTGTTCCCTTTCGGAACCATGAGCCTTCTAGTGAGTTGCTACGGTTTGTGAGGGGTGTGTGTCCAAACTTTCGTCAAATAGGCCAATTTTTTTAGCACATCATCTTGGTGGCATGACATTACATCAAGTAAGGTTTCATGTTTTTCTGATCAGTTTTTATTTTTTGGAATTAAAATGCCATGGCACTCCATGCACGTGTCCATGTCGTGACACCAATATGTTTGAAAATTCCTTTTAATTTACAGCATATGGAATTAGCTCGCACACAAGAACACAAATATGATTTTTCAAATCGTTATGGTTAGCCGTTGCATGTAGATGTATTTCAAATTTGAATTATGGTCATTAAATGGCAAGAAAATCACTTAAATATCTTTAAAAGGTCAAATGACACCTAGAATTTTCCAAATTTTCACATGACAGTTGTAGTACTGCATGTTAAATGTAGAAAAACAATTAAGGTCATAAGAGGAAGCTATCTCATGTTCGTCATCAAACATACATTGTTCCTCTCGGAACCACGAACCTTCTAGTGAGTTGCTACGGTTTGTGAGGGGTGTGTGTCCAAACTTTCGTCAAACAGGCCAATTTTCACCACACCATCTTGGTGGCATTACATTACATCAAGCAAGGTTTCATGTTTTACTGGTCATTTTTTAATTTTTTGGAATTAAAATGCCATGGCACTCCATGCATGTGTCCATGTCGTGACACAAATATGTTTGAAAATTCCTTCTAATTTACTGCACATGGAATTAACTCGCACACAAGTACACGAATATGATTTTTCAAAACGTTATGGTTAGCTGTTGCATGTAGATGTAGTTCAAATTTGAATTACGGTCATTAAATGGCTAGAAAATTAGTTAAATGTCTTTAAAAGGTCACATGATCCCTGAAATTTTCCAATTTTTCAAATGATAATTGTATTAGTACACGTTAAATGTAGAAAAAAAATTGAAGGCCGTAAGAGGAAGCTATCTCCCATTCGTTATCAAACATGCATTGTTCCCTCTCGGAACCACGAGCCTTCTAATCAGTTGCTTCGGTTTGTGAGGGGTATGTGTCCAAACTTTCGTCAAACATGCCAATTTTTTTACCACATCATCTTGGTGGCATGACATTACATCAAGCAAGGTTTCATGTGTTTTTGATCTTTTTTTAATTTTTTGGAATTTAAATGCCATGGCACTCCATGCTTAATTGTGTCATAGCCGTGAGACCAATATGTTTGAAAATTCGTTCCAATTTACTGCACATAGAATTAACGAGCACACAAGTACCCAAATATGATTTTTCAAACCATTATGGTTAGCCGTTGCATGTCGACATAGTTCAAATTTGGATTACGGTCATTAAATGGCTAGAAAATCACTTAAATGTCTTAAAAATGTCGAATGATCCCTAAATTTTTCAAAATTCTGACACGACAGTTGTATTAGTGCATGTTAACCATAGAATTTGTTTTGAAGCACGTAAGTGGAAGTTATCACCCGTTCGTCATCAAACATGCATTGTTCCCTCTCGGAACCACGAGCCTTCTAGTGAGTTGCTTCGGTTTGTGAGGGTTGTGTGTCCAAACTTTCGTCAAACATGCCATTTTTTTTACCTCATCATCTTGGTGGCATGACATTACATCAAGCAAGGTTTCATGTGTTTCTGATCTTTTTTTATTTTTTTGGAATTTAAATGCCATGGCACTCCATGTTTAATTGTGTCATAGCCGTGAGACCAATATGTTTGAAAATTCCTTCCAATTTACTACACATGGAATTAACTCGCACACAAGTACGCAAAATATGACTTTCAAACCATTATGGTTAGTTGTTGCATGTACATGTCGTTCAAATTTGAATTACGGTCATTATATGGCTAGAAAATCACTTAAATGTCTTAAAAGGTCAAGTGACCCCTGAATTTATCCAAAATTTGACAGGACAGTTGTATTAGTGCAGGTTAACTGTAGAAAAAATTGAAGCATGTAAGAGAAAGCTAGCGTTCATTCGTCATCAAACATGCATTGTTCCCTCTCGGAACCATGAGCCTTCTAGTGAATTTCTTCGGTTTGTGAGGGATGTGTGTCCAAACTTTCATCAAACATGCCAAATATTTTACCACATCATCTTGGTGGCATGAAATTACATTAAGCAAGGTTTCATGTGTTTCTGGTATTTCTTTATTTTTTGGAATTTAAATCCCATGGCACTCCATGCTTAATTGTGTCATAGCCGTGAGACCAATATATTTGAAATTCATTCCAATTAACTGCACATGGAATGAACTCGCACACAAGTACACAAATATGATTTTTCAAACCGTTATGGTTAGCCGTGGCATGTAGATGTAGTTCAAATTTGGATTACGGACATTAAATGGCTAGAAAATCACTTAAATGTCCTAAAAAGGTCAAATGATCCCTCGTATTTTCCAAATTTTGACACGACAGTAGTATTAGTGCACATTAACTGTAGAAATTTTTTGAAGCCCGTAAGAGAAAGCTATCGCCTGTTCGTCATCAAACATGCATTGTTCCCTCTCGGAACCACGAGCCTTCTAGTGAGTTGCTACGGTTTGTGAGGGGTGTGTGTCCAAACTTTCGTCAAACAAGCCAATTTTCACCACACCATCTTGGTGGCATGACATTACATCAAGCAAGGTTTCATGTGTTTCTGATCTTTTTTAGCTTTTTTGGAATTTAAATGCCATGGCACCCCATGTTTAATTGTCTCATAGCCGTGAGACCAATATGTTTGAAAATTCCTACCAATTTACTGCACATGGAATTAACTCGCACACAAGTACACAAAATATGACTTTCCGAACCGTTATGATTAGATGTTGCATGTACATGTAGTTCAAATTTGAATTACAGTCATTAAATGGCTAGAAAATCACTTAAATGTCTTAAAAGGTCAAATGACCCCTGAATTTCTCCAAAATTTGACATGATAGTTGTATTAGTACTACAAATTTTCTCGTACATTTAAAACACCATCCATTGCCACTTTACTCCAAATTCGTCTTTCACAGCTAATAAAAAATATCAACAACATCAAACACCCTTTTTTGTAGGAACCATTTGCGATGAAAATTCGTGGGTCTATTTAAGTCTTACTCTTTAAGCTTCGCCAGCTCGTCTGCTCCAGTGTCGGCAACCCTCGAATCCACGAATCTCGATCCCCATTCTCGCAACTCCTTCTTGCAAAGATGATGCCATGGAAACGCTTCGTGAAGGCCCGTACGGTGGCTGCGTCCTCCCTGAGCGCCACCGCCTCCACCGAGAGTGCCTCCGCATCCGCATTGAGCGTGGCCTCATCCGCCGAGAGGGCGTCTGCGGTAGCCGACATGGCAGCTGTAGCAGCAGAGACGGCTGCTGCTGCTGCTGCGATGGTGGTTTCAAACATCGAGAGCGCTCGAGCTGTCCTCCATGTCCCCGATGTCGCCCTGGTCCGGGTCGAGGCCACCCACGCTAAGATCTAGGACGTGCACACCAAGATATTCTGGGCCACCTCAGAATCCAGCATGCAACCCACGTCCAAAAAGGCGGCGGTGGCCATGGAGCACCTGCTTCCTCATGAGATGTCCGAGCGGGAGTTGAATATGCAGGAGGTGGCGGAGATCGAGGAGTGTCAAGAGGAGGAGTTGCGTGTGGCCGAGGTCAAGGTAGAGAAGAGTCTGTTTGTCGAGGAATCAGCAGTGGAGTTCCAACGCGAGCTCTGGCACAGCCACTACTACGAGTACTACAACCTTGAGGGCGGCGCCAAGGATGAGGACGAGGACGCGGTCGACTTCAGCAAGGGGGGCGCGAAGTCCACCAACGGCGGCATGTCGCCAGGACAAGTCATCGACGTCTCATCTCATGGCGGTGATGCATAGGCAGGCGCACTGGCGGCTTTGTTAAAATTTTGCATACATAGGCTTTGTTTTTAATGCTGGTATTTTGTTAGAGCAATGTTTAGGTCAACTAGCTTTGTTTAATTACTAAAATTGCTCGATTCAGTAAGTGTGGTCTGTGTGCTATACACTCTTTTGTGTGCCCAAAATAGCAAGCGATGTTATATTATGTAATGGCGTGGATGAGGACAGTACCCAGGGAATTTCCACCAAAATTTGAACTATCATACTCATCCCATGCGCGTAAAGCAGAAGAATCATTTGCGATGGACATAATCATTCAACGTGAATGGTGTCCGACGGCACCGCGCGCAAAGTTTCCCTCCACATTTCAATTTTTTTGGCCTACCATCGAAATATCTACCCCTGCCCCCCCCTTCCCCACTCTCTTTTCTCCGCAACCACAAGTCACATTTCCCCTGTTTCCTCCTTCCTTCCTTCCTAAGCTATAGCCGCTTCCTCGCTCTCGCTGTTCGCATCCTACCGCCGGGGTCGCCATGGTCTTCTTCAATGACCTCTCCAGCGGTTCCTCCGACGACGCGACTCCTTCACCACCTGGGTAAGCCTCTCTTCTCTCTCTCGGGCTATGACTTGGAATGAAGAATTTTAACCCAATGGTAGATTTGAGTCATTTCTTCCTCTTGTAGCTCCCTATGACCATCAATTGCAATGAAGGGAGCGGGGTGGTCAAATATCTGTCTGCTCGTTGTCACCATCAATCTCCATGCGTGAAGCTAGTTGCGTTTGAATCTGTGGATAGTGGGAGGAAGTTTCTAGCATGTGCAGAGAAGGTTAGCCCCACTTTCGTTGTTACAAATCATTTGTTAGATGTGATTCAAACACTATAACGGTCCCAACCCATTCATACCACACCTTCAACCAAACGCATCCTAAGACAGTGTCACAGTTTGTACCTAGTATCTAAGAATGTTGCCATCTCATCAGCGGTGCCATTAGAAAATTATTCACCGCTTCAGTAGTTTGTGTAGCCAACTTTGGTCCACACATCCGAGCAGACAAGTAGTAAAATACTAAATCTTTATGGCATGAAGGAACTGGGCATCGGAGCAACTAGGTGCTCCGGAGTCCGGGTCCCTGATTTTTTTTCCACTGCATTGGCTCGCGAGTGCAGGGCACCGGTGTGAAATGTAGCAACAGTTGTCTTTTACACCGGTTTTTGTATACATAGTGGATGACGTTAGTGCTATTAGTTCTATGTTACTAAATTTGTGCATGTACACACCTATTAGTATCAATTTGTTGTCAGCCAAAGACTGTCGCTATGCCGTTGCAGTTATATTTAGCTTCCTCATAAAATGTTCAATTTGTTACTTATAGTACATGAGTAAGAACTTGTAGCGTTGTTGTAGTTAATTGTAGCTTCTGATGTTTCAGAATTTGGTTGTTGTCTCAGTAGCAATTAATTCATTTGCACATTGATCTTTTTGAGAAGATATGTCATCATTAACCTTTTTCTTCAGCTTTTCAAAATAATTATTGGTGATTTAATATGTTGCTATAAACCCATTTCCCCTACAATTGTTACTGATCTAGTTTTAAATATTATAGGATGAACGGAAGTGTTCTTACCTGGAGTGGGTTGATCAAGAGTGGCCACAGTCTTTGCAGATGTGCCTAGCAAAGCTCTGGAGCATGTAGAGGAAGAGAACAGAGGTCGGCTTAGAGAAAGTGTTGTCAACTTTGAAGAATATTTGAAGATGCGGATAAAAAGAGGAAGGTGGAGAATGCGCTCAGGTTTTTTAAATCGGACTTTGCTAAGATGGTGTTGGCGAAGGAGGAGGCACTTTCCCAATTTGCCAGTGCAAAATAGGTTCTTACTAAACTGAAATCAGAGGTGGATAAGACGAGCATGGATGATCTCGATTAGGGAAATGAACCTATTGTTCTAATATTGTTCTTATGAAGCTGAACTAGCTATATGTTGTACTATGCTGTTTTCAGGTAGCTATCGTACTGTGATATTAAAATATATTTATGTGCCTGATATAAAATTGACAAACAGCTGTTTGACATGAAATGTGAATTTGCGTAATAGTGGAATTATTAATTGTAAACTAATAAACCTGCTAAATGGGTCACGGAACTTTGCAAATGGTTCTAGGAGTAAAAGCGCTTGTGATGGATAGCCCAATGTCATACAGTTTTATTCATCAAATCGTGTGTGATGTAGTTGAATAAAAGCAAACAGTTAACCGAGGCAGAGCATGTGTGATAGTTACACCTATCACACATGATCCTATACACATAAAACTATGTGGGATGTATATATGAACAGAAGCATTTTCCCTGGATTGACTATGTGGGATGTACATACGAACGAAAACGTTTTCCCTGGATTGATTGTGTGGGATGTACATAAGAACGGAAGCGTATTCCTTGGATTGACTGTGTGGAATGTACATAACAAATGAAAACGTTTGTTTGGAACTGACCGTGTGGGATGTACTTACGATCGGAACCGATTGGACAAGTATAATCATATTTGATGGCTCGCCCGTCGCACACGACCTCATTTTTTCGAGTGTGTGTGTGCCAAGAGGGCCTATCCCCGATGGTTTCTGGGTCGTGTGGGAAGGACCCCCCTATTGCGATCACTCACTAGGCGACGATTCAGAACACTGTCGCGGAAAGGGGTTAAAAACCGTTTGTATAGCACCCCGTTGTACCAGTGTGAGGTTATGGTTTTCTTGTCATGTAGCATTTTTTCGTGGTATATGTTAATCCGGTGCTTCAGATCAAAATGACGTCAACTGTGCCTCCGGGGCATGTGCATGAAGATTACTCCAATGGAAAAAGAAAATTACTCCAGTATAGGCAGGTGCCTTTGTGCTTGCTTGCTAGTGTTGCTCTCTTCACACTCTCTCGTCCTCTCCAGATCTAAACACGACAGCGATGGCCACACACTCTCTCTCTCTCCTCACCCCTGGGCACAGATTCGGCCGGATCCCCTCCGCCGGGGAAGGTGAGAAGGTGCAATGTTCACGCAGTCGTCCTCCGCGATGGCTCTTACCCACTGCTGGTGCGTCCCGATCAGTGTGCCTTGCCGTTCTCTCCCACGCAGCGCCGGCTAGGGAGGGCCTCTGACCCCTTCTTCCTTGCTGCCTTAGTGTGGGCAGACCAGGCCTCCCACCACCCACCTAGCGACATCTCGGCAACCCTCAGGTATAACTTCCTTCAAAACCGGCCTTGCTCTATTACCCCAGCTCCTCACGTCACTGCATTTGTATATTTTACTATTTCTCAGGCCCTCGTAGATAGGATCGATCGGCTGTTTGAAAGCCACCTAAATTTTTACTGTTAAGAGGTAAAACTACTTCATGCAGTCGAATCTAGTACTACTTGGTTCAAACAGGGAAGAAAGGGGGTGGGGGTGGGGGAAGATTTGTTACCTGAGTCTAGGACTTGGTCGAAAGAGGAAATAATGGGGGCGAAAAGTAGCAGAGGCTGGCTATCCAAATGGTCTCTTGGTCTAATAGGGACATAAAGGGAAACACAGTACAAACTCAATACAAACCGATCTATTGGATGAAAAAGGGAAAGAAAGTGGAGACTGGGGGACAAGTCAACAGAGTATGTCCAGCACTAGATTTGCTAGCCTCACATAGTATAAGGTGGCTATACCGAACAAAAATGGGACCAACCCAGATATCCTATTTGGATGTTTGTTGCCCCGAGCCCCTCTTATGTAATGCTACTGGTACAATGTAGCAGTTCCACTTTTAAACTAAGGACACTTTAAACCAATGTTGTTTTCAATGTAATGCCTCCAGTAATATGAATCAATGGCACTGTTTTTCATGTCCTGCTAATTTTCCCATTAAGACAAGTTTCTTCTTTTGTTAGAAATGCAACTATCCTGGTCCGTGATAGAGGCGGGGGTGTCCCGATCTTTCGATGAGATGGTAACTATCGATTTGGTGGAGACGACTTTGACAATCCGACTACAAACATGCACGGCGTTGCGCCTTAGCAATCGCTAAACCAATCTCCTGAGGTTACTGACGATGCCGGAAGCACGGTCAGCCTGACCACGAAGGTCTATTCCTGCAAGCAATCGAAGAACGAGCAAGAATATGATAAAGCAATCTGAATATTGCAAATATATATGAGGTATTGATAATGGTGGGGATCCGTAAGCGGTCTTGGTCTGGTCGTTGGACACAAACAAAGTACACGAAGTTGCAATGGCTAACTTTTAACTAAACAAATCCCAAGGAAAAGCTACTAGATGGATCTACTTATATAGGAGCAAGGGGTGGCGGCCAAGGAGGTGGGAGGACGTCCCAAGGCAGCCTAAAACTAAATCTAGGTCGTACAAGGCCAATGGGCCCAAGTGGAGGTGATGTAACACCTTTGGACTTGTAGTTTGACTCGGATTCTGCTGCAGCATCAGATTGTTTCGTCCACAACTCAACGCTCCGGACGAATTTGAAGGTGATTCCAATTGGGTTGGAAAGTGCACGAAATCTAGTTTCCAACAAAGAAAGAATCATCCAATTCGGAGTCCGTATGAAAAACTTGTGTGCGTTTTGAGTCAGGTATGTCTGTGCAGTCCGAATCTGAATCCAGAACGTGAGAGACTTGGACTCTATCTTCTCTTGGGCCAAAAGTGACGTGAGAGAACTTTTTGGACAGCAAATAAACATCTCTTTCTTCCTTATCTTCATATGTGGATTGTACAAATGTCCCATACACCTGCAATTAGACAAAACACAAAAGTGTGTGAAGTATTTTTGTTCTGGATAACATAAATAGATTATTGAATAGTTTGCACTAGAAATCACCTGACAAATATGCATATATGCAATATTTTTGGTCATATCCAAGGTAGTCATGTCCTCATCATCCTCCCCTTCTTGAAAATAAAGCCGTCCTCGGCGTTGCTTAATCTGAAATGTGGCTAAAAAAGAGACAAGGTGTACATGTTGTATATGTATATGTCATCCATTTTTACTTCCCTTGATTTTTGCATATATGACACATGAATAGATGAGTAATTTGCATAGTTCATAAAATCTAAAGCCAAAAAATTAGCACAAGAAGTAGAAGGCATGAAAATATTGCAACTCAGTTTGCACATATAAGTGAAGTTCTTATTCATTTCAAAAGATTGAGAATGTTCATCATTAAACCATCCCAACATTGGTGAATAAACCTTACTTGCATCAAATTTACATGCTACAACATGCTTAAATAAGCAAACATGCAATAAGTCATTCAACACAGAATCATCACCAAGATTAGAGGTCATATCAAAATGATTAAACATTGGTTCTTTTGCATCAATAGTTAATTCAATGGGTGCACTCAAAATTGTTGGTATTTCAGTTGTTTGATCACATGGCAAAGTCAAATTATCAACATAGTCCTCTAAAATAGGTGGTGTGATCAAAGTAGTGGGTAGCTCATCAGATGGTGCATTCAAATTGACAAGGCATTCATCATTCTCATGTAGAGATGGAAGATCAGTACCTTTGTCATTAGCTCTTATGATCAACTCAGATGATGTAGCCACTCTCGGGGGCGATGTGTCACATGGTGGAGGTGATGTAGTCCTAACAACAACGGATGTGGTTGTCACAGTATGCCTAGTAGTTGAAGGAACAATCATATCAACTCTTGGAATGTGCACCGTGCGCTTGTTCTCCTCGTGGCCAACACGTCGTTTTATTTCCTGTTCAGCTTTGCAAGCAAGATGAAACAAATGGTCCATAGGATAACACTCTTCATGAATTAGTATCTCTTGAATATCACGGTTTAATCCTTCCCAAAATCTATCCATAAAATCATCTTCACTTTCTTCTAAAGAGGAATGCAACAAGGTAGTTTGTAAATCATCATAATATTTTGTTACAGTTTCACTACCTTGTTTTAAGTGTTGCAACTTCTTAATCATGTCACGAGTATAATAAGCAGGGACGAAAGTATGTCGCATGGCAAGTTTCAAATCATCCCAAGTAGTAGGTATATAATCAGGGTGTAACCGACAATATTCACTCCACCAAACCAAAGCATAACCAGTGAAAGAACCAACCGCAACCTTAACCTTTTTATGTTCATTGAAATTATGGAAAGCAAATATATTTTTTATGTCGAACTCCCATTCAATATATAAAGCAGGTTTAAAACGGCCATTAAATGGTGGTATATATACATTAACCTGATCATGTGCATTTGGATGTTTGTGCACCTCTCGTGACGGTTGTGGTATTTGCAAAGGTGGTGGCACGTCTCCCGCGATCGACAAAGCCCATGAATTGACTCTGGATCCTGTCATGATTAGTAGAACAAGAAACAAAACCCAAAAATAATGTTCCTATAACTACTAGGATGTGGTGGTAAAACGCTCACAGTAAAGCAAATATCAATGTCTTACAAGTTCTTACCATGCAGCAGGCGGTGATCGGCAACCAGCGGTGTCAAGTAACTCGGAATATTGAGTAAAGCGATTGCCAGGGGAGCGTACGTATACACGGTGTAGAAATATGTGGAGCTGGGTTGGCTATATATGGTAGCAAAAGATTAGCAATAATCAATTCAAAGATGCAATGTTGAATAAACGCTCAACGACGGTACTGTGCTGGTCCTAGGCTAGACCGGACTAGAGACGCGAGCCTAGAACACTAATGAGGTTATGGCGTAGCACAACTAGCATCAATGAAGGATACTAAGTAGCTCTTGACAGCAAGATATAAGTGAAGATCACAACGGCAGTGAAGATAATGATGAAAAACAACTGCCAAGCAGGATATACAACAACTCTCTCTCCAACTTTCCTCTTGAAAAGTTTGAGACAATTTTCTGATAAATTCTTTCAAAGAATGCTACTAACTCAAGCTTTCCAATGCAAAAAGAATCACTCAATTCCGAGTTGATATGAGGAGTCAAAGAATTCTAAAACTGGCCTGAAAAATTGGAACAAGCCGTGTTCACGAACTTCGGAGGGCAAAAAAGACCTATTTAGAAGCCTATTTTGAGGTGTCAAATATTGAACTTGCTTCTGCAACTATTTAGATGCGACTCGTCGCTAGCTTCAATTTGAGTACTCACGGAGCCAAAACGGACTTCGTATGAGGAAGATACACCTGTTTTACTGAACAGTGCGCAAAACAGATTCCAATCCGAATTCAACTACGAGATTGAGTCTAGATAGATCCGAATTTTGTTTTCTTTTCTCCTCTCTTTTTTTTTCTCACACTTTTTTTCTTTTTCTTCTCCCTCTTTTTCTTTTTTTTTCTTTCCTTTTTTGTCTCTTTTTTTTTCTTTATCTTCTTTTTCTCCCTCTTTCCAAAACAAACTAGATAAGATGCAGATTCAATCAGGCGAAGATGTGAGTGACTCAACTATGATTATGACAATAAACAGTGCGTAGCACGTGGTGGAAATTGGTGGATTGGATGGTGGACAGCGGATGGGATAATGATGCAGCGGCTGCGTGACTAATGTGAAGAGAACTCGAAACTCTAAAGGAACTAGACACTAAGACCAGCAACTCGACACGACGATGCAACCGATAATTCAACTATGCAAGCAATGAAAAGAAAATTGCAAAGGCTCAGACTGGCTTGGACCAAGGATGAATAGATCTAACTCCTTTTTGTGGCTTTTTCTTGGACAATAGGTAAGAAAATAAATCTAATCTAGGAAACCTGGAAATTCTCACCGAGCAACCTGAAAACTGATACCACTTGATAGAGGCGGGGGTGTCCCGATCTTTCGATGAGATGGTAACTATCGATTTGGTGGAGACGACTTTGACAATCCGACTACAAACGTGCACGACGTTGCGCCTTAGCAATCGCTAAACCAATCTCCTGAGGTTACTGACGATGCCGGAAGCACGGTCAGCCTGACCACGAAGGTCTATTCCTGCAAGCAATCGAAGAACGAGCAAGAATATGATAAAGCAATCTGAATATTGCAAATATATATGAGGTATTGATAATGGTGGGGATCCGTAAGCGGTCTTGGTCTGGTCGTTGGACACAAACGAAGTACACGAAGTTGCAATGGCTAACTTTTAACTAAACAAATCCCAAGGAAAAGCTAATAGATGGATCTACTTATATAGGAGCAAGGGGTGGCGGCCAAGGAGGTGGGAGGACGTCCCAAGGCAGCCTAAAACTAAATCTAGGTCGTACAAGGCCAATGGGCCCAAGTGGAGGTGATGTAACACCTTTGGACTTGTAGTTTGACTCGGATTCTGCTGCAGCATCAGATTGTTTCGTCCACAACTCAACGCTCCGGACGAATTTTGATGAGGACATGACTACCTTGGATATGACCAAAAATATTGCATATATGCATATTTGTCAGGTGATTTCTAGTGCAAACTATTCAATAATCTATTTATGTTATCCAGAACAAAAATACTTCACACACTTTTGTGTTTTGTCTAATTGCAGGTGTATGGGACATTTGTACAATCCACATATGAAGATAAGGAAGAAAGAGATGTTTATTTGCTGTCCAAAAAGTTCTCTCACGTCACTTTTGGCCCAAGAGAAGATAGAGTCCAAGTCTCTCACGTTCTGGATTCAGATTCGGACTGCACAGACATACCTGACTCAAAACGCACACAAGTTTTTCATACGGACTCCGAATTGGATGATTCTTTTTTGTTGGAAACTAGATTTCGTGCACTTTCCAACCCAATTGGAATCACCTTCAAATTCGTCCGGAGCGTTGAGTTGTGGACGAAACAATCTGATGCTGCAGTAGAATCCGAGTCAAACTACAAGTCCAAAGGTGTTACATCACCTCCACTTGGGCCCATTGGCCTTGTACGACCTAGATTTAGTTTTAGGCTGCCTTGGGACGTCCTCCCACCTCCTTGGCCGCCACCCCTTGCTCCTATATAAGTAGATCCATCTAGTAGCTTTTCCTTGGGATTTGTTTAGTTAAAAGTTAGCCATTGCAACTTCGTGTACTTCGTTTGTGTCCAACGACCAGACCAAGACCGCTTACGGATCCCCACCATTATCAATACCTCATATATATTTGCAATATTCAGATTGCTTTATCATATTCTTGCTCGTTCTTCGATTGCTTGCAGGAATAGACCTTCGTGGTCAGGCTGACCGTGCTTCCGGCATCGTCAGTAACCTCAGGAGATTGGTTTAGCGATTGCTAAGGCGCAACGTCGTGCACGTTTGTAGTCGGATCGTCAAAGTCGTCTCCACCCAAATCGATAGTTATCATCTCATCGAAAGATCGGGACACCCTCGCCTCTATCATTTCGTTTCTTGGTAATGATTCTAATGTTCATGAGAATATGATGCTGCCTAAATTGGATATATTTGTTTTGCTTACAAATGAAGGGCCTAGCTTGGAGAAGGATGAACATTGGAGCAAGAACAAGCATGGAGATGATGGCATGCGCAAGGGGAACAAGAACGGAGTTACAAGTGATGATTTCAGGACTTTGAAGCCACCATAATGGGTGCATGAAGCCTTGGACGAAATATACAAGATGCCACTTCATAAATTTCGTCCCGAGGCTATTTTAGGTGCTGCGTCACCTTATTATTGGGCCAGGCCCATGTAATTTCGAAATACATAAGTATGGGCTATTTTTAGAGTCCGTATGTGTGGGGAAACAAGAGATAGGGTTGATTTCGGACCCCTCCACCAAGGGCCACGAAATTCCCCCCTCTTCCTCCATATATACAGCCCTTAGGGCATCGTTTAGACTTTGGGTTTTGTTTAGATTAAAAGTTCGCCATAGCTGCAACTTCGCGTACTTCGTTTGTGTTCAACGACCAGACAAAGGCGTCACAGAACCCCACCTTGATCAATAAAGCTTTCATCTTATATTCGCAATATCCAGATTGCAATCTCAGTTTCTTGCTTGTTCTTCGTTTGCTCGCAGGAAACAGACCCTCGTGGTCAGGTTGATCGTGCTCCGGCGTGGTCAATAACCTCTCGGAGTTGGTTTAGCGATTGCTAAGGCGCGACGTCCTCGCACGTTCGTAGTCGGATCGTCAAAGTCGACTTCCACCAAAGCGAAATCCACCATCTCATCGAAAGACGGGACACCTTTGCCTCTATCAAAGAGGAAGGCACGTCCTCGAATGAAAATAATGCCTCTTTGCACACAAAAGCATAGCAAACAGATTTGCTGAAATCTAGCTCATCAATATCAGATTTGGTGGCAAATAAACATGCACTTTTCAATTTAATTTCAGAAGCAACACTAGATGGTTTATTATTAGGCTTCATTTGTTGCTCAAATTCTTTTGCCACAATCTGATTTTCACTCTTATTCGTCTCCTGTTTTGCTTTATTAGCTCTATTAATATCATCTTTCAAAATGGAATCAGGAGTCATAGGAAGCAAAGTAATATTTTTATCCTTATGAACAAGAGTATAGTGATTGTTTCTACCATGGTGTACAGAATTTTTATCAAATTGCCATGGTCTACCAAGTAATAAGGAACATGCTTGCATAGGTACCACATCACAATCAACATAATCAGCTGATAGAGGCGAGGGTGTCCCGATCTTTCGATGAGATGATAACTATCGATTTGGTGGAGACGACTTTGACGATCCGACTACAAATGTGCACGACGTTGCGCCTTAGCAATCGCTAAACCAATCTCCTGAGGTTACTGACGATGCCGGAAGCACGGTCAGCCTGACCACGAAGGTCTATTCCTGCAAGCAATCGAAGAACGAGCAAGAATATGATAAAGCAATCTGAATATTGCAAATATATATGAGGTATTGATAATGGTGGGGATCCGTAAGCGGTCTTGGTCTGGTCGTTGGACACAAACGAAGTACACGAAGTTGCAATGGCTAACTTTTAACTAAACAAATCCCAAGGAAAAGCTACTAGATGGATCTACTTATATAGGAGCAAGGGGTGGCGGCCAAGGAGGTGGGAGGACGTCCCAAGGCAGCCTAAAACTAAATCTAGGTCGTACAAGGCCAATGGGCCCAAGTGGAGGTGATGTAACACCTTTGGACTTGTAGTTTGACTCGGATTCTGCTGCAGCATCAGATTGTTTCGTCCACAACTCAACGCTCCGGACGAATTTGAAGGTGATTCCAATTGGGTTGGAAAGTGCACGAAATCTAGTTTCCAACAAAAAAGAATCATCCAATTCAGAGTCCGTATGAAAAACTTGTGTGCGTTTTGAGTCAGGTATGTCTGTGCAGTCCGAATCTGAATCCAGAACGTGAGAGACTTGGACTCTATCTTCTCTTAGGCCAAAAGTGACGTGAGAGAACTTTTTGGACAGCAAATAAACATCTCTTTCTTCCTTATCTTCATATGTGGATTGTACAAATGTCCCATACACCTGCAATTAGACAAAACACAAAAGTGTGTGAAGTATTTTTTGTTCTGGATAACATAAATAGATTATTGAATAGTTTGCACTAGAAATCACCTGACAAATATGCATATATGCAATATTTTTGGTCATATCCAAGGTAGTCATGTCCTCATCATCTGGTATCAGAGCTCTGATACCAGTTGATAGAGGCGGGGGTGTCCCGATCTTTCGATGAGATGGTAACTATCGATTTGGTGGAGACGACTTTGACAATCCGACTACAAACGTGCACGACGTTGCGCCTTAGCAATCGCTAAACCAATCTCCTGAGGTTACTGACGATGCCGGAAGCACGGTCAGCCTGACCACGAAGGTCTATTCCTGCAAGCAATCGAAGAACGAGCAAGAATATGATAAAGCAATCTGAATATTGCAAATATATATGAGGTATTGATAATGGTGGGGATCCGTAAGCGGTCTTGGTCTGGTCGTTGGACACAAACGAAGTACACGAAGTTGCAATGGCTAACTTTTAACTAAACAAATCCCAAGGAAAAGCTACTAGATGGATCTACTTATATAGGAGCAAGGGGTGGCGGCCAAGGAGGTGGGAGGACGTCCCAAGGCAGCCTAAAACTAAATCTAGGTCGTACAAGGCCAATGGGCCCAAGTGGAGGTGATGTAACACCTTTGGACTTGTAGTTTGACTCGGATTCTACTGCAGCATCAGATTGTTTCGTCCACAACTCAACGCTCCGGACGAATTTGAAGGTGATTCCAATTGGGTTGGAAAGTGCACGAAATCTAGTTTCCAACAAAAAAGAATCATCCAATTCGGAGTCCGTATGAAAAACTTGTGTGCGTTTTGAGTCAGGTATGTCTGTGCAGTCCGAATCTGAATCCAGAACGTGAGAGACTTGGACTCTATCTTCTCTTGGGCCAAAAGTGACGTGAGAGAACTTTTTGGACAGCAAATAAACATCTCTTTCTTCCTTATCTTCATATGTGGATTGTACAAATGTCCCATACACCTGCAATTAGACAAAACACAAAAGTGTGTGAAGTATTTTTGTTCTGGATAACATAAATAGATTATTGAATAGTTTGCACTAGAAATCACCTGACAAATATGCATATATGCAATATTTTTGGTCATATCCAAGGTAGTCATGTCCTCATCAGTCCGCCTACTCTCCCGTGCCCAAATACCAACTCTTTAGCAACTGTTAATGTAATGTTGCTGGTAAAATCAAGTAATGGCAGCATTAAAGTAATGTCGGATTTAACGGTTGTCATAGTTAATCCTAATGCCCACACTAATATCCAACAATGTTGCTGCTAAAGAAATTTCTACTATCCTTGTAGGGTTGCCATTCAGATAAGGAACATGCTTCTTTTTATTTGATGTATGTTTCATCACTTGTTAGTCACCCTCCTTTCCACCTTTTTGTGCAAACAGAGATATACATTTCACGCTTGATCTTAGTTGAACTGCACAAAATGATATCCAAATTATAGTTGAACATTCCACGAGCTTCTCGACCAACCTTGATGTTGCTCAATTTATTGCAACTAACAAAGAAGAAGCTGCTAGCTCATGGGACCAAGTACTTGCTAACTACATGATGCAAACATTGCTTCAGTTTAGGTGAACTACAAAAAAAGGTCCCACGAATTGAATCATCCATGTTGGTGACTGGTGTCATCCCTTCTACGATGGCGTTGATTGCAGATATGGTTCCCATCACGAGGTATGTTCCTTTTTGGTCCGACTGTTTGCCAAAGATCCTGCATGTTGACTCTGCTCTTGTGCTACTGTTCTGGCATTGCCATAATAAAGTAGTAATGTTATTATTTTGCACCTTAATATAGTGGTACTATTAATTTGAGGCAATGTTTTGGCACCACTAGTGCCACTAATTCTTTTATATATCGAAAGAGAGGGTTTCCTCCGATTTCATTAAAGAAACCCAACCATAGAGAACCATTATCCGACAACATCTAAGTGTAAACGGGCAGTTATGCAACTACTACTAGAATGGACTGAGTACTAGCAGGAGACAAGTTCGCCATATAAGCTAGGCAGGTAGGGGGATGCAGCCCCAGCTCGACCAAGTTTGGATTACAACCCAAAAGCTACCACAGAAACATCAGGGGGAAGATAGGGACTGAAAGAGCCAGCTTCAGCATCCCGGTCTAAGCACCCCCAGCCTCCATCCGTGCGACACACGGTACACCTCGCTTGCCACCTGCTCGACCCTAGTGCCACTGATAAAATGAAGTAATAATATAGTTAAAATAGAGCTAGTGTTCTCTCTATCATTTCATTTCCAATGTATATAAAGAAAGTGCTTCTCTTTGCTAGTATATGTTTCATCAACTAGTCCGACTGTTAATGTTTAAGTGTTTCTGCAAACTGGGATGCTTAATTTTAGTTGATCTGCACCAAAATAGAGATTGGAATGTCTCAAGGCCCCTCCTTGTACTAGCGATGTACACTGATGTGCATCACTGGCAGAAGGTGTATCGGGGAGAATTGGGTCGATTTCTAGTATGAGGCCTACTGTATGAGGCGTTGTAGGGGCCATCTCGCCCTCGCGGCATGGCATATTGTTATATTATTGCAATACTTTCCCATTAAGAAAATGAAGTTTCTTCTATTTATTAGTGTTTGTTTCATCAACTAGTGCCACTATAATGTAATCATGCTTTTTCATTATCTATGCAAATAGGGTTATTCAGCTGCATTTTGGTGGAACTGCACAAATGTATGGATGGAACCGACATATATGCAGAGTGCGAGGTGCCAAGTAAAAAATTTACCGACACCAACCATGCTCCATTTAAGCATTGGCATCCACCACTGGTGGGATGGGTGGCGCTCTTGTGGACGGATCTTTCTCGACAGCAAATCCTCTAATCAAATACTAGTAGCTTATATTGGCACTTTTCTAGGGAGTACTCTTTTTTTAAAGAAGCACCAATCAATTTTTCTTTATTTGTACATAGTGTCACAACTTTCTTTTTGGTCCAGAGCTATTTTAGGGTGATTGGCGTAGTAGTCAGAGACTCGGAGTACTACCCAGTACTTACCCGCATGATTTCATTAGCCATCACACTGATTGTAAGCATGCGCAGATGGAAGATTAGGTTAGTGTGAAGCTTACCTTAAACCCTACCGCCGATGTTGAAACGAGGCGAGTAGCGAGGTAACCGTGAAGAATAGTGGGGAAGCGATGTCGCGCCATCCGGCCTCCTCTTGTGGTGGGAGAAGGAATACTCATGTGGCTCCGGCTGGCACTTCACCCTCACGAACGGCACACCGTACTCGATCGGTTCGTTATCCTGTGGATGCTCGACCTTCGACCTGTACGCCCACCACCTCCGCCTGACTTTCGCCTCAGGCGAATCTGTCTGCTCCATCGCCCAAAGGTGATACTCGATGAACTCGAAGGACTGCGGTGTGACTGTCGCTGGGGTGTACATCGCCGCCATCTCGCTCTTTCGCATACATTGCCACATAGCCCTCACCATCCTCGAAATCTCCCACTCGTTGTCAAACCAAGTAAGGATCTCCTTCAACCTAGCTAACTTCGCCTGGTCACCGTCGGCGATCTGCCGGATTCACTGCTGCATCCTCTCCATAGATGTCCTTATGAGAGGTTTGGTGCTAGTTTTGGAAGATGGGAGGAGGGATGGTAGTCTTGCAATGGATAAAAGGGAGAGGAGAGACAGTGGTTTTGAAATGGAGAAGATGGAGAGGAGAGGGGGTGGTTTTACAATGGAGAAGAGGGAGAGGCGAGACAGTGGTTTTGGAATGGAGATGATGGAGAAGAGAGGGGTGGTTTTGCAATGGAGAAGAGGGAGAGGAGCATGCAGCGGCGATTTAGGATTGGATAGGAGGGTCGGCGCACTTTGACTAGATCAAAATCAAAATCAATTTACCCTTCAATTAAGAAAGCGACCCCACATTAACTAGTCTCCCTTGTATTCTGGGTCATATTTGACCATGATTTTCACAAATAAAATATATGTTATACGTTGCAAAAATGATATAATTTGAAAGTACATTCAGATACGAACCAGACGATACAATTTTTTACGACATGCATTCACATTTTTCTTGTCAAATACAGTACATGGTCAAACTTTGACCCAAAATACGCAAAACAAAAAAAATACTTCCAAGACCAGCGCCGCTCCTCTCCTCTTAAACCACCGCCGCTCCTCCCCTGTTCCAATCCAAAACCAGCACCGCTACTCTCCTCTTCCATTTCAAAACCACCGCCGCTCCTCTCCCGTTCCAATCCAAAACCAGCGCCGCTCCTCTCCTCTTCCATTTCAAAACCACCGCCGCTCCTCTCCTGTTCTAATCCAAAACCAGCACCGCTCCTCTCCTCTTCCATTCAAAAACCACCGCCGACGAGTGAAGGTGTTGTGGAGAAGTAGACTAATGGAGGAGTACAACTGATACATGTGGCTCGCAGGCGGCAACCCTGTGAAGCTAGCTAGGATGTTGGAGATTCAGTCTTGGTTTGACGACCCGGAGCAATTAGCAGTGATGGCGACGGCGATGGCCAAATATCTGGAAAAGAGCAAAAAGGAGGCGATACACTAGGAGGGAGTCGCGCGGGAGTACATAGAGCTACTCCTCTGGGCCATGGAGCAAACAGATTCACCGGATCCCATCATGAGGCTGCGATGGTGGGAGTATCGATCCAAGATGGAGCATCCACCCGAGATTGAAGGATCGAGCATCTACACGGTGCCGTTTGTGAGGGTGCCATGTCAAAGCGATCCCATGGAGTCTTCATTGACCGAACCCAACTACAAGAGGAGAAAACAGTTGGCGCGATGACGCTTCCCCGCCATCCTCTCACTCGCTGTTCACCTCGTCCCACGGGGTGGCTGACTGCCACCGATGAATAGGAGGGGACTCCCCCTCCCCCAAATAGTCTGAGGAGGAGCTTAGGGTTGTCAGTATTTGCAGGTTGTGAATTGTGTTTTGTGTTTCAGATTTGAGAGTACTTTCAGATATGAATGTCTTTCGAATTTCAGATTTGAAGTATTGAGCATATGAAGTATTTTACGAATTCTACAGATCTATTTTTAGCACTTTAAAAAATATAGTTTCATATAAAAGTGCAGACAATGTGATTCTCAAAGAAGAAACTGCAAGTTTCTGTTTCAGATAAGAAACTGCAAGTTTCAGAGGCATAGCATTTATATTAACACGCCCTTGTCAAACAAGGATAACATCATGTTGGAAGTTTTATTCATGGTCAAAAATGGAACTACCATCCAGTTAACATCATGCTGATCAACATTCATGCATAGCACATCTTCATATGATGCACAGTCAAAAAGATATGCTATTTGCAAAATGCCCACACAATGTTGAGTGTGCCAATGACAGAGAAACCGAGGGACGAAGTTTTGGCAAGTGTTGGAGGTGGTGTGCGTAGATGACAATGGGCACCCACATGTCAGAGGCAGAGGCAAAAATTTGTGGATATTTCACTGCATCAGGTGGAATCAAAACCGGGCGGAGCAGCGGTTGGGGAGTGGAACTCGGCCACTGGGCTACTCCAGTACTTTGGCTATAAATTAGGCACAACATCTACCACTACTGTAGCACATCTTCCCCGGCTCCGGTGCATTCTCATCCGGGGCCTGGACGTCATCCGGGGCCTACTCCAGTACTTTGGCTATAAAATCTTGGTTTTTTTTACTTAAGGTCAACGAAAATACAGGTGATTGTGTACAAAAGCTTGGTAAGCTTTAAGGACTAATGTAAATAAAGCACTTATTATTTAAATATATTTATAACAAAATGCTCAGTCCCTGTTTATTTTTTAATAACATTACTGCACCCAACCCAAAATTATAATTAGAACCACCCCAGCAAAATCATGTATTTTGAGAAAGTGCAAATGGGCTGTAATTTTTTAGGAAAAAATAAATGGGCCGTATGGACGCTACATTATTCACAAGGCCAGCAAATTCGTGTATTTCTAGAAAGTGCAATGGGTTGTAGTTTTTTAGAAAAAAATGGGCCGCATGGATGCTACATTATTTGTTCACCTAGCGCAATGAATGGACTGTAAATTCTAAAAAAATGGGTTGAATATGTGCGACATTTTTGGAGGCTGAAATGTGGGCCAATAGGTCGAAGCCAATGCAAGGCGTTGTCAACTTAGTCAACTTATGATTCTGACATCGATAGCCGTTGGATTTACATCCAATGGCCGGCATTCATCTTCAATCTCTCATCTTCTTCCTCCAGCGCCGCCGGGACCACCTGCTCCCGCCTCTGGCTGCTAGCAGCTCTGCTTAGCACGCTTCACTGTGGAGTGCTACCCCACCGCCAGCCAAGCCATCCCACCACCCCTCCACACCTTCTGTTATTTTTTTGCTGACTGCAGAACCACGCTGCACCAGAACCAGTTAACCCTCGTACACCTCTCCGTCTGCGACAACACTGCCATGTCTTCCCATCATCGGCTCGTTGTCGTCCCGGGAGTCGCTGTCGTCCATCGCCTTGGTGCGCTCGGCGCGGCGTGGTCAACGTGGTCAACAAACGAGAGTTATTGGAAGAGGACCGTACATGGAGAGGCTGACAGTGGGGATGCACCAGGTCCATGGACGCACGCATGTAACCGCCTCCTTATTGCATGAAAATAAAATTATTCCTCCCCCTGAAAGCTGGGACCCACCATGTATATCTTCGTAAGGAAGGAAGTGCCTCCTTATTCCTGCCCCTCATAGCTGGGACCCACCAACAACATCTTTGCACGCAAGGAAGTGCCTCCTTATTATAGGGAAAAAATATATGATTCCGCCCCTGACCGATGGGACCCGCCAGCTATATATTTGCACGCAAGGAAGTGCCTCCTTGTACTCCCTGACAGCTAGGACCCACCCGGTCGAAGTGTACATAGAGTTGTCTATGTACATACCGGTCAATCGGTCTGTCTGCCACGATGAACCATAGCCGAGTAAGGAGCGGTAGCAATTCAGGTAGTCTCGTCTAAATCTCGTACACATACGACAGCTACGCTGCAAAAAAGACGGCCACATATGTACATACGGGTGTGGTCTCGAATGGCTACTGTGACATTGTCCTATTCATCGACAGCCAACCAGCTGGGTTAGAACGGAGGGAACAATGTCGTGTTCATCGAGAGGCAACCGACTGGGTTGGAATACATCTTGTTCATCGGGAGCCAACCGGTTAGGACGGAACAGCCGAAACGAGGTCTAGCTGATGTGGAGCATCCCTCGTTCATCCCCATGTACACTTCGACTACTCCCCAAACCCCAAGAGGCCATATGACGAGACCTCGAACATACGCCATTGGAATTAAGGTGAACCCGCTCTTCTTCGAGAATATCATGAACATCCATTGGACTTGCTTGCTACCTCACCAAAGTGCTCTATGTGTCCTTAGATACGAAGACCGACGACCACAAGATGGTGAGGGACACCCCAAAGGAGTTGGAGAAGGACCACAAGGCCACAAGGAGAAAAAAGGAGTGCAACAAGATCAATTCAGCACCTCCCAGGCGACCCCGTGCCCACAGGCCTCGAAGACCCCGTGCGCACGGACTACTCAAAGAGCTGGCGCCGGAGCACCCCGTGCGCACGGGCTTGTACCGTGCCCACGGGACCCCCGTGCGCACGGGCTTGTACCGTGCCCACGGGACCCCCGTGCGCACGGGCCCAACTTACCCCGTGCGCACGGGCTCATCAGGATGGACGGCCGAGAGTCACCTGTTGGGCCTCCACTTCGTCCCCTTCCTCCACCTACCTATATATACCCCTCTCCCTCCTCCATTTAGACTTAGCAAATAGGATAGCTCATTCTTAGGTGAGCTTTGCTCCTACCTTCTCCTCTTGAGAGAGAGAGAGACCACTCCCATGGAGTTCAAGGCCTCCATGTGAGAAGATCCACTTGTGGATATCAAGACCTCCTCTTGGAGATGACAATCATAAGACCTCTCTCCTCATAGGATTGGGATGAACTAGTACTTTGTATCTTTCCTTTGTTGCTCTTGGATCATTGTATCTCTTGTGTGTTCTTGGATCTAGCATATGTGTGATTTGATCAAGTCAATTTGAGTATTTCCCATCTCTTGTGCTCTTTGTGTTCATCTTGTTCTTGGGGATTCCCCCTCCAATTCGTGAAAGATCTCCCCATAGGGTTCCACCCTACAACATCTTGGTATCATGAGCCATGGTTGATCACGAAATTGGAGCCCCCTCTTTGTTTTCTAGCCTTGTTTTGTGTGATTTCGTCCTAAATTCGAAAATTCCCCACCAAAAATAGCCCCAGATTTTTTTGTGATTTGTTGGTTTGATGAGATTTTGTTGGATTTGATCCATGGATTTGGTGTTTAGCAAGTAGATCCACCCCTCTACCACCTTCTCCTACCTTCCACCCTTCGATTTTGACCTCAGATTCGAGATTTGCCACGGATCCGGAGCTATTCATCAACTCCTCGAGGACCCCGTGCACAGGGGCCATCGGGACCCCGTGCACACGGGCCAGACAGACCCCGTGCACACGGCCCTTCCAGTGCGTTTCTGCCTCTGTCCCTTCGACCTCCCACTGATAGAGGCGGAGGTGTCCCGTCTTTCGATGAGATGGTGGATTTCGCTTTGGTGGAAGTCGACTTTGACGATCCGACTACGAACGTGCGAGGACGTCGCGCCTTAGCAATCGCTAAACCAACTCCGAGAGGTTATTGACCACGCCGGAGCACGATCAACCTGACCACGAGGGTCTGTTTCCTGCGAGCAAACGAAGAACAAGCAAGAAACTAAGATTGCAATCTGGATATTGCGAATATAAGATGAAAGCTTTATTGATCAAGGTGGGGTTCTGTGACGCCTTTCTCTGGTCGTTGAACACAAATGAAGTACGCGAAGTTGCAGCTATGGCGAACTTTTAATCTAAACAAAACCCAAAGTCTAAACGATGCCCTAAGGGCTGTATATATGGAGGAAGAGGGGGGAATTTCGTGGCCCTTGGTGGAGGGGTCCGAAATCAACCCTATCTCTTGTTTCCCCACACATACGGACTCTAAAAATAGCCTATACTTATGTATTTCGAAATTACATGGGCCTGGCCCAATAATAAGGTGACGCAGCACCTAAAATAGCCTCGGGACGAAATTTATGAAGTGGCATCTTGTATATTTCGTCCAAGGCTTCATGCACCCATTATGGTGGCTTCAAAGTCCTGAAATCATCACTTGTAACTCCGTTCTTGTTCCCCTTGCGCATGCCATCATCTCCATGCTTGTTCTTGCTCCAATGTTCATCCTTCTCCAAGCTAGACCCTTCATTTGTAAGCAAAACAAATGTATCCAATTTAGGAAGCATCATATTCTCATGAACATTAGAATCATTACCAAGAAACGAAAGTACCTGGTAATTTAGTTGGCGTGCACGAGCTCTAGTAATTGGTCCAGTATGTATAGCAGCAGGGGCTGTGGGTGTAACAATTGTATTGATGTCCTCATCATCCTCCCCTTCTTGAAATGAAGTCGTCCTCGACGGAAGTTCATCTTCCTCACCCAAATAAGGCTTCAAATCTGCAATGTTAAAAGTGGGACTAACCCCAAAATCTGCAGGCAGCTCAAGTTTATATGCATTATCATTTATTTTCTCTAACACCTTAAAGGGACCATCAGCACGTGGCATTAGCTTTGATTTGCGCAAATCAGGAAATCTATCCTTACGCAAATGTAACCAAACAAGATCTCCAGGTGCAAACACAACATGTTTTCTACCCTTGTCTCCAGCAAGTTTATATTTAGCATTCATACGCTCAATGTTTTCCTTAGTTAACTCATGCATTTTTAAAATCAATTCAGCACGTTGTTTAGCATCAAAATTAACCTTCTCCGACGATGGAAGAGGCAACAAATCAATAGGTGCACGAGGTAGGAAACCATACACAACTTCAAAAGGGCACATCTTAGTAGTAGAATGCAATGAACGATTATAAGCAAATTCAATATGAGGCAAGCATTCCTCCCACATTTTCTTATTATTCTTCAAAACAGCCCTAAGCATAGTAGACAACGTTCTATTGACTACTTCAGTTTGTCCATCAGTTTGGGGGTGACAAGTAGTACTAAAAAGCAGTTTAGTCCCCAACTTAGCCCATAAACATCTCCAAAAGTGGCTAAGAAATTTAGTATCACGATCTGAAACAATAGTATTTGGCACACCATGCAAGCGAATAATTTCACGAAAGAACAAATCAGCAACATTAACAGCATCATCGCTTTTATGACATGGTATAAAGTGTGCCATTTTCGAGAATCTATCCACGACAACAATTATGCTATCCCTCCCCTTCTTTGTTCGAGGTAAACCTAAAACAAAGTCCATAGATATATCCTCCCAAGGAACACTAGGTACAGGCAAAGGCATATATAAACCATGAGGATTGAGTCGTGACTTAGCTTTTTGACATGTAGTGCATCGAGCAATAAAACGCTCAACATCCCGTCTCATCTTTGGCCAAAAGAAATGTGTAGCAAGTACGTCCTCCGTCTTCTTCACGCCAAAATGTCCCATTAATCCTCCTCCATGCGCTTCCTGCAACAACAAAAGACGAACGGAGCTAGCTAGAATGCATAGCTTGTTAGCACGAAACACAAATCCATCGTTAACGACAAACTTGTTCCACATTCTTCCTTCTTTACAATTCTGCATTACATCTTTAAAATCAGCATCATGCACATATTGATCTTTGATGGTCTCCAAACCAAATATTTTGAAGTCAAGTTGTGAAAGCATAGTATAGCGACGAGACAATGCATCAGCAATAACATTTTCTTTTCCCTTCTTGTGTTTAATGACATAAGGGAAAGTCTCAATGAATTCAACCCATTTTGCATGTCTACGATTCAGTTTAGCTTGACTTTTAATATGTTTCAAAGATTCATGATCAGAATGTATAACAAATTCTTTGGGCCATAAATAATGTTGCCATGTTTCTAAAGTCCGAACAAGAGCATATAATTCTTTATCATAAGTAGAATAATTCAGACTAGGCCCACTCAATTTTTCAGAAAAGTATGCAACAGGTTTGCCATCTTGTAATAACACACCTCCTAATCCAATTCCACTAGCATCACATTCAAGCTCAAAAGTCTTATTAATCTTGGCTTTATCAACTCTCAATAGCTTCAATCTTGGCTTTATCAACTTCAATTCCCTGTGGAGTAACAACATAGCCAAGAAAAGATACTCGGTCGGTGCAAAAGGTGCACTTCCCAAGGTTACCAAACAAACGTGCATCACGTAGAGCAATAAAAACAGCACGTAAATGTTCCAAATGTTCTTCCAAAGATCTGCTATAAATCAATATGTCATCAAAGTAAACTACCACAAATCGTCCAATGAAAGCACGTAAAACTTCGTTCATTAATCTCATGAAAGTACTAGGTGCATTAGTTAACCCAAAAGGCATGACTAACCACTCATATAATCCAAACTTAGTTGTAAATGCTGTTTTCCATTCATCTCCCAATTTCATACGAATTTGATGGTAGCCACTACGCAAATCAACTTTGGAGAATATTGTAGAGCCACTCAATTCATCAAGCATATCATCTAGCCTAGGAATAGGATGACGATAACGAATAGTAATATTATTAATGCCTCTACAATCAACACACATACATGATGTACCATCCTTTTTCGGCACTAGAATAATAGGAACAACACAAGGACTAAGGGATTCGCGTATATAACCTTTGTCGAGAAGCTCTTGTACTTGACGCATAATCTCCTTCGTCTCCTCTGGATTGGTACGGTATGGTGCACGGTTTGGCAGTGAAGCACCGAGAATTAAGTCAATCTGATGCTCAATCCCTCGAATAGGCGGTAATCCCGGTGGCACGTCTTGTGGAAAAACATCAGCGAACTCCTGCAAAATGTTAGTGACAGCAGGAGGCAAAGAGGAAGGCACGTCCTCGAATGAAAATAATGCCTCTTTGCACATAAAAGCATAGCAAACAGATTTGCTGAAATCTAGCTCATCAATATCAGATTTGGTGGCAAATAAACATGCACTTTTCAATTTAATTTCAGAAGCAACACTAGATGGTTTATTATTAGGCTTCATTTGTTGCTCAAATTCTTTTGCCACAATCTGATTTTCACTCTTATTCTTCTCCTGTTGTGCTTTATTAGCTCTATTAATATCATCTTTCAAAATGGAATCAGGAGTCATAGGAAGCAAAGTAATATTTTTATCCTTATGAACAAGAGTATAGTGATTGTTTCTACCATGGTGTACAGATTTTTTATCAAATTGCCATGGTCTACCAAGTAATAAGGAACATGCTTGCATAGGTACCACATCACAATCAACATAATCAGCATATGTAGAGATACTAAAATGCACACGAACAGTACGTGTTACCTTAACCTTGCTGCTGTTGTTGAACCATTGGATGTAGTAAGGATGTGGATGTGGTCTTGTGGTGAGAGAAAGCTTCTCCACCATCTCCATGCTAGCCAAGTTGTTGCAGCTCCCTCCGTCTATTATGACGCGCACAGAACGTTCCTTCACAACTCCCTTGGTATGGAACAAATTGTGCCTCTGATTTTGCTCAGCTTGTGTGACCTGCACACTCAAAACACGTTGAGCAACTAAACATTCATACCTGTCAGCGTCTTCAGGAGCCATGTATTGCGTCTCATGATCAGAATCATCTCCATCATGTTCTTCACGTGTAATAAGAGCCAATGTCTCCTCATCATAGTCACTAGCGGACTCATATCCACCATCCGCGGTAGCAATCATCACACGCGGAGATTTGCATTCCCTCGCATAATGACCTCCTCCCTTACAACGACGACAAATAATATCACTTGTGTGCCCTGTTGATGCCATGGAAGAAGAAGAACGCTGTGCAGGACCTGCAGGTGCGCTCTTGGAAGATAATGGTGGTTGTGCCTGTTTTCTTGTATCACGGCTGGAGGTGGCACCGGATGGAGGTGCTGGTGCAGTTGAAGTAGAAGATGCACGTGGTGTCCATGATGAAGGTCGGCCTGCAGAAAAGTTAGTTCGCCCCAATGCTTGTCGATCCTGCACTTCACGTTCAGCTTTACAAGCAAGATGGAATAAACGAGTGATATTAGTATACTCCTTATAGTCTAGAATGGTCTGAATCTCTCTATTTAATCCACCCAGAAAACGTGCAAGCATAGCTTCATTCTCCTCAACAATACCACATCTAATCATGCCAGTTTGTAATTCCTGATAATATTCTTCTACAGAATTTTTCCCTTGTCTTAAACGGTGCAATTTTTGAAGCAATTCACGTTGATAATATGGTGGAACCCAACGCGTACGCATAGCAGTTTTCAAAGCAGCCCAAGTAGTTGGAATAGGATATAATCTACAATGTTCAGACCACCATACACATGCAAAACTAGTGAAAGCACAAACAGCAGCAGCAACTCGTCTCTCCTCAGGATATTGTAAACATGTAAATCGTTGTTCAGTTTCTAACTCCCAAGTAAGATATATATCAGGAACATATCTACCCTCAAATGGTGGAATATTCAATTTCAGTTTAGGAATATGGACATCATCTCGTACCTGAGGTGGTGGTGCAGGCCTACCATTACGAATATATACCTGAGGTCGACCTGCTGGTGGTGGTACAGGTGGCTGCACGTAGTGTTGATTTTGATCAACCTCATCCTCATAATCTCCCACATAATCATCCTCCTCCGCATCAGCAGCAGGAGCCACAGAAGTATCAACAGCAGCACCAACAGTTTGGCCAAACGCAAGAGGAACACGGCTTGCTCGGCGGAGGTCTGCTTCGCGACGTGGAGGTAGTCGTCGTTGTTGTTGTTGGAGAGGTGCGTTAGGTGCAGCGGGTGGTGGTGGTGGAAGACGTGCGAGCAATTCATTAAACTTGTTATCGAGCTTTGTTTCGAACGTCTTCTCAAGGCCAGTGATCTTCTCCATGGCCTCTTCAAAATTGTTCAGCACATCTTGCACCTGTTCAGTCATCATTTGCTGAAACTTATCATGAAGCTCCTTGTTCGATAAATTCTCCCAGTCAATCTCGTCGGCTTGTGATCCTGGCATGGTTAGCAGCAATAGAAACACACAAGAATATGATCCTACAGACTACGAACAAGTGGTGGTGGTGGGTGTCACAAATCCGTCAAGCAAATCTCAAATTCTTACCAGTTCTTACCCAGCAGCAGGCGGTGATCGGCAACCGTTGTAGTCAAAAAATCTCAAAGCTTGGATATAGCGATTACCAGGGAGAGTCAAACGCACGACGTAGATGTATGTGGAGCTGGGAAGGCTTATAATATGGTAGCAAAAAGGGTCAGCAATAATCAATTCAGAGATGCAAAGTTGAATAAACGCTCAACGACGGTACTGTGCTGGTCCTAGGCTAGACTGTGCTAGAGACGCGAGCCTAGAACACTAACAAAATCACGGCGCGGCACGTAAACAAGGGAAAAGCACACTCTGAATTTTTTTTTTCGCTCTTTTTTTTCCGAAACCTACTCCGGCAAGGAAACACGAATCGGAAACTAGATGGATCTCGAAAACAAACCTAATAAGCAAGGAAATCGGATTGGTGGTGGATATATGGTGGTGGTATATGGCAGCGGTGGTGGTAGCGGTGGTAGTATATGGATATGGATCGGTGGTGGTATATGGGCACGGATTGGTGGTGGTATATGGATACGAATTCGGAGCGGTGGTGGTAGATGGCAGGGGCGATGATGATGGTGCGGCGGCGGCGTGACAACTTATGACCAGAACTCGAAACTCTAAAAGACTAGACTCTAAGACCAGCAACTAGACACGACGATGCAACCGCAAATTCCACAAAGCAAAACCCTAAAAAGATTATGCAAGGCTCAGATTGGTTCGGATATGATGAACTAACCCTAATTTTTTTTTGTGGCTTTTTCGTGGACTATAGGTATGAAGAACAGACTCGATCTAAACTACTAAAAAACTGTAAAATCTCACCGAGCAACCTGGAAATCTGATACCACTTGATAGAGGCGGAGGTGTCCCGTCTTTCGATGAGATGGTGGATTTCGCTTTGGTGGAAGTCGACTTTGACGATCCAACTACGAACGTGCGAGGACGTCGCGCCTTAGCAATCGCTAAACCAACTCTGAGAGGTTATTGACCACGCCGGAGCACGATCAACCTGACCACGAGGGTCTGTTTCCTGCGAGCAAACGAAGAACAAGCAAGAAACTAAGATTGCAATCTGGATATTGCGAATATAAGATGAAAGCTTTATTGATAAAGGTGGGGTTCTGTGACGCCTTTGTCTGGTCGTTGAACACAAACGAAGTACGCGAAGTTGCAGCTATGGCGAACTTTTAATCTAAACAAAACCCAAAGTCTAAACGATGCCCTAAGGGCTGTATATATGGAGGAAGAGGGGGGAATTTCGTGGCCCTTGGTGGAGGGGTCCGAAATCAACCCTATCTCTTGTTTCCCCACACATACGGACTCTAAAAATAGCCTATACTTATGTATTTCGAAATTACATGGGCCTGGCCCAATAATAAGGTGACGCAGCACCTAAAATAGCCTCGGGACGAAATTTGTGAAGTGGCATCTTGTATATTTCGTCCAAGGCTTCATGCACCCATTATGGTGGCTTCAAAGTCCTGAAATCATCACTTGTAACTCCGTTCTTGTTCCCCTTGCGCATGCCATCATCTCCATGCTTGTTCTTGCTCCAATGTTCATCCTTCTCCAAGCTAGGCCCTTCATTTGTAAGCAAAACAAATGTATCCAATTTAGGCAGCATCATATTCTCATGAACATTAGAATCATTACCAAGAAACGAAAGTACCTGGTAATTTAGTTGGCGTGCACGAGCTCTAGTAATTGGTCCAGTATGTATAGCAGCAGGGGCTGTGGGTGTAACAATTGTATTGATGTCCTCATCACGCTCTATCCAAGCTTTGAGAGTTTTTGACTACAACGGTTGCCGATCACCGCCTGCTGCTGGGTAAGAACTGGTAAGAATTTGAGATTTGCTTGACGGATTTGTGACACCCACCACCACCACTTGTTCGTAGTCTGTAGGATCATATTCTTGTGTGTTTCTATTGCTGCTAACCATGCCAGGATCACAAGCCGACGAGATTGACTGGGAGAATTTATCGAACAAGGAGCTTCATGATAAGTTTCAGCAAATGATGACTGAACAGGTGCAAGATGTGCTGAACAATTTTGAAGAGGCCATGGAGAAGATCACTGGCTTTGAGAAGACGTTCGAAACAAAGCTCGATAACAAGTTTAATGAATTGCTCGCGCGTCTTCCACCACCACCACCCGCTGCACCTAACGCACCTCTCCAACAACAACAACAACGACTACCTCCACGTCGCGAAGCAGACCTCCGCCGAGCAAGCCGTGTTCCTCTTGCGTTTGGCCAAATTGTTGGTGCTGCTGTTGATACTTCTGTGGCTCCTGCTGCTGATGCGGAGGAGGATGACTATGTAGGAGATTATGAGGATGAGGTTGATCAAAATCAACACTACGTGCGGCCACCTGTACCACCACCAGCAGGTCGACCTCAGGTATATATTCGTAATGGTAGGCCTGCACCACCACCTCAGGTACGAGATGATGTCCATATTCCTAAACTGAAATTGAATATTCCACCATTTGAGGGTAGATATGTTCCTGATATATATCTTACTTGGGAGTTAGAAACTGAACAACGATTTACATGTTTACAATATCCTGAGGAGAGACGAGTTGTTGCTGCCGTTTGTGCTTTCACTAGTTTTGCATGTGTATGGTGGTCTGAACATTGTAGATTATATCCTATTCCAACTACTTGGGCTGCTTTGAAAACTGCTATGCGTACGCGTTGGGTTCCACCATATTATCAACGTGAATTGCTTCAAAAATTGCAGCGTTTAAGACAAGGGAAAAATTCTGTAGAAGAATATTATCAGGAATTACAAACTGGCATGATTAGATGTGGTATTGTTGAGGAGAATGAAGCTATGATTGCACGTTTTCTGGGTGGATTAAATAGAGAGATTCAGACCATTCTAGACTATAAGGAGTATACTAATATCACTCGTTTATTCCATCTTGCTTGTAAAGCTGAACGTGAAGTGCAGGATCGACAAGCATTGGGGCGAACTAACTTTTCTGCAGGCCGACCTTCATCATGGACACCACGTGCATCTTCTACTTCAACTGCACCAGCACCTCCATCCGGTGCCACCTCCAGCCGTGATACAAGAAAACAGGCACAACCACCATTATCTTCCAAGAGCGCACCTGCAGGTCCTGCACAGCGTTCTTCTTCTTCCATGGCATCAACAGGGCACACAAGTGATATTATTTGTCGTCGTTGTAAGGGAGGAGGTCATTATGCGAGGGAATGCAAATCTCCGCGTGTGATGATTGCTACCGCGGATGGTGGATATGAGTCCGCTAGTGACTATGATGAGGAGACATTGGCTCTTATTACACGTGAAGAACATGATGGAGATGATTCTGATCATGAGACGCAATACATGGCTCCTGAAGACGCTGACAGGTATGAATGTTTAGTTGCTCAACGTGTTTTGAGTGTGCAGGTCACACAAGCTGAGCAAAATCAGAGGCACAATTTGTTCCATACCAAGGGAGTTGTGAAGGAACGTTCTGTGCGCGTCATAATAGACGGAGGGAGCTGCAACAACTTGGCTAGCATGGAGATGGTGGAGAAGCTTTCTCTCACCACAAGACCACATCCACATCCTTACTACATCCAATGGTTCAACAACAGCAGCAAGGTTAAGGTAACACGTACTGTTCGTGTGCATTTTAGTATCTCTACATATGCTGATTATGTTGATTGTGATGTGGTACCTATGCAAGCATGTTCCTTATTACTTGGTAGACCATGGCAATTTGATAAAAAATCTGTACACCATGGTAGAAACAATCACTATACTCTTGTTCATAAGGATAAAAATATTACTTTGCTTCCTATGACTCCTGATTCCATTTTGAAAGATGATATTAATAGAGCTAATAAAGCACAACAGGAGAAGAATAAGAGTGAAAATCAGATTGTGGCAAAAGAATTTGAGCAACAAATGAAGCCTAATAATAAACCATCTAGTGTTGCTTCTGAAATTAAATTGAAAAGTGCATGTTTATTTGCCACCAAATCTGATATTGATGAGCTAGATTTCAGCAAATCTGTTTGCTATGCTTTTGTGTGCAAAGAGGCATTATTTTCATTCGAGGACGTGCCTTCCTCTTTGCCTCCTGCTGTCACTAACATTTTGCAGGAGTTCGCTGACGTTTTTCCACAAGACGTGCCACCGGGATTACCGCCTATTCGAGGGATTGAGCATCAGATTGACTTAATTCCCGGTGTGATAGAGGGAAAGGTGTCCCGTCTTTCGATGAGATGGTGGATTTCGCTTTGGTGGAAGTCGACTTTGACGATCCGACTACGAACGTGCGAGGACGTCGCGCCTTAGCAATCGCTAAACCAACTCCGAGAGGTTATTGACCACGCCGGAGCACGATCAACCTGACCACGAGGGTCTGTTTCCTGCGAGCAAACGAAGAACAAGCAAGAAACTAAGATTGCAATCTGGATATTGCGAATATAAGATGAAAGCTTTATTGATCAAGGTGGGGTTCTGTGACGCCTTTGTCTGGTCGTTGAACACAAACGAAGTACGCGAAGTTGCAGCTATGGCGAACTTTTAATCTAAACAAAACCCAAAGTCTAAACGATGCCCTAAGGGCTGTATATATGGAGGAAGAGGGGGGAATTTCGTGGCCCTTGGTGGAGGAGTCCGAAATCAACCCTATCTCTTGTTTCCCCACACATACGGACTCTAAAAATAGCCTATACTTACGTATTTCGAAATTACATGGGCCTGGCCCAATTATAAGGTGACGCAGCACCTAAAATAGCCTCGGGACGAAATTTATGAAGTGGCATCTTGTATATTTCGTCCAAGGCTTCATGCACCCATTATGGTGGCTTCAAAGTCCTGAAATCATCACTTGTAACTCCGTTCTTGTTCCCCTTGCGCATGCCATCATCTCCATGCTTGTTCTTGCTCCAATGTTCATCCTTCTCCAAGCTAGGCCCTTCATTTGTAAGCAAAACAAATGTATCCAATTTAGGCAGCATCATATTCTCATGAACATTAGAATCATTACCAAGAAACGAAAGTACCTGGTAATTTAGTTGGCGTGCACGAGCTCTAGTAATTGGTCCAGTATGTATAGCAGCAGGGGCTGTGGATGTAACAATTGTATTGATGTCCTCATCATCCACCCTCCCATACCACCCCTTCTCCACAACCAAACCCCAGCAACGAGATCCATCCATTTGGAGCCTAGATCGGGAAGAAATCCGCCAAACCCGCGTGTCCCAGGTGACCCCGTGCCATCGGTGTGTGTACCGTGCGCACGGCACCCCGTGCCCACGGGCTCCTTCCCCCGTGCGCACGACCCCCCTCCCCCCAAGTCAGCCGCGTGCACTTCACCTATTTGCCCATAACTTCCACATCCGGAGTCCGATTTTCGCGTTCTTTAGCTTGTTGAGTAGCTATTGACATCCCCCATCCACCTAGATAGGCACCAACACCATTTTACTCCACCAAAATTTCGGTATTTTGGCAAGATTGCCTAGGCCCTCCACCATATCATCCGCTACACCACCATCGACTTCCGCAACCTAACCCATTTTGATCCCCTTAGCATTAGTGGTTGCTTGAGTAGTGATTCGAGTCTCCTAAGATGTTTCGGCTACTTAGGGACGGTTGCTTCTTCAGAGACCACCTCCACCACTTCCACATTGCCATCTCCGCTACCACCATTTGACATTTGTCATTTGAGATTGAGTTTGCGGTTTTTCCGTCTCCTAGGGTGTTTCAGCTACTTAGGGACGAGACTCCATCATCTTGGTATCTACATCAAGGACACCGCCACTCATCATCGCAAAGGACGGTAACGTCGACGACACCATTGTATATTCCCCTTGCAAATTGCATTGATAACCCCTAGCCCATTTTGCGTTACTTGCCTATCGAGACTAGCCATTTGAGTATTGCCGTCAACGTTACTTGTGCACATTAGCGATCATACCTTCCATTGCATACATACCATATCATATTGGTATCATCTTGCTATCATATCATCTCTTGTGTCACAAGATTGTTCCCGCATATACACAATTGCTATCTTGGTTTGTGCATTTCGCATAAGTGGCCATATAAAAAAAAGGGAATAAGCTTTTAAGCAAAAGAAAGAGAGCAAAGAAGCTTGTAAGCAAGTGCCATAGCATCATACCCCATTGCACATAAGATTGTCATATCTGATCATCTTGGATCATCTTGAGAGAAACACCGGGAACCATACATACATAGAATACTTGGGATAGAAGTTTATCCATTTTGCATCTTATAGGTTGTGCACAAGTGTCGTATCCGCCGATTAAGCAATCGTGCTAGTGTCTCTCTTGAGTTGTGCAACACGAGCATTTTCCGTGGACTCCACATTTTGTGCTCAATCCTTGGTTGCACGACCCCATTTTATCTATCCGTGTGTGTGTTTCCGTGTACCGCATTTGCTATTGGTCTACTTGTTTCACTTGCAAATTTTTGAATCTTTTCCAACATTATTGACTCTTGCTAAGATTTTGCATCAAATATTTGTGCCACTATCCTCACCGAGCTCTACCATAAGCCTTAGTTGTGTAGGTGTGAGAATTGACAAGATCCGGTACCAATTGTGCTATTTCCTTGTTACATTATTGAGTGATCATTGATCCATCTTCAACATTGGATAAGGTACATTGGTCTAGTTCTTTCCTTTCTTCCACTCACATTTGCTCGAGTATTGTGATGGATAGGCAAGGCATTTCCTCTCTGGTCTACGACAACAACGACGGCATGAACAACTACATCACCAAAGCGTCCATCTTTGATCTACAATGACAAATGCAAGGCGCACAATCAAGATTGCAAGAGCGCATCGAGAACATCTCCATCGACATTCGTCACTCCGAAGCAAGGAAAAGGGACTACATCGACAAGAAGCTTTCCGCACATAAAGAGGAGCAAGATGAAAGGATGGAGGAGATTAGAACCTTGATCAAGTCTTCTTCCCCTTCTTCATCTTCAAGGCGGCGACATTCAAGCCACAAGTCTTCGGAGTGCGGCCACGATGCAAGTGCAAATCATCCTCGTCCACATCTACAGGGCGACCACCATCACATTCGTGATCAACATCGTCATGAAGGGCAAGTCACATCCAAGCATCATGTGCATGACGACGACGAACGACATCTACTATGAGCTCAAGCACGACAACGACATCATCATCATGAAGATGCTCCACAAGCGCAAATGCACAAGTCCCAACAAGCCCTACTTCACGCCAAGTCCAAGCTCAAGACCACAAAAGAATACCGCGAGACGACCACCACCAAGACGGCGCTACGGCTACACCAACCACTTTGGCATCTTCGCCAAGTGCTATCAAGGCATCTTCGCCTTTGGACGTACGGCATCTTCGCCTACTTCCCACGAGTACGCCTACAACGACTTCATCAAGTCCAAGGCGACGACCTATGAGCGAGGGCGACACTTCCATCTTCGGAAGCCCCTCAAGGACGATGGCCGAGCATGGGAAACTACCTTCGATCATGGAGACGAGCTACGAGGTGCCACATCATATGGGCCTCCAACACCAAGACGGCGACAAGAAGGTCGAGCAAGGGCCATCCCCTTCGACCACGGCGATAGGAGTTGAGCATGGAGACATTTGCACCTACATCTCTCCGACACCCACATATGTCGAGATGCCCCATTTGTCATGTGAGGAGAGCCACCACCACATGAGTGACATGAGTGAATCCACCATATGTGACATTGAGAGCATTTCCTATGAGAGGATGATGTGACCACCACTAGCCCCACACATATGAGCATGCCACACATCCTATGTGAGGGTGAGCGCCATTTGAGTGACTCCACCAACCATATGAGTGAGTGCATCCTTGAGGGAGTGGGTGAGCGACAACACTTAGTGAGTGAGGTAGTTGACATGACATGTGAGGCCACCATGATTTCTAACGACTTAACCTCTACTCCTAGTGTGTTTTCTTCTTTGGTGCTAGGTCTCCTACATGACGACATGCCTATCCTCGACGAGTCCATCCCTCCAATGGACAAAATGATGGCCATGGTGGACGATGATACACCCCCCACATGGTTCCATCAAGATGAAGATGACATCGAATGGATCTTCGACACCTCACCTACAACACATGAGCGATGCTCCAAAGGTAACATAGTGATGGTACTTCTCTTGTCCCACTAGTGGACTATCTTGACATCGATTGCTCCCATGATGTTGACACACCTATTGCCATGCTTCATGCTAGTGAGACTTCTTCATGCCTTGACTTACCTATTTATGATGAATATGATGATGAGCATCTTGAGTTGCCTAGTTGTGATGCTATGCTCCATAGGATATCATGTGAAAATTCTTTTGGTCACATCATGTTTGACAACCCATTGAACTTGTCATATGCTATGAGTGAGATCTCCCATATTGCATCTTTACAATCTCAACATAGTAATTATGCATGCCCCATTAAAATAAATCCCATTTGCACTTATGGCATAGATGATGAGATGATGGTCATTGGCTTTTGCTTTTCATGTGATGATATTGCCATGCTTCCTTTACATGATTTGCGCAATTCATATACTATGCCATGCCATGATCACATTGAACCAAATATGCTTTGTTTTGGATGTTGCCAATATTCTCCATGTGATGTTCCTACTAATGCTCATGAGGAGACCCCCATAGTTTCCTCATACATATTCGGAGATCTTGATGCATTTCATACTTTGCATGATTCCCATGATTGCGTGCACCATATGCACAACATGAATAACAATGCTCTCGATATTTCTCATGATGCATTACATCCTTTGAGTCTCCATTATGCCATACATAATAACAAACCTCTCATGATGGATGACATGTTTCTATATCACGCATCTCATTTATTTGAGCATTGGATATTTTGTGCTAACAAACACATGCACGTGCGCATCATGATGGATGATGTGTACATTTACCACGCACACACAATTTTTCCTTTGTCTTTGTTTTGTCTAGGTACTCATGTATACTCGTCAACCTCTGAAACCCAAGAGTTGACGAAACAAGCTCTTGAGAGCAACGATGCTTTGGGATCCCGTGGATTATCCTTACCACCGTTCCATTCGCGCAAGGACTACGTGCATCTCTTCTACTTGGCTCTCACACGGCTATGGGCCATTTACCACTTGTCACCTTATCCTCATTTTACCGTGTTCACTTTGCATGCTATGCTTACTCCTATGCCTTTGCCATGCAATTGTGACCCTTGTTTGCATCTACCAATGCTTCACCATTTTGATACTCCTATGTGTATTTGCATGCTTGGTGGAGATTCTTGTTGCTATTGTCATGTTTATCATGTGCCCCATGCTATTGATGCTTGTTGTGTTGGGAGAGTCATGATGCCCCATTGCTATTTACATATGGCCCCTAACCAATACATTCATGCCATTCTACTCATATCTTGCTTTCATGCTTGTGATATGTCATGTGCATTATTCATGCCCACTATTTGCACACACGACATGCTTGCCATGATTCCTTCTAGTATGTTGCATCTTCGCACTACTAGCATGCTTGACTTGATCGCTATGATTGCTTGCTATGTTGCATCACCCATGTTCCACTATTACTTGCTTTCTTGGGTTGATGACATATATGTTCATGCCTCTCACTTGATTTGACATGATCATTGTCTGTTGTCTCCATTAGTTGCATCTCTCATATCACCTTGTATTGATTGCCAACTTGCTATGCTTACTGATCATGGAGACTTTGACACCTTAGTTGTGATGCATGCTTCTTTGCTTGAGCCTCTTGTATTTGGTTGTTCTTGCATCACATGCCTCCATACTATGAAATTCTCCCTTGTACCTTCTTATGATGAGCTTGATGCATACACTTGTTGGGTATCTTACCACTTGAATGATAGGTTTTTCATTTTCGCTAACCTCATTTATTTTTCCGAGTGTTTATCATGTTCTTTCATTTTGGAGGATTCACAAGGAGGTGCCGTTAGGCGACATATTGGTTATGTGAAGGCATACATGATGTACGACTCCAACATCTTTGGGAACTTTCTTGAGGTGAACTCCTTCTCTTTGAGCCATCCTCAAATACGCATATTGGATGGGTCACTCTTTCATTGTTGTTTCCTTCTTGTTGTCTACATGATACATCTCGAGAACGGAGGAGCGACATTGGAGATTGGCTACATGGACCTTCACATTGAGGAGCGCTCGCACTTATTGGATGCACCTTCGGAACTCCACTCATGCCTCGACATCGAGCTTTGGTACACCAACACCTCCATATATGTTGATTGTGCTCATACATGTCATGCTCGATGGACATATCATACTCACCACAAGTTTGCACCCCATGCATGGATTGACTCACATTATTTTTGTCTTGTTGCATCTATTTCCATGTCATCTATGATATATGAGTTTGTGCACTTCCTTAGCAAATTTGTTGTGATCTACCTTGATAGCATATTCATACATCATGATCATATTGTCCACCATCAATTGCATGATAACATACACATGTTGAGCATCCATTGCCATATTCATGCTATTGATAAACCGTCTCACTATGACATCATTTTGCACCGTGGTTGCATTGATCATATTTACAACACATTTGTGTGCACAATGATTGCATGTCCTCCCATGAATGCTTTGCATATCATTCTAGATCATCTTGATAAGCTTCATGCGCTTTGTCACGACCAATCTTGCCGCACGGACTCATTCTTACATGATGGCCACTTTGTGTGCGCTAACCATTGTATTTCCGAGTGTTGATTGTGTTTGCTCTTTTTGCATGTCTATCACTCCGGTGACACCTTGGACTACTTGGATTGCGCCATGTCTTCAACTTCATCCAACTACAAGTCCGTCTACGATAACCGTTTCCATGGTGATGAGGATCACGATCCGAGGTCGGATCTTTCACAAGGGGGGGAGATGATGCGGAGCATCCCTCGTTCATCCCCATGTACACTCCAACTACTCCCCAAACCCCAAGAGGACATATGCCGAGACCTCGAACATATGCCATTGGAATTAAGGTGAACCCGCTCTTCTTCGAGAATATCATGAATATCCATTGGACTTGCTTGCTACCTCACCAAAGTGCTCTATGTGTCCTTAGATACGAAGACCGACGACCACAAGCTGGTGAGGGACACCCCAAAGGACTTGGAGAAGGACCACAAGGCCACAAGGAGGAAAAAGGAGTGCAACAAGACCAATTCAGCACCTCCCACGCGACCCCATGCCCACGGGCCTCGAAGACCCCATGCACACGGACTACTCAGAGAGCTGGCGCCGGAGCACCCCGTGCGCACGGGCTCGTACCGTGCCCAGGGGACCCCCGTGCGCACGGGCCCAACTTACCCCGTGCGCACGGGCTCATCAGGATGGACGGCCGAGAGTCACCAGTTGGGCCTCCACTTCGTCCCTTCCTCCACCTACCTATATATACCCCTCTCCCTCCTCCATTTAGACTTAGCAAATAGGATAGCTCATTCTTAGGTGAGCTTTGCTCCTACCTTCTCCTCTTGAGAGAGAGAGACCACTCCCATGGAGTTCAAGGCCTCCATGTGAGAAGATCCACTTGTGGATATCAAGACCTCCTCTTGGAGATGACAATCATCAAGACCTCTCTCCTCATAGGATTGGGATGAACTAGTACTTTGTATCTTTCCTTTGTTGCTCTTGGATCATTGTATCTCTTGTGTGTTCTTGGATCTAGCATATGTGTAATTGGATCAAGTCAATTTGAGTATTTCCCATCTCTTGTGCTCTTTGTGTTCATCTTGTTCTTCGGGATTCCCCCACCAATTCGTGAAAGATCTCCCCATAGGGTTCCACCCTACAACACTAGCGTACCGCAGAACAGAGGAAACGACCTTCTGTTCGACCATGTACGGTCAAAACGGGGTCCTGTTCATCGGGAAGGGCATGGCGTACTGCAAAACGGAGGAAACAGACTTCTGTTTGAGTGCCTACGGTCAAAACAGGGTCTTGTTGATTGGGAGGGGTGTGGCGTACCGCAAAATGGAGGAAACGGACTTGTGTTGGAGCGCCTATGATCGAAACGTTGTCCTGTTCATCGGGAGGGGTCTGGCATACCGCAAAACGGGACTCTGCGGGCTACTGTTCATCCATCTACTGCCTCGCTCCAGCCTCCATGGGGCTACTGTTCATCCACCATCAACTTTCTTCGGCGTCCACCTGCTACTGTTCATCCACCGTCAACTTCCTCCGACCTCCACAGGCTACTGTTCATCCAGCCTCCACCGGCTCCTGTTCAACCAGCCCTCCACGGGATCCTGTTCATCCAGCCTCCACCAGCTACTATTCAACCAGCCCTCCACGGCCTGGGTCCTCCTGTTCATCCACCCAACCGTCTCGGGCGTGTGTGGTGGCCTCCTCTCGATCGGGGTCCTGTTCATCCAGCGGCAACGGCCTAATACTACCACGGGGTCCTGTTCATCCAACCCCCATCGAGAGCTATTCATCCAATCCCCAACAACGATCACTGTTCATCGAGAGGCAGCAGGTTCGGTCGGCTTCAGTGAGCAGCAGTAGGGAAGGAATTGCTCGGGTTCAGTTAACAGCCAAGGGAACGATCGCTCCGGTTCAGTAATGTAGCCAGTGCAATCGCTCAGGTTCAGTAAGCGAATGCCTCGCTCAGGTTTAGTTAGAGCCCAAGGCCTCGCACACGCGCGCGTACGTGTACGAGAGAAACACACAAACCTCCATGCATCGCTCGGCCCTGACCACCCGCCGTAACCGGGAACTTCCCGATATTTTCCTTGCCCTCTCTTCTACCACGATTTTTTCCGTCATGGACGGCCCAAAGAATGTCATGCAACTACGTCCCCGGCCCACCCAGGACGAAAAGCCCATTTTCTATCATGATTTTTTGTCATAGAAGTAGGAGCCCACCACATCTATGATGATACGTGGTTGTGTCACAATTATTGTCATAGAAGTGTCATAAGCCTGATAGAAAAACTTCTCGTTCGGGCCAAAATGTCACGGATGTGTCTTATTTTTGTAGTGGTTCCCGAGACTACGTCAAGTTCCACCTCATCAAGTACAACTACAACTCCAAGGATTCCCATCAAGTTGATGTGGATCCAAAAGAAGAACTAGAGTGTTCTTGAGGGTGACTCCGCCAACATACTTCAATCATATTCATTTTGGCAAGGACTTGTGCAATCAACTTTCATATCTTGCACTAGTGCATGGAGTCACAAACCCTCTTGTTGTTAAAAGAAGGGACAAGGTAACCTAATGCTTTCATGGACATCATCATATATGTGTTTCACTCTATGTCTATGGATATCCTTGTATGTTCCTTGTGGGACTAACCCATGTAGGTATTGAAAGTGCAACACTCCAATGGATTGCTCCAAACGATCTACATCAACTTTGAGCATCCACATCTTCATCAACGAACCCAAGGTTAGTTCATCCCTCTCAAGGGGGATATCACATCTATGGGGAGATTTGCTCTAAAACAATTGAGCTAACGTAACTCTAATGGTGTGAAGACAACAATGCTTTATGTAAAAGTGGTAACCCCGCTTGTGCTTAAACAATGAGTATACCTATGATCAAATGTTCTCATTTGACTCCTCAGTCAATATACTCATATATAGATAACCTAGTCATCGCCAATTGTTTGATAGATGCTAGAGTGTATGTGCATGCTTTATCACATGGTTTATTTGCTATCTTAATGTGTGAGCATGTTGGTTGCATAATTTTCTCCATTCGAGGACATCCATTTGTAGTTTTGATTGTTTGGTTTATATTGGCCAAATGGATGGACAAGAATGCCTAAGTATTCCATCTATCTATCTATGATTTTTCTCTTATCAAATTCAATTCATGCTACATCACAAAGTTTGAACAAGTCATTTTAGGACCCTCGGAGTGAGGAGCACTCGGAGCCATCGATCTGTCAAGGGTTGACTTCCAAAACCTCTTAGTGAATTTCGGTCAGACCAACACTTCCTATTCGGTCCCACCGAAACCACTAAGTTGATCTAGGTTTTCACCTCAGTGCCATCGATTAGAACAATTCGGTCTCACCCAGTTGCAGCAACTGCAAGCAGTTTTGCATCTCGGTGCCACCGAATCATTCCACTCAGCGCCACCGACAGCTAATGGGTATTTATACCACGGCCGGATGTTTGGAAATTCCTTCAAACACTCGTGTCGTGCCTCCCCTTTGCTGCCGCTCTTGGTCTTCAGATCGTTGCCCTCTCAACCTATGCACTATCGTCGTAGGTATTCGCCCTCGTCAACAGAAATCGCCTCCGCCGTTGCCGCCGTAGTGAACCACCACCAAGTTAGGGAATGGTTCGGCCCCTTTGTGGTATTTCCTTTCTCTGATTCAATGCACAAAGTAAATGCATGTGTTCTTGCCATGATTGAAAGCTTCCCATCCACACAAAAACTCCCCTAGATTAGATTTGATGCAAAATCTTAGGGTTAGGTTTCCACCGAACTCATCTCGGACCGACCAAATTGAAGTTTCCGGTCAGAATGTTTGGCCCTGGCCATTGCACTAAGTACAACTTGGTCTAGCTGAAACATACTGATTGGTGAGACCGAAAGCAATTTCTCATTGAAAACCTAGCATCTCGGAGTCACCGAACTGCAACTCGGTCTGACCTAAATTGCATGTTTAGACTCTATTAGTGCTTCAGTGTCACCGATATTATCAAATCAGTAGCTCCAAAATGCTTTCTGCAGAAAACTAAAATTAAGATTTTGAATCATTTTTTGCAAAAACCAGCTGTCTTTTGTGATGCTCATCCACTCTACCTATATCCTCATAGGGTCAATTGCAGAGATGTCACAGGCCAGTGACAACAAACACAGGTCAGAAGAGGGAGTTACCTTAGTGAGGGCACAAGCCCTTCTGGTAGCTATGATGAGGGTAGCAGCAGCACCCCTAGCAACTTGCCAAAGGCTGCTACCAGACAGAGAAGGAAGAGGAATTCTAATAGTGAAGATGAGGACTTTGTGATTGAGGAGGAAGTGACCTCCAAGAAGAAAGTTGTGAAGAAGGAATATGTTGGTGCTGCTACTACCACCAAGCCAGGCCTTCACAAGAAAGCTCCTGCCAAGAGAACTCCAATGTCCAAAGCCAGAGCTTCAACTCAAGAAACTATGAAGTTCACACTTGATCCTATAGAGGAATAAGAAGCTGCTGGTGGAAAGAAGAAAAAGTAGGAAAGGGTCAAGAAGACCATTGCCAGAGTGATTGGAAGACCATCCATGATGAGGGATGAGGATGAAGAGGAGGAATAAGAGCTAGTTGCACCTCCTGCCAAGTCACAGAAGTTGATGGCTGATACCATCAAAACTGGTGCTTCTCCTTGCAAGCCCAAGTCTACTCCCAAGTCTGCTTCTGAACTAGCTGCACCCAAGCCTTCAGTTCTAAATAGATCTACTAGGAACATATTATGTGCAAAGAAGAACAAGGCCCAAATGCCTGAGGTCCAAGAAGATGATGAGCCACTAGTGCTCAGGAAATTAAAGCCCAGGATCCCAGATCACAATGATGATCATCCAATGGCTGAAAACATGAAGTTGAGGAAGGATCATGGTCTAAGATTATGGAGACAGACAAATCCATATGCCACAAGGAGAAGGACTGTTGTGGACTACCGTTTCCATACCATAGAATAGCAGGACTTCTATGAGACTGTGCTACTAGACAAGAAGCCCATAGTCCATGATATGAAATGGGTTGGTTGGGAATACATTGATGACAATGAAGACTATTTTCCCCATGTTCATGAGAGCTTCAGGCTGAATGGAGATGATGGATTTGTTGGTCAAGAGCTCACCAAGTGGAATGATAAGATGATTATGCAGTTCTACTCCACTGCCCACTTTTACCATGATGGGAAGATTGTTTGGATCACTGAGGGCACCAGGTACTAGTCATCAATCTCTAAATGGGTTGAGCTCATCAATGCTCCCAAGGAAGAAGAAAGTGATCTTGATGTCTAGGGCAAACATAGGAAAGATCACAACTCCATGGCTAATATGTATAAGCCCATTCCTGATGCAGCTCTAGAGACTCACAAGCTTGGATCAATCTACTACCTGCTTGCCGGATTGACCACCATGAACACCATCTTGAGGCATACTTTGTTGCCCAAGTCTGGAGATCACAGGATGATACGTGGTCATTCTATCAACTTGCTTCATTTGTTTGATGTTCCCAAGAAGTTCAAAGTCATGAGCTTGATGGTTGAGACAATCAAGAGGACAGCAGACGACCAGAAGAGGTCATGTGGATATGCCCCACACATTAAAATGTTGATCAACTCCAAGGTTGGAACTGGGACATATCTGCTTGACAAAGAGCATCTACCTCTTAGGCCTGATTTTGAGGACAATGAGGTTGTCATGGATACATCACATCCTACATGTGTTTAGGCCCAGGAGAAGATTGAAAAGGCAAAGGCTGCAAAAGCAGCAAAGGCAGCAAGTGCACCAAGATGTATGTTATTCTACTATTATCATTTTTTGCGCTGCACCAAGATGTATGTGACATGGAAGAGTGACCCATGATCCTAATTGAGTGTGCATTTGCATTCAAATGCAAATCTTAAATAATGCACAAATTTAGGGGGAGCTCTTGCTTATCACATACTTCTCAAAGCAATGATGTATTTCATCATATTATCATTTGTCGACACTTTGATCTATATGTTGTCATCAATTACCAAAAAGGGGGAGATTGAAAGTGCAACTAATCCCCGGGTGGTTTTGGTAATTCATAACAACATATAGCTCATTGAACTAACGATCATTCAAGTTTAATATTTCATAAAGTTCAATGAATGGCATGGCATGGACTAGAGATGTGGACCCCTCAAAATGCTAAGAACACATATTGGCAAAAGCACAAGACTCTTCATTTCTATTTTACTGATCCAAGATCATATTGAGTCCATAGGAAAGCCAATACTATTAAAAGGGGATGAGGTGTTGCTTAATGGCTTGCTTGTTCAAGTGCTCAATGATATTGCTCCAAATCCCTCAACCACATTCTCACTCCAAATATGTCAAAACCCTAAACTCCAACTCGGCCCCATCGATCCATTCCAGCCGGAGCCACCGAGTTCATATGACATAGCCACTGCCAGAAACCCTAACAATTCAGTCACACTGATACGGATCTCGGTCTCACCAAGATGGCCTTGCCAATTCTTTGTTGCCTATTGCAATTGTTTCGGTCTCACTGAAATAGCGATCGGTCTCACCGAGTTGGCTTGACATTTTCTCTGTTGCCTTATTGCTTCACTTCGTTCTCATCGAGTTGATGCAATCAGTGCCACCGGGTTGATGTTTGCCCTAAGCCCTAGCACATCGGCCCCATCGAGTTGTACCAGTCGGTCCCACCAAGATTCCTAATGTTCACATTTTAAATTAAATCGGTCTCACCGAGTTCTTCTATTCGGTCTGACCGAGTTGGGTCAAATGTGTGTAACGGTTGGATTTTGTGGGGAGGCTATATATACCCCTCCACCCCCTTCTCCATTTGTGAGAGAGCCATCAGAACATGCCTACACTTCCAGCATACATTTTCTGAGAGAGAACCCCCTACTCATGTGTTGAGATCAAGATATACCAATCCTACCACAAGAATCTTGATTTCTAGCCTTCCCCAAGTTGCTTTCCACTCAAATCATCTTTCCACCGTATCCAAATCTGTAAGAGAGTTGAGTGCTGGGGAGACTATCATTTGAAGCACAAGAGCAAGGAGTTCATCATCAACACAACATCTATTACCTTTTGGAGATGGTGTCTCCTAGATTGGTTAGGTGTCGCTTGGGAGCCTCCGTCAAGATTGTGGAGTCGAACCAAGATGTTTGTAAGGGCAAGGAGATCACCTACTTCGTGAATATCTACCCGAGTGAGGCAAGTCCTTCATGGACGATGGCCATGGTGGGATAGACAAGGTTGCTTCTTTGTGGACCCTTCGTGGGTGGAGCCCTCTGTGGACTCGCGCAATTGTTACCCTTCGTGGGTTGAAGTCTCCATCAACGTGGATGTATGATACACCACCTATCGATACCACGCCAAAAATCTCTGTGTCCCCATTGCATTTGCACTCTCCAAAACCTTCCCTTTACCTTCATATGCAATGTTTTACTTTCCGCTACTACACTCTTAGAATTGCATGTGTAGGTTGATTGCTTGACTTGTGCTAATTGCTAAAATCTGCCCACAACTAAATTTGGGAAAAGTTTAGATTTTTATTTGGTCAAGTAGTCTAATCAGCCCCTCTAGACCTACTTTCTATCATACACCCAGACATCTGGCCCGGACATCCAGCGCCTGTCCGGACATTCGGCCCTCCATCACAGAATGCCACCGACGCCGGCCCCCGCCAGCCCGGATATCCAGCCGAGGTCCCGAACATCCAGCCCGACGCGGGCTGCTGGACATCCGGCTCCCAACTCAGACATCCGGCCCCTGCCTGCGCACAGTGAAAGGGCTGAAGCCCATGTATCCCTTCACCCCATAGACTATATATACTCCTCCTACACCATTTTAGGGTTAGCATTGTGATAGCTCGTTTTGGAGATAGAGGTTTGCTCACCCACTTGATACCTACTCCATTGGAGACCGAGGCCTCCTAGGAGAAGATCCCCCAAGTGGATTCAAGACCCCGTCTAGGGAGGATCCCTAGTGGATTCAAGACCCCATCTCCTCACGGATTGGGAAGAACTCGCTACCGTTTGTATCTTCTTTTATTAGATTTGGATTGTGTATCTCTGAGGGAGTCCCAGATTAGGGGGTGTCCGGATAGTCGAACTATCACGTTTGGACGGACTCCTGGACTATGAAGATACAAGATTGAAGACTTCGTCCCGTGTCCGGATGGGACTTTCCTTGGCGTGGAAGGCAAGCTTGGCGATACGAATATGTAGATCTCCTACCATTGTAACCGACTCTGTGTAACCCTAACCCTCTTCGGTGCCTATATAAACCAGAGGGTTTTAGTCCGTAGGATGAACAACAAACATACCATAGGCTAGCTTCTAGGGTTTAGCCTCTCTGATCTCATGGTAGATCTACTCTTGTACTACCCATATCATCAATATCAATCAAGCAGGAGTAGGGTTTTACCTCCATCGAGAGGGCCCGAACCTGGGTAAAAACATCGTGTCCCTTGTCTCCTGTTACCATCCGCCTAGACGCACAGTTCGGGACCGCCTACCCGAGATCCGCCGGTTTTGACACCGACATTGGTGCTTTCAGTGAGAGTTCCTCTGTGCCCTCGCCATCAGGAAGGATGCCTCATCCTGTCTTTAAAGACGGCACTGTTGCTAAAGGAGCTTTGGCTATCGGCCAAACTCTCCGGCTAGGCGGTTTCCTTATGACCGCCTGTCCGGCCGCCGCGCCGACTATGACTTCTCAGGTCATCGAAAGCAATCTCCACGTTAGCTCGAAACTTGTCGAGCAGCTAGATCCGATGGAGCTCTCTTCCTTAAACGAGCTCTTAGATCACATCGCCGCCCTGGGAGTCGCTACAGACTACGATCAGATTGGGCCTAAACCCGATCTGAGAGAGATCAACTCTCCCTAGGTTACCCACCACGTTGTTGTGGTTGAGGAACAATACGGCGACCCTTGTTCAATTTTAAGGACTAGCTATGTCCGGATTCCCGATCCCTCCATGCCGGATTCCCGTGGAGGGGAGGACGTCACTCAAGCCCTGAACCTAAAGTCAGGCAGTGGGCTAGATTCATTGGACAACATCCAAGAACCCAAGCTCCCAAATTCGGAAACTTCTTGGCCCCTGAGTCTTAGATTGGACGGGGTTCCGAATTTAATCCCGCCCGCCCACCCAAACATAAGCGATCTATCCCAAATCCGGCAAGAGCCCGCAGAAACAATACACCATTACTGGGCCAGATTCCTCCTCGTTATGAACAGGATAAAGGACTAACGCGAGGAGGACGCAATTTCATTCTTCTGCAATAATTGCACGGACAAGGGAATCCTTAATGTCGTAAGTCGTCGTGAAATTACACGCTTCGCTAACTTGGCGTCCATAGTACGAAAGTACTGTGCGATGGAAAGCGCCTGGAAAACTGAAATCAAATTTTGGGACAATCCGGCCCTGAATACAACCCCAGTCCGGAATAAAAGGGTGCATCATCGCCAGGCACCTGGGTTAAACACCAAAAAGCAAAAACCCTCTATAGGGCATGGAACCGTACAGGAAGGATGGCTCAATGGACCCTGCAAAATTCATAGTACAGAGGGCGCCACTCCAACTCATAGCCTTAGAGCATGTTGGATACTACGGCAGGTGGCCAAAAGTGGCGAAGAGCTTCTAAGTCCAGAGCACCAGCCCAAGGATACCAGTACGGTATTAACAGTCTTCGAGACTTTCGCATCAAATAATATGCGGAAACGAACACTCCGCAGCCTTGCCGAAGTCTACCAAGTTGGTACTCATGGACGGTGGCAGCGGATTGAACCTCATTTACGAGGAAACCCTCTGAAAAATGGAAATAGACTGGAGCCGCATTGAGCGAAGTAGCACAACCTTTAGAGGAATAATCCCCAGTCGGGAAGCATGTTGTACTGGAAAAATCACATTGGATGTGGTGTTCGGCATGCCAGATAATTACAGGTCCGAGGAGGTCACATTCCAAGTGGCCCCGTTCAGCAGCGGATATCACGCTCTATTAGGACGAGAGGCATTCACAATTTTCCAAGCTATACCCCATTACGGGTACATGAAGCTCAAAATGCCCGGGCCAACGGAATCATCACTCTTGCTAGTGACCCGGACATAGCACTCCGCTCCGAAAACAAGACAGCCGCACTGGCCCTTGAGGCACTATCCGAAGCCCTAGCAGCCAAGGAACTCTCTGCGCTACGCTCCATGGTGAATAGGGACGATGTGATACTCAATAAGAGATCCAAGTCCACCTCCTTTAAACCAGTGGACGAAATAGTCAAATTCCAAGTCCATCCAACGGACCCTACAAAAACGGCCTCCATCAAGGCACAATTAAACCCTGATGTAGATGCCGCACTACGAGAATTCCTACGCGAAAATTGGGACATTTTTGCCTGGCACCCTTCAGTCATGCCAGGAATCCCACGCCGGCTGGCCGAGCACAGCCTAAACATCCTAAAAGGATTCAAGCCATTCAAACAGGCTCTTCGGCGTTTCTGCGAACCCAAGAGACAGGCCATGGGAGAGGAGCTAGCCAAACTATTGGAGGCCGGATTCATCAGAGATATAAAACATCCGGACTGGCTAGGAAACCTGGTGATGGTACCAAAGAAGGACAAATCCTGGCGCCTATGCGTCGATTTCAAGGACCTTAACAAGGCTTGCCCAAAGGATCCCTTCCCCCTCCCCCGCATCGATCAAATTATCGACACTACCGCAGGACACGATTCATTGTGCTTCCTCGACGCATACTCCGGCTACCACCAAATTAGGATGGCAGAACCCGACCAAGCCGCAACGGCATTCATCACCCCATACGGCCCATTCTGCTTCAACACAATGCCCTTTGGGCTCAAAAACACCGGCGCAACATATCAGCGCATGATTCAGACATGTCTGGCAAACCAGATCGGCAAAACAGTGGAGGTATTCGTAGATGATGTGGTCGTCAAAACCAAGCACGTCGAAAGTTTAGTAGACGATTTGAGGCTCACATTCGATAATCTCCGAACATACGACATTAAGCTTAACCCGGAAAAATGTGTTTTCGGCGTACCAGCCGGAAAGCTCTTGGGCTTCATTGTATCCGGTAGAGGAATTGAAGCAAACCCAGCCAAGATCCGAGCTCTGTCACAATTGGATATCCCAAAGGACCTCAAACAAATACAAAAATTGACGGGATGCGTGGCGGCTTTAAGCCGCTTTATCACCCGTTTAGGAGAAAAGGCATTACCCCTTTATCGCCTCCTCCGACGCACCGAACACTTCGAGTGGACGGATGCCGCCACGGCCGGACTCGAAAAAATAAAAGCCATATTGCCAACAAATCCGGTCCTGGCCGCGCCCAACGTGGGCGAACCAAGGCTATTATATATCGCGGCAACTCATCAAGTTGTGAGCGCGGTACTCGTTGTCGAACGAGAAACGGACGGACACAAGTTCCCCCTGCAAAAACCAGTTTACTAAGTGTCCACTGTCCTAACTCCATGCAAGTCATGGTACCCGCATTATCAAAAGATAGCGTACGCGGTGTTCATGGCATCCCGGAAGCTGCCACACTACTTTCAAGAGTATTCGATAACAGTAGCCTCCAAAGTACCTCTTAATTACATTATAAACAACCATGACGCGACGGGCCGGATTGCTAAATGGGCCATTGAGCTCCTCCCGTTCGACATAACCTATAAGCCACTGTGTCGGTGTCAAAACCGGCGGATCTCGGGTAGGGGGTCCCGAACTGTGCGTCTAGGCGGATGGTAACAGGAGACAAGGGACACGATGTTTTTACCCAGGTTCGGGCCCTCTCGATGGAGGTAAAACCCTACTCCTGCTTGATTGATATTGATGATATGGGTAGTACAAGAGTGGATCTACCACGAGATCAAGGAGGCTAAACCCTAGAAGCTAGCCTATGGTATGATTGTTGTTGTGTCCTACGGACTAAAACCCTCCGGTTTATATAGACACCGGAGAGGGCTAGGGTTACACAGAGTCGGTTACAATGGTAGGAGATCTACATATCCGTATCGCCAAGCTTGCCTTCCACGCCAAGGAAAGTCCCATCCGGACACGGGACGAAGTCTTCAATCTTGTATCTTCATAGTCTTGGAGTCCGGCCGATGATGATAGTTCGGCTATCCGGACACCCCCTAGTCCAGGACTCCCTCAGTAGCCCCTGAACCAGGCTTCAATGACGACGAGTCCGGCGCGCATACTGTCTTTAGCATTGCAAGGCGGGTTCCTCCTCCGAATAATTTATAGAAGATTGTGAACACCAGGATAGTGTCCGGCTCTGTAAAATAAATTCCACATACCACCGTAGAAAGAATAATATTCACACATGTTCAATCTGCTGACGTATTTCGTGGCGTGACGTCACCCACGGCCAAGCCTTTACTCAAATCGTTTTTATTATACCACCTCAGCGCGTTTAGCGAAGCGGTTTCCTTGGCATGTCTTGTCGAAGCAGAGATTGTGTTCCCCTTATTCCGGGATTCCCATCAATACGGACGTGGGTAACCCAACCGCGCCATTGATTGCGGCGCTTGGGAGATAAGCGAGTTTTACCAGGCCAGTGGGGACGCATAGTTTCGCCCGCCCATATATAAGGGGATAAGGATCCACCTTTTTTACCTACGCCTTCTTCCTCCTTTGCTTATCCATCTCCGCGCACTCGAGCTCCAGCGCCCAAGTCCGCACATCTCACCTCGACCTTCTCCGGCCATGTCTGGAGCGGGAGGCAAGTGGATGGCCTCCTCCGTTACGGAGGGGCACACCAAGAAGTTGCGCGGCGCCGGATATCTGTCCAGCGACATCGCGCACCGGCTCCCCGATGAGGGGCAGCTCATCCCCACCCCCGGGCCCCATGAGAGGGTGGTATTCCTTCACCATTTCCTCCGTGGACTGGGCTTCCCACTCCACCCGTTTGTCCGGGGGCTCATGTTCTACTACGGCCTGGATTTCCATGATCTGGCCCCGAATTTCGTCCTCAATATCTCGGCGTTTATCGTCGTGTGCGAGGCTTTCCTCTGCATCCAGCCCCACTTCGGCTTGTGGCTAAAGACCTTCAATGTCAAGCCGAAGGTTGTGAAGGGCAGCCAAGCGGAGTGCAGAGGCGCCATGGTGGGCAAAATGCCCAACGTCACTTGGCTCGAGGGCGCCTTCGGGGAATCCATCAAAGGGTGGCAATCGGGGTGGTTCTACATCACCGAGCCACGTGGCCCTAAATGGGCAGCGGCCCCCGAATTCAGATATGGCATCCCCATGCAGCTCGCCTCCTGGAAATAGAAGGGCCTGCTATGGGGTAGTTTGGAACAGCTGACCGGACTCCAGTCCTATCTCCAAACCCTGGTGAACAAGAAGCTCAAGCTTGTCAACGTGATCCAGGTCATGCTCGTCCGCTGGATTCTCCCCTGCCAGCAACGGGACTTCAATTTGTGGGAGTTTGATCCGGCACAGCACCGGACCTTGAGCGGGCTCTTTGACACTACGTACAAAGATGCCTGGAGGGTGCTGTTCAAGGGCGCCGAAGCTCCCGCATCCGCTACCAAAGATCACGGATTCAGCTCGCAGCGTCCAGCTGACGAGGTAAGCCATGTTATCCTTTATGGGACACTTTCTTTTCATGTTTTGACTTTATGCGGGATCTAAACTCCCAATACATTTAACAGGCATGGCAGGCGACGTCCGGACAAGTTAACTGTCCGGCTCCCCTTCCAGAGGACCCAGCGGATGCCTGTTTGACAGGGCTGCTGGTCCCGGCACTTTACGTAGTGCCGGAGAAGAAGGCCAAGAAGAAGGCCACGGGAACCCGAAGGAGTTCCCGGCGTCAGGTGGTATTGGACTCATCGTCCGATGACTCCGAGGCGGACTCCTCCCACGAGGACGAGGAGGAGAAGAAAGAGGCCTCTCCCCCAGCGGGGGGAGAGAAGAAGAGGAAGGCCTCCCCAACGAGGGAGGCCGAAGGGTCCAAGAAGGGAAGGACCCTTCCCCCGGACTGTTCCGCCAACGTCGGCGACGGTGACGAGGAGTGGCCCTCAAGGGCCAAGCCCCTGGCGAGATCGTAAGTATCCGGACTCCTAGATGATTTATAATTTTTCCTTTTGTCGCATGGTGTCTTTCTAATGCCGCATACAACCCTGTAGTCCGCCCAAGGACGATCTTCCCGCTTCGTCGAGCGGGTCCTTGGGCACGTCGGATATGGATTCTCTTCCGACCGCCTCCACCCCCTGTGATGCTGACGACGCCGAGGTGGGATCCCAGGAAGGGACCCACCAGGAGGAGGAGGCCCCGGAGGTGCCGCAGGGCAACCTCCCGTACTTTGCACCGGACTCCGCACCGGAACCTGCAGTGGTTCCGGAGTCCGGCGGGTGGCCCCTTCGTAAGAAGGGCAAGACTGTGACACCGGTGGCCTCCGTCCAACCGGAGGCGCCGGATAACTTGCTGGAGGTGCTCAACGGCGCTTCCATCAAAGAAGAACAATGCACTGTCATGAGTGCGGTGATTCAGAAGGTTCAGCTCGCCAAGAGCGGGCTAACCGAAGCCTGCAGCAGCCTTCTAACAGGCTTTGAGGTAAGAATTTTAAGATATGTCATATAATACCGCATAGACAGTAGCCCCTGATGCTCGGTTCGGTGTTCAGAAACAAAAGCCGGACTGAGGATCTAAAAAGATATACGCAGGAGTCTTAAAAAATATGTCCATATGGGAATGCAGGCGGCGCTGCTGACCTCTGCCGCACTGACTGCGGAGGTCAATACCTTGAAGCAGAGCCTCGAGCGGTCCGAGAGCGAGCTCGGCCGTGCCAGGAAGCAGCTCGAGGACAAGGAAGGTGAGTAACACCGTATTAAAGTTGTACCTTACAGAAAAGGATTTGGTTGCATGACAAATAACAAGGATAACATGGGTACTCCAGGGGCCACGAACGAGGTGGCAACCCTGAAGGAGGCGGTGTCCGCGGCCGAACGCAATGCGGCCGCGGAACGAGCCGACCGAGAGAAGCAGGAGGCGCGGGTGGCGGAGGTACAGCAAGAGATCCAGGCTCTCATGGAAAAGAACGAGGGTTTGGAGCGTGACTCGAAGACTTGAGAGTCCGAGCTTGCGTCGGCTCATGAGAGTGCCAAAGCCGCTAAGGCCGATGCCCACAATGTCCTCCAGGAAATCGAGGATTTGAAGAAAATAGCGGCGGGTAAGGCATTCTTGATGCAAAGCAAGCATGTTAAAGTGAATTACCTGTTACTTACCCGAATTCGGAGCTCTCCAGGAGCGTTCGCAGATCTGCCCCGCAGCATGTCCGATGCTGCCGCTTTCTACAGAGCCGAGGAGGGGAGCTCAACGGAGAAGGTATTCTGGTCTTAGTATGCTGAGGCCGGACATCCGGTGCCCCTTAGCGACCAGCTGAAGCAGCTGGTCGAGCTCCACAAGGTGGCCGAACAGGCCATGAAGGGCCTTGTAGTTCGGCTATGGCCCAAAGAGGCCATGCCTGGGAGCTACTTTGGCCTGGTGCGGCGGCTGGTGGATGCGTGTCCCTAGGTTGAAGTCGTCAAGCACTTCGCCTGCATTGAAGGTGCCCGTCGGGCCCTTGCCCGTGCTAAGGTGCACTGGGGCAGGATGGATGCTGAGAAGCTTGTGACGGACGCGCCACCGCCGGGCAAGGAGTATCGCACACCCGAGATGTATTATAAGGGTGTCCTGAAGGGTGCCCGCATGATTGCGGGTGAGTGCTCCAAAGATGTAATATTTGAGTAGACTCGCATCTTGTTATCCTGTGCGGCCGTTTATCAAATCTGAGAGATGGCAAGTAGTCGGCTTCAGCCCCCATGCCACGAGTGCTGGGGTGTTCGGGATAAATTTGAGCACTCTTGTTCCCATGTTTGGGTCCATCTAGGGAGGCGCTCAACACAACGAACAAGGCAACCGGACTTATAATGCTTGAACACTCTCACTTAGCCATAGAATTCTATAATTTTAAATTTCGGCGAAGCCCCTAGTGTTCGGAAGGCCGAATTCGGGGCGCTATCCACGCCTGGGCCGGACAAAGCCGGATCCTCGCTCTAAGCGGCATAAGTCTTTAGGGACTCGCAAAAACCTCTCAAACAGCGACCGGCTCTCACCTCATCATGACGGTCAGTTTTAGCTTTCTCCACTGAGGCGCTCGCCGAGCTCAACTGGGGCGCAATCGCAGTGGTTCTCCCAGTGCTACCTTAGCCGATACAACAGAACGTAAGGTACCAAAACATGGGAGCCGGGCAAACCCAACTATTGACCCAAGACATGATTCGGAGCCGATGCATATAATGCTATAAGTTTGGGGTGCCGCACTTGTGAAAGTGTTCGGACTTATCACACCATAATGTGGGGAACTTAAGCCCCTAGTGTATTTAGCCGTACCAAAGTGTACGGATGCAACATGTCATAAATGAACATATGTATAAGAAAGGAATGCAATTATAAGCAAAAGAGTGATGCATTGTTTATTCAAGAAATACTGCCATGAATGCAGAACGATACAAATAGTGCGGTAAGCAAGGGATGGGACTATTAAACATGTCCCCCTCTAGGGGTAGGCTGCGGAATGGTGTATAAAACAGATTTAATGCTTGTAATGGAGACCACCTGGATACTCGTCGTAGCCTTTCTCCTTCCCTGGTTGTTGCATCGTGAGTTCGGCAGGTCGACTGCCGGACAGGGCCTCTGGTGAACGGAGTCCTGTGGGTAAAAAAAGAAAAAAGGAAAAAAAGAATGACACACTTGGGAGCCCCTGGTGTGGTTAAGCCGCATTCTGGGCCTGTTGTGGTCGTGCCCCTCCCCCCATGCCCATGGTATCTCCAGAGCGTAATGATGTACGCGAAGGACCAGTCTTGCAATTTTGCAAGGGCTGGGGTTGGGGCCGCATTGCTACGCGTGCTCGGAACGTGCCAGGTGGTCTTGTTGTAGGTTACTCCGGGTGCGTTTAGCCGTGTCCGGTCGCCTAACGGCCGGACTCGAGAATTGCCTTAAGAGGCTGCACTGTACTTCTGCCACGAGAGCCGCTGTATGTTCCTCCGTTCGGAGAGAGTTTTCAGTGTTTCCGTTGACCATGATGACTCCTCGAGGGCCTGGCATCTTGAGCTTGAGGTATGCGTAGTGCGGCACCGCGTTGAACTTTGCAAATGCGGTCCGTCCGAGCAGAGCATGATAGCCGCTGCGGAACGGAACTATGTTGAAGATTAACTCCTCGCTTCGGAAGTTATCCGGGGATCCGAAGACCACTTCCAGTGTAACTGAGCCTGTACAATTGGCCTCTACACCTGGTATGACGCCTTTGAAGGTCGTCTTTGTGGGTTTAATCCTTGAGGGGTCTATGCCCATCTTGCGCACTGTATCACGATAAAGCAGGTTCAGGCTGCTGCCGCCGTCCATCAGGACTCTGATGAGGTGAAATCCATCGACGATTGGGTCTAAAACCAATGCGGCGAATCCACCGTGGCGGATGCTGGTGGGGTGGTCCCTTCGATCAAAAGTGATCGGGCAGGAGGACCATGGTTGAACTTCGGGGTGACTGGCTCCATCGCGTATACATCCCTGAGTGAATGCTTCCGCTCCCTCTTGGGTATGTGGGTTGCGTATATCATGTTCACCGTCCGCACTTGTGGGGGGAAACCCTTCTGTCCTCTATTGTTCGGCGGTCGGGTCTCTTCCTCGTCATCGCTATGCAGCCCCTTGTCATTGTTTTCGGCAATTAGCTTGCCTGCCTGCTTGAATATCCAACAGTCCCTGTTGGTGTGATTAGCTGGCTTTTCGGGGGTGCCGTGTATCTGGCACGAGCGGTCGAGTATCCGGTCCAAATTGGACGGACCCGGAGTAGTTCTTTTGAATGGCTTTTTCCGCTGACCAGGTTTGGAGCCTCTGAATCTGGCATTGAATGTCGTATCCTCAGTATTATCGCCATTAATGCGCCGTTTGTGCTTGTTGCGACGCGGCCTGCCGTTGCGGTCCTTGGTATCCGGACTGCCAGAATTTTTGTTGAGGTTGTTGCTGCGGGCTAGCCAGCTGTCCTCTCCCGCGTAGAAGCGGGTCATGAGTGATGTGAGGGCTGCCATGGATTTCGGCTTTTCCTTTCCCAGGTGCCGGGCAAGCCACTCGTCGTGGATGTTATGTTTGAAGGCCGGGAGGGCCTCCGCATCCGGAGAGTCGACGATTTGATTTCTCTTAGTTAGGAACCGTGTCCAGAATTGTCTGGCCCATTCGTCTGGCTGCTGAATTATATGGCTTAGGTCGTCAGCGTCTGGTGGTCGCACATACGTGCCCTAGAAGTTATCAAGGAATGCGGCTTCCAGGTCCTCCCAACACCCAATTGATTCTGCTGGCAAGCTGTTAAGCCAATGCCGAGCTGGTCCTTTAAGCTTGAGTGGGAGGTATTTGATGGCGTGAAGATCATCGCCGTGGGCCATGTGGATATTAAGGAGATAGTCTTCGATCCAAACCGCGGGGTCTGTTGTGCCATCATAGGATTCAATATTCACGGGTTTAAACCCTTCAGGGATTTGATGATCCATTACTTCATCCGCGAAGCACAGTGGGTGTGCGGCGCCTCTGTATTGGGCTACATCACGACGTAGCTCAAACGAGCTTTGTCTACTGTGTTCGGCCCGGCCGGACTTGCCGTGTCCGGCGCGACGGTTGTCGTCGCGTATCATGGGGCGCCCACGCGATCCGTAGATCGATCTTGATTGTCTTGCCTTATCCTCCAATATATCTCGCAAGTCCGGAGTGTTCCCCTGTGGCTTTGTGCTTTTCGAGCGATGCCGGGGTACGGTTCTAGTGGAGGGCCTAGAGGCCTCTCTGTCGCGGCCACGAGGTGGTCGGTCAGCCGTATTGTGTGCTGGTGATGCAGGTTTATATGCCTCCTCCTCTAATCAGGGGAGCAGCTTGCGTTTGGGGTAGCTTTTGGAGGGGCATTCGAGTTCATGCTCTTCGGCCGCAAGGACTTCAGTCCATCTGTCGGCTAGCAGATCTTGATTAGCTCTAAGTTGTTGCTGCTTTTTCTTGAGGCTGTTTGTTGTGGCCATAAGCCTGCGTTTAAAACGCTCTTGTTCGACGGGATCCTCAGGCACGACGAATTCGTCGTCGTCGAGGCTTGCCTCGTCTCCGGAGGGAGGCATGTAATTATCATCCTCTACCTCTTCGTCTGCCGCTCTCTCGTGAGGGCTGGCTTCTCCGTCCTCCTGTGCTGAATCTTGCTGGAGGTGGTTGTCTTCGGCACTGTCTGGGGTGTTATTATCTCCGGTGCCGGAATCTCCATTCTTGCTGTGGCGGGATTTAGAACGGCGCCGCTGACGCCGGCGCTTAGGCTGTTTCCTGGAGGGGTCTTCCTCCGTTGTTCCATCCCCATTCCCATCCTTTGGGATGTCCACCATGTATATGTCGTATGATGAGGTGGCTTTTCAGTGCCCATTGGGCACTGGTTCTTGGTCGTCTCCGGCATCGTCGTCCATACCGTTGATGTCTTCGGAGTCGAAGTCTAGCATGTCGGTTAGATCGTCGACAGTGGCTACTAAGTGGGTGGTGGGTGAGCTTCGAATTTCTTCGTCGTCCGCATCCCAACCGTCCTGACCGCAGTCCGGCGAGGGCTCTCCTGATAACGAGAGATATTTTAGAGAATTCAGGATGTCGCCGAAAGGTGAGTGTTGAAAGATGTCCGCAGCGGTGAACTCCATGATCGGCGCCCAATCGGATTCGATTGGAGGGGGCGCGGGAGGTTCGGAGTCCGGCGAGGAGTCCGGCACCTCGGAGTCACGAGCTTCACAAGGGACAAGGTCAGTATTCGGCTCCAGCACCGTAGAGGTTGCATCCCCCGAGGTGGTGTCTAGCCACCCGTCCTCGATCTGTGCAGCCGGCTCCGAATTAAGGGTCAGAGCGGACTCGTGTGCGGCCTCCAGGGCACTGTCCAGCAGCAGAGCTAAATCATGCCAATCGTGACAGTGCGGCGCGCTCGGCTGTGGCTCGAATCCATCGAAGATCAAGTCTCCGCGGATGTTAGCCGTGAAGTTCAGACTTCCAAATCTGACCTGACGGCCAGGGGCGTAGCTTTTGATCTGCTCCAGATGGCCAAGCGAATTGGCCCGCAGTGCAAAGCCGCCGAATACGAAGATCTGTCCGGGGAGAAAAGTCTCACCCTGCACTGCGTTGTTGTTGTTGATGATCGAAGGAGCCATCGAGCCTATCGGTGACGACACAGAGGAACTCTCAATGAAAGCACCAATGTCGGTGTCAAAACCGGCGGATCTCGGGTAGGGGGTCCTGAACTGTGCGTCTAGGCGGATGGTAACAGGAGACAAGGGACACGATGTTTTTACCCAGGTTCGGGCCCTCTCGATGGAGGTAAAACCCTACTCCTGCTTGATTGATATTGATGATATGGGTAGTACAAGAGTGGATTTACCACAAGATCAAGGAGGCTAAACCCTAGAAGCTAGCCTATGGTATGATTGTTGTTGTGTCCTACGGACTAAAACCCTCCGGTTTATATAGACACCGGAGAGGGCTAGGGTTACATACAGTCAGTTGCAATGGTAGGAGATCTACATATCCGTATCGCCAAGCTTGCCTTCCACGCCAAGGAAAGTCCCATCCAGACACGGGACGAAGTCTTCAATCTTGTATCTTCATAGTCTTGGAGTCCGGCCGATGATGATAGTTCGGCTATCCGGACACCCCCTAGTCCAGGACTCCCTCACACGGCGAGCTATTAAGTCGCAAGTTTTGGCCGACTTCGTCGCCGAATGGACTGAAGCCGAACTCCCTAAAGAGTACGGCGCATATTCCAACTGGATCATGCACTTCGCCGGCTCCAAAATGTTGGCTGGTCTGGGGGCTGGCGTCGTTCTGACGTCCCCTACCGGAGATACAGTTTAATACATACTCCAGATAATGTATACGGACTCCAACAACGCAGCCGAATACGAGGCCCTTCTACATGGCCTCCGGATGGCAGTCTCCATGGGCATTCAACGCCTAGAGGTGCGCGGGGATTCGAACCTCGCGATATCCCAAATAAATGGAGACTTCGATGCCAAAGATCCGAAAATGGCAGCTTATCGCAACGCCGTACTAAAAATGTCAGCTCGGTTTGAGGGGCTCGAATTTCACCATATAGCCCGGGATAACAACTAGGCAGCAGACGTATTGGCACGCATTGGCGCAAAGCGCGATGCCGTCCCTCCCAACATCTTCCTAGAGAGGCTGTTCAAGCCATCCGTACTATGGGAGGGGGAGTCCGGAAATAACAACCCGGACCCAACCGCACTGCCCGACACCGAACATTCTGACACAATTGGTGGTCCTGCCAACGAAGTAACATCCTCAGCCCACGTAATAATGGCAGTCATCGCCCCGTGGACGGAACCATTCCTAGCCTACCTAACCAGGCAGGAACTTCCCGAGGACCAAAACGAGGCCCGCTGCATAATGCGGCGATCCAAAGCCTATAAGGTCCATGAGGGAGAGCTTTACAAGAAAAGCACAACCGGAGTCCTTCAAAGGTGTATCTCCGAAGAGGAAGGGCGGAACCTTCTAGCTGAAATTCATGCCGGACTCGGCGGGCACCACGCCGCAGCCCGGGCCCTTGTAGGCAAGGCCTTCCGTACAGGATTTTATTGGCCTACGGCCCGGGCAGATGCTCGGGACTTAGTCCAACGATGCGTCGGTTGCCAGCTCTTTGCTAATCAAAGCCACATGCCACCCACTGCCCTCAAAACTATAACCATAACCTGGCCCTTCGCGGTCTGGGGGCTTGAAATGGTTGGACCCCTCAAAGGAGGAACCCACAAGCAAAAATACCTACTGGTCATGGTGGATAAATTCACCAAATGGATAGAGGCCAAACCTATTAAGACGGTCGAATCTGGACCGGTGATAGACTTCATATCAGGGGTCGTACACCGTTACGGCATCCCCCATAGCATCATCACCGATAACGGCATGAACTTTACGGCCGACGAGGTTAAACTCTGGTGCAAGAACATGGGCATCAAGCTCGACTATGCTTCAGTCTATCACCCTCAAACTAACGGTCAAGTCGAGCGAGCAAATGGTCTAATCATGAGCGGCATCAAACCCAGGTTAGTGTGGTCCCTCAAGGAATCTAACACGCACTGGGTAGAGGAGCTCGACTTCGTACTCTGGGGGCTGCGGACCACTCCGAATCGCACCACCGGATTCACACCATTTTTTATGGTATACGGCGCAGAGGCAGTTCTGCCCTGTGACATAATTCATGACTCACCTCGCGTGCGCATGTACGAAGAAAGAGAAGTCGAGCTCGATCAGCAGGATAGTTTGGACGCATTGGAGGAGGAGTGTGACGTGGCAAAAGCCCGTTCCGCATTCTATCAATAGCAAGCTCGAAGATATCAAAGCAGAGAAGTACGGGCCAAAACTTACAATGTTGGCGAGTTAGTTCTACGCCTGTCGGACAAGAAAAAGGACAAACTCAAGCCCAAATGGGAAGGTCCCTTTATCATCGACCAAGTCCTGATGGTGGAGCATACCGTCTGCGAGATGCATCGGATAACCGACTCGAGCCGAACCCATGGAACGCAACCCATCTCCGAAGATTCTACGCCTAGCGCCGGATTCTGAGTTCGTCTCCTTCCTCCGTCTGTATTTTACATATTAGCTGTCTTCTGTTTCTCTCCTTCTCCTTCCTTTCCTATTACAGCCTTTGAAAGCTTGTTCGCGCATTGTTGGCACACACTTGACGCGCTATCCGCGCTCATTATACCTGGGGGCTTCTTTAACAGAAGCTTATTTATACGGGCTTCATGCCCAATACATGTGTCACACTTCCGCATGTACCTTTTATTCACCATTATATGCATCGATATGACTTAAGTTTTGGCCAAGCTGGGTTGCCTGGCTCCTGTGCTTACCCCTACGTTCCCGATTGTTCGGCTAGGCGGTAAAGGGAGCACCTCTGCGATTGTTACTGCCGGGTCAGCCGGATGTGTACCTCAGACTGGGTGAAGCCGAAAGCTAGCGTTCTTAAGGGAATATTCGGTCGGTGAACTAAAAGACGAATTCTTATCTATTTATTTATCTGCCCCCAGATGTTTTTCTGCTTTTTTCGCAGTCCGGACATGCACTTTAGGGCATGCCTCCCAGGGAAAGGAACCCCTAACGGAACTATTCTCCCTGGAAGATGTTTCTTACTAACCATGTAATATAACATAACTAGTTGGGCACTTGTCTGATAAAGCACTAATGACCCCTACGCCTGGTCTCCAAGCATGCCCCGGTTCTTATATAACCACAAGGGTATTCGGACACACTCCGGACTATTGGGTCCTGAGGTTGAAGCGAAAAGGTCCGCTATGACAAACGATCTACAATCCGACTAGAAGGCATTTTACATGTCATCTTAAATTACATAGTCAACTTGACTGGGCATATTCCTCTTCAATGCCATCCAGCAGGCTGTCTAGTTTACACTCCTGTTGGGAATACTTTGCGGCCAATTCTACTTGGCCGTACACTAAGCTCACAGGGATCTCCTTCCCATCGGGCCCCGCAGGTCCGACCTCGGCCATGTGGTTTGGGTCAGCCTTCATGCACTGCATCTTCACCATGGCCCAGGCCTCCCTGGCGCCTTGACGGCACGCCGATATCTTCCATAAGCGGAAGCGCTGCCACGCTCCCTGAAGCCTCTCTGCAAGCTCTCCAAGGCCTTCGGGCAGGGAGACAGATGGCCACAAGGCCTGGGCGACGCCCTTCATCACCTGCTGAACTCGTTCGTGCAGTTGCAAGAGCTCGGGAAGAAGGTCACTCGTAGAACCGGGCATTTCCTCTGCAGGACGGCCTGTGAGCATACCTACAGACATAACTCTGTTAGTCGACTTCCTCGCCGAACTCTTTTTTCAAAGTTCGTTCAAGCAATTACTAAAAATGCCGCGTCGAAGCCGCCGATTCTCCTTAACGGAGTCAGACAGCTGGGCACGAACATCCTTTAGTTCCTCACCCAGCTGGGTGTTGGCATCTTGGAGGTTATTTTTCTCTTGCCTCACCCTTGTAAGCACATTCTCGCCGGCCTTTAACCGGCAAATGAGTTGTTGCTTGTCCGGATCTATCCCAGCGCCATCTGCAATATTATTGTCAGACTTATACACACGCCGCACTTCACAAATTACTCATCTTTTGAAGCATATATTACCGGAGGGTGTCTCTTTGGCTTCCCCCGCTGCGGCTAGTGCGGCCTCAAGTTGGGATTTGCACTCCTCCAGCTCCTGGGACAGTTTTGTATTCTTTTTCATAAGATCCTGCACAATAAATGATCCTTAAATCAGTTATTCTGACTATTTCAAGTCTCGGGGGCTACTGGCATATATAACTGTCAAATTTTCTCACCCGTATGTCTTTTACATACTGCTCCGTGGCTCTGGCTAGGCCATTTTGAGCGGCACGGAGGTGCGCATCTCCCGAATTGAAGGCATCCAATGCCTCTGGGGAGAAACATGCATCACGAAGAACTGTCCGGCGACGCCTGTGATTCATGGCACTCTCCACCTTTGAATTGGTGGCAGATAACCTGTCGGCATCCTCTGTCGGAGGAGCTTCCGACGCATGCCTCATGTTCGCCTCCGCTTCTGGACCTGGCTTTGGAGCCTGGCGAGCAGAGGATTGATTGGCAAACTCTCCGGATATAGTCCGGCGAGCGCTCTTCTTCCTGAAAAAGCACGAGCGTTAGTATGCCTCCCGAGAATAAAACCTGGGAGCAAGATGACACGCCATACCGTTGCATCGGCGTTTCAATCTGGACTGCACTTATTTTTGGCCTATTGGGCCTTGCTGTTCCTTGTTGACTGGTCGTCGCAAGCTCGGCCTTCTGCCTCAAGGACTTCCCCTGCGAAACACCATTGGTATACGGTGATCAAAAACACGCACAGATGGGTCATTTTCAAAGTATTGGGACTTCGGTCTCAGTTACCTGCGAGGCGGGGAGTATTCCGGGGTAATCGGCCGTAATGGCGACCAAGGCATTATCGATGCTCAGTTGGTGGAATACCCTGTCGATCAGCTCCACCGATATGTCCGGATCCTCTTGGGAGGTCGGATCGAGGAACCGTTTCGGATCCTCGGGTTGTGGAGGCAGGCTGTTTATATCCTTTACGGCCCGGCGCAATTCCTGCGCCGAAATCACAAAATGAGATACTTGATTATGGGAGTATGGATCGGATAGGAAAAAATAAATGTCTGCTTACCCAGCTTGGAGGATTGTTCATAGAAAATCCGCCCTGCGGATTGACATGGAGAAATTCCTCCTCTTCTCCCTTGTACAATGCGGACAAGATCTTCATCAGATCGGCGACCGGTCCCGGCCCCTTACGGCCGCAGCGGGTGGCATCATCCTCCCCGTTGAAATCCCACATGGGGTGGCCTCTATACTGGAGCGGTTGCACCCCCCGCATAATGCATGTGGCCATGACCCCGATCATGGTCAGTCCGGAATGAGCTAACAGCCTAATTCGGCTCATCAGGTAAAGGACGTCCCTGTCATTTTCCTTCTGAGGGCTCCATGGACGCCAGCTTAGGCGTTTCTTCAAAGGAGCGTTATTGAACTCAGGGAGGCCGATCCGAATAGGGTCCGGCAGGGGGACATCTTCTACATAAAACCATTCCGAAGGCCAGTCTTCGGACGCCTTCTTCGGGGTTCCAGATAGATATCCGGTCCCGGCGATGCGCCGTAGTTCGGCTCCGCCCACTTGATATATTGACCCCTCTTAAGAACGGGGCACAAGGCAGAACAGCTTCTTCCACAGCGCAAAATGGGCCTCGATGCCCAAAAACAGCTCGCAAAGGGCCACAAAGCCCGCAATATGCAAAATGGAGGCATGCAAGGTGGTGCAACTGGAGGCCGTAGAACTCCAGGAGCCCCCGGAGAAACGGATGAATTGGAAATCCGAGCCCTCTCATCAAATATGAGACAAGGCATACCCACTCTCCTTTGGAGGGGCTGGGGACACTTTTCGCTTGCTTTCCGCCCTTATAGATTGCGAGTCTGGCTCGAACCGGAACCATGAAGACCAGGGGAAGAAATCCCTTGGTTTGGAGCGTCACTAACTCGTTGTACGGGACGGAGCATCTCTCCCAATCTCCAGGCCAAGCGCTAGGAGGGCGAGAGGAGGAGCCGCGTCGACTGTCCATGATGGAGTGGATTTCTGTCAGATGCGCTCTGATGAATGCTCGCGAAGGGAGGATGGTGTGATTCGGATCTAGATCCTCGTCTCTTTCATAGGCAGCTCATTTGCGCAGCTAGGGGGTAACTATAAAAATACCCTGACATTTCGCATTCGTTCAACACGTGGAAGACGGCCATTATTGGGCGTGTAAGCCGAGGAGCGCAATATTCACAGGAAGTGATGAGGACATGACTACCTTGGATATGACCAAAAATATTGCATATATGCATATTTGTCAGGTGATTTCTAGTGCAAACTATTCAATAATCTATTTATGTTATCCAGAACAAAAATACTTCACACACTTTTGTGTTTTGTCTAATTGCAGGTGTATGGGACATTTGTACAATCCACATATGAAGATAAGGAAGAAAGAGATGTTTATTTGCTGTCCAAAAAGTTCTCTCACGTCACTTTTGGCCCAAGAGAAGATAGAGTCCAAGTCTCTCACGTTCTGGATTCAGATTCGGACTGCACAGACATACCTGACTCAAAACGCACACAAGTTTTTCATACAGACTCCGAATTGGGTGATTCTTTTTTTGTTGGAAACTAGATTTCGTGCACTTTCCAACTCAATTGGAATCACCTTCAAAATCGTCCGGAGCGTTGAGTTGTGGACGAAACAATCTGATGCTGCAGCAGAATCCGAGTCAAACTACAAGTCCAAAGGTGTTACATCACCTCCACTTGGGCCCATTGGCCTTGTACGACCTAGATTTAGTTTTAGGCTGCCTTGGGACGTCCTCCCACCTCCTTGGCCGCCACCCCTTGCTCCTATATAAGTAGATCCATCTAGTAGCTTTTCCTTGGGATTTGTTTAGTTAAAAGTTAGCCATTGCAACTTCGTGTACTTCGTTTGTGTCCAACGACCAGACCAAGACCGCTTCCGGATCCCCACCATTATCAATACTTCATATAGATTTGCAATATTCAGATTGCTTTATCATATTCTTGCTCGTTCTTCGATTGCTTGCAGGAATAGACCTTCGTGGTCAGGCTGACCGTGCTTCCAGCATCGTCAGTAACCTCAGGAGATTGGTTTAGCGATTGCTAAGGCGCAACGTCGTGCACGTTTGTAGTCGGATCGTCAAAGTCGTCTCCACCAAATCGATAGTTATCATCTCATCGAAAGATCGGGACCCTCGCCTCTATCAAGTGGTATCAGTTTTCAGGTTGCTCGGTGAGAATTTCCAGTTTTCCTAGATTAGATTTATTTTCTTACCTATTGTCCAAGAAAAAGCCACAAAAAAAAGTTAGATCTATTCATCCTTGGTCCAAGCCAGTCTGAGCCTTTGCAATTTTCTTTTCATTGCTTGCATAGTTGAATTATCGGTTGCATCGTCGTGTCGAGTTGCTGGTCTTAGTGTCTAGTTCGTTTAGAGTTTCGAGTTCTGTTCACATTAGTCACATCACCGCTGCATCATTATCTCTTCCGCTGTCCACCACCCATCCATCAATTTCCACCCCGTGCTACCCATCATTCATTGTCATAATAATAGTTGAGATCGTTCACATCTTCACTTGATCCAATCTGCATCTTATCTAGTTTGTTTTGGAAAGAGGGAGAAAAAAAAGTCAGAGAAAAAAAAAGGAGAGAAAGAAAAAAAAGTGTGAGGAAAAAAAAAGAGAGAGAAGAAAAAAAAACAAAAAAATCGGCACAAACTTTTTCAGAGGAAAGTTGGAGACAAAGTTGTTGATATATCCTGCTTGGCTGTTGTTTCACCTCATTATCTTTACTGCCGTTGTGATCTTCACTTATATCTTGCTGTCCAAAGCTACTTAGTGTCCTTCATTGATGCTAGTTGTGCTACGACGTGACCTCATTAGTGTTCTAGGACGACACCACCGCCTCTGTTCACATTAGTCACGCCGCCGCTGCATCATTATCCCTTCCGCTGTCCACCATCCCATCTATTAATTTCCACCATGTGCTACGCACTGTTCATTGTCATAATCATAGTTGAGGTCATTCACATCTTCGCCTGATCCAATCTGCATCTTATCTAGTTTGTCTTGGAAAGAAAAAAAAAGATAGAGAAAAAAAAAGAGAAAAAAGGAAAGAAAAAAGAGAAAAAGAGAGAGAAGAAAAAGGAAAAAAGGGTGAGAAAAAAAAGAGAGAAGAAAAAAAATTGGATCTATCTAGAATCAATCGCGTACCTGAATTCGGATTGGAATTTGTTTTGCGCACTGTTCAGTAAAACAGGTGTATCTTCCTCATACGAAGTCCGTTTTGACTCCGTGAGTACTCAAATTGAAGCTAGCAACGAGCCGCATCTAAATAGTTTCAGAAGCTAGTTCAATATTTGACACCTCAAAATCGGCTTCTAAATAGGTCTTTTTGCCCTTCGAAGTTCGTGAACACAGCTTGTTCCAATTTTTCAGGCCAGTTTTAGAATTCTTTGACTCCTCATATCAACTCGGAATTGAGTGATTCTTTTTGCATTGGAAAGCTTGAGTTAGTAGCATTTTTTGAAAGAATTTATCAGAAAATTGTCTCAAACTTTTCAAGAGCAAAGTTGGAGAGAGAGTTGTTGTATATCCTGCTTGGCAGTTGTTTTTCATCATTATCTTCACTGCCGTTGTGATCTTCACTTATATCTTGCTGTCAAGAGCTACTTAGTATTCTACATTGATGCTAGTTGTGCTACGCCGTGACCTCATTAGTGTTCTAGGCTCGCGTCTCTAGTCCGGTCTAGCCTAGGACCAGCACAGTACCGTCGTTGAGCGTTTATTCAACATTGCATCTTTGAATTGATTATTGCTAATCTTTTGCTACCATATATAGCCAACCCAGCTCCACATATTTCTACACCGTGTATACGTACGCTCCCCTGGCAATCGCTTTACTCAATATTCGGAGTTAGTTGACACCGTTGGTTGCCGATCACCGCCTGCTGCATGGTAAGAACTTGTAAGACATTGATATTTGCTTTACTGTGAGCGTTTTACCACCACATCCTAGTAGTTATAGGAACATTATTTTTGGATTTTATTTCTTGTTCTACTAATCATGACAGGATCCAGAGTCAATTCATGGGCTTTGTCGATCGCGGGAGACGTGCCACCACCTTTGCAAATACCACAACCGTCACGAGAGGTGCACAAACATCCAAATGCACATGATCAGGTTAATGTATCTATACCACCATTTAATGGTCGTTTTAAACCTGCTTTATATATTGAATGGGAGTTCGACATAAAAAATATATTTGCTTCCCATAATTTCAATGAACATAAAAAGGTTAAGGTTGCGGTTGGTTCTTTCACTGGTTATGCTTTGGTTTGGTGGAGTGAATATTGTCGGTTACACCCTGATTATATACCTACTACTTGGGATGATTTGAAACTTGCCATGCGACATACTTTCGTCCCTGCTTATTATACTCGTGACATGATTAAGAAGTTGCAACACTTAAAACAAGGTAGTGAAACTGTAACAAAATATTATGATGATTTACAAACTACCTTGTTGCATTCCTCTTTAGAAGAAAGTGAAGATGATTTTATGGATAGATTTTGGGGAGGATTAAACCGTGATATTCAAGAGATACTAATTCATGAAGAGTGTTATCCTATGGACCATTTGTTTCATCTTGCTTGCAAAGCTGAGCAGGAAATAAAACGACGTGTTGGCCACGAGGAGAACAAGCGCACGATGCACATTCCAAGAGTTGATATGATTGTTCCTTCAACTACTAGGCATACTATGACAACCACATCCCTTGTTGTCAGGACTACATCACCTCCACCATGTGACACATCGCCCCCGAGAGTGGCTACATCATCTGAGTTGATCATAAGAGGTAATGACAAAGGTACTGATCTTCCATCTCTACATGAGAATGATGAATGCCTTGTCAATTTGAATGCACCATCTGATGAGCTACCCACTACTTTGATCACACCATCTATTTTAGAGGACTACGTTGATAATTTGACTTTGCCATGTGATCAAACAACTGAAATACCAACAATTTTGAGTGCACCCATTGAATTAACTATTGATGCAAAAGAACCAATGTTTAATCATTTTGATATGACCTCTAATCTTGGTGATGATTCTGTGTTGAATGACTTATTGCATGTTTGCTTATTTAAGCATGTTGTAGCATGTAAATTTGATGCAAGTACGGTTTATTCACCAATGTTGGGATGGTTTAATGATGAACATTGTCAATCTTTTGAAATGAATAAGAGCTTCACTTATATGTGCAAACTGAGTTGCAATATTTTCATGCCTTCTACTTCTTGTGCTAATTTTTTGGCTTTAGATTTTATGAACTATGCAAGTTACTCATCTATTCAAGTGTCATATATGCAAAAATCAAGGGAAGTAAAAATGGATGACATATACATATACAACATGTACCCCTTGTCTCTTTTGTTAGCCACATTTCAGATTAAGCAACGCCGAGGACGGCTTTATTTTCAAGAAGGGGAGGATGATGAGGACATGACTACCTTGGATATGACCAAAAATATTGCATATATGCATATTTGTCAGGTGATTTCTAGTGCAAACTATTCAATAATCTATTTATGTTATCCAGAACAAAAATACTTCACACACTTTTGTGTTTTGTCTAATTGCAGGTGTATGGGACATTTGTACAATCCACATATGAAGATAAGGAAGAAAGAGATGTTTATTTGCTGTCCAAAAAGTTCTCTCACGTCACTTTTGGCCCAAGAGAAGATAGAGTCCAAGTCTCTCACGTTCTGGATTCAGATTCGGACTGCACAGACACACCTGACTCAAAACGCACACAAGTTTTTCATACGGACTCCGAATTGGGTGATTCTTTTTTTGTTGGAAACTAGATTTCGTGCACTTTCCAACCCAATTGGAATCACCTTCAAATTCGTCCGGAGCGTTGAGTTGTGGACGAAAACAATCCGATGCTGCAGCAGAATCCGAGTCAAACTACAAGTCCAAAGGTGTTACATCACCTCCACTTGGGCCCATTGGCCTTGTACGACCTAGATTTAGTTTTAGGCTGCCTTGGGACGTCCTCCCACCTCCTTGGCCTCCACCCCTTGCTCCTATATAAGTAGATCCATCTAGTAGCTTTTCCTTGGGATTTGTTTAGTTAAAAGTTAGCCATTGCAACTTCGTGTACTTCGTTTGTGTCCAACGACCAGACCAAGACCGCTTACGGATCCCCACCATTATCAATACCTCATATATATTTGCAATATTCAGATTGCTTTATCATATTCTTGCTCGTTCTTCGATTGCTTGTAGGAATAGACCTTCGTGGTCAGGCTGACCGTGCTTCCGGCATCGTCAGTAACCTCAGGAGATTGGTTTAGCGATTGCTAAGGCGCAACGTCGTGCACGTTTGTAGTCGGATCGTCAAAGTCGTCTCCACCAAATCGATAGTTATCATCTCATCGAAAGATCGGGACACCCCCGCCTCTATCAAGTGGTATCAGTTTTCAGGTTGCTCGGTGAGAATTTCCAGTTTTCCTAGATTAGATTTATTTTCTTACCTATTGTCCAAGAAAAAGCCACAAAAAAGAGTTAGATCTATTCATCCTTGGTCCAAGCCAGTCTGAGTCTTTGCAATTTTCTTTTCATTGCTTGCATAGTTGAATTATCGGTTGCATCGTCGTGTCGAGTTGCTGGTCTTAGTGTCTAGTTCCTTTAGAGTTTCGAGTTCTGTTCACATTAGTCACGCAGCCGCTGCATCATTATCCCATCCGCTGTCCACCATCCAATCCACCAATTTCCACCACGTGCTACGCACTGTTTATTGTCATAATCATAGTTGAGGTCACTCACATCTTCGCCTGATCGAATCTGCATCTTATCTAGTTTGTCTTGGAAAGAGGGAGAAAAAGAAGATAAAGAAAAAAAAGAGAGAAAAAAGGAAAGAAAAAAAAGAAAAAGAGGGAGAAGAAAAAGAAAAAAAAGCGTGAGAAAAAAAAGAGAGAAGAAAAAAAATTGGATCTATCTAGAATCAATCTCGTACCTGAATTCGGATTGGAATCTGTTTTGTGCACTGTTCAGTAAAACAGCTTGGCTATTGTTTCACATCATTATCTTTACTGCCGTTGTGATCTTCACTTATATCTTGCTGTCCAGAGCTACTTTGTATCCTTCATTGATGCTGGTTGTGCTACGACGTGACCTCATTAGTGTTCTAGGCTCGCGTCTCTAGTTCGGTCTAGCCTAGGACCAGCACAGTATCGTCGTTGAGCGTTTATTCAACATTGCATCTTTGAATTGATTATTGCTAATCTTTTGCTACCATATATAGCCAACCCAGCTCCACATATTTCTACACCGTGTATACGTACGCTCCCCTGGCAATCGCTTTACTCAATATTCGGAGTTACTTGACACCGCTGGTTGCCGATCACCGCCTGCTGCATGGTAAGAACTTGTAAGACATTGATATTTGCTTTACTGTGAGCGTTTTACCACCACATCCTAGTAGTTATAGGAACATTATTTTCGGGTTTTGTTTCTTGTTCTACTAATCATGACAGGATCCAGAGTCAATTCATGGGCTTTGTCGATCGCGGGAGACGTGCCACCACCTTTGCAAATACCACAACCGTCACGAGAGGTGCACAAACATCCAAATGCACATGATCAGGTTAATGTATCTATACCACCATTTAATGGCCGTTTTAAACCTGCTTTATATATTGAATGGGAGTTCGACATAAAAATTATATTTGCTTCCCATAATTTCGATGAACATAAAAAGGTTAAGGTTGCGGTTGGTTCTTTCACTGGTTATGCTTTGGTTTGGTGGAGTGAATATTGTCGGTTACACCCTGATTATATACCTACTACTTGGGATGATTTGAAACTTGCCATGCGACATACTTTCGTCCCTGCTTATTATACTCGTGACATGATTAAGAAGTTGCAACACTTAAAACAAGGTAGTGAAACTGTAACAAAATATTATGATGATTTACAAACTACCTTGTTGCATTCCTCTTTAGAAGAAAGTGAAGATGATTTTATGGATAGATTTTGGGGAGGATTAAACCGTGATATTCAAGAGATACTAATTCATGAAGAGTGTTATCCTATGGACCATTTGTTTCATCTTGCTTGCAAAGCTGAACAGGAAATAAAATGACGTGTTGGCCATGAGGAGAACAAGCGCACGGTGCACATTCCAAGAGTTGATATGATTGTTCCTTCAACTACTAGGCATACTATGACAACCACATCCGTTGTTGTCAGGACTACATCACCTCCACCATGTGACACATCGCCCCCGAGAGTGGCTACATCATCTGAGTTGATCATAAGAGGTAATGACAAAGGTACTGATCTTCCATCTCTACATGAGAATGATGAATGCCTTGTCAATTTGAATGCACCATCTGATGAGCTACCCACTACTTTGATCACACCACCTATTTTAGAGCACTACGTTGATAATTTGACTTTGCCATGTGATCAAACAACTAAAATACCAACAATTTTGAGTGCACCCATTGAATTAACTATTGATGCAAAAGAACCAATGTTTAATCATTTTGATATGACCTCTAATCTTGGTGATGATTCTGTGTTGAATGACTTATTGCATGTTTGCTTATTTAAGCATGTTGTAGCATGTAAATTTGATGCAAGTAAGGTTTATTCACCAATGTTGGGATGGTTTAATGATGAACATTGTCAATCTTTTGAAATGAATAAGAGCTTCACTTATATGTGCAAACTGAGTTGCAATATTTCATGCCTTCTACTTCTTGTGCTAATTTTTTGGCTTTAGATTTTATGAACTATGCAAGTTACTCATCTATTCATGTGTCATATATGCAAAAATCAAGGGAAGTAAAAATGGATGACATATACATATACAACATGTACACCTTGTCTCTTTTGTTAGCCACATTTCAGATTAAGCAACGCCGAGGACGGCTTTATTTTCAAGAAGGGGAGGATGATGAGGACATGACTACCTTGGATATGACCAAAAATATTGCATATATGCATATTTGTCAGGTGATTTCTAGTGCAAACTATTCAATAATCTATTTATGTTATCCAGAACAAAAATACTTCACACACTTTTGTGTTTTGTCTAATTGCAGGTGTATGGGACATTTGTACAATCCACATATGAAGATAAGGAAGAAAGAGATGTTTATTTACTGTCCAAAAAGTTCTCTCACGTCACTTTTGGCCCAAGAGAAGATAGAGTCCAAGTCTCTCACGTTCTGGATTCAGATTCGGACTGCACAGACATACCTGACTCAAAACACACACAAGTTTTTCATACGGACTCCGAATTGGGTGATTCTTTTTTTGTTGGAAACTAGATTTCGTGCACTTTCCAACTCAATTGGAATCACCTTCAAATTCGTCCGGAGCGTTGAGTTGTGGAAGAAACAATCTGATGCTGCAGCAGAATCCGAGTCAAACTACAAGTCCAAAGGTGTTACATCACCTCCACTTGGGCCCATTGGCCTTGTACGACCTAGATTTAGTTTTAGGCTGCCTTGGGACGTCCTCCCACCTCCTTGGCCGCCACCCCTTGCTCCTATATAAGTAGATCCATCTAGTAGCTTTTCCTTGGGATTTGTTTAGTTAAAAGTTAGCCATTGCAACTTCGTGTACTTCGTTTGTGTCCAACGACCAGACCAAGACCGCTTCCGGATCCCCACCATTATCAATACTTCATATAGATTTGCAATATTCAGATTGCTTTATCATATTCTTGCTCATTCTTCAATTGCTTGCAGGAATAGACCTTCGTGGTCAGGCTGACCGTGCTTCCAGCATCGTCAGTAACCTCAGGAGATTGGTTTAGCGATTGCTAAGGCGCAACGTCGTGCACGTTTGTAGTCGGATCGTCAAAGTCGTCTCCACCAAATCGATAGTTATCATCTCATCGAAAGATCGGGACCCTCGCCTCTATCAAGTGGTATCAGTTTTCAGGTTGCTCGGTGAGAATTTCCAGTTTTCCTAGATTAGATTTATTTTCTTACCTATTGTCCAAGAAAAAGCCACAAAAAAGAGTTAGATCTATTCATCCTTGGTCCAAGCCAGTCTGAGCCTTTGCAATTTTCTTTTCATTGCTTGCATAGTTGAATTATCGGTTGCATCGTCGTGTCGAGTTGCTGGTCTTAGTGTCTAGTTCGTTTAGAGTTTCGAGTTCTGTTCACATTAGTCACATCACCGCTGCATCATTATCTCTTCCGCTGTCCACCACCCATCCATCAATTTCCACCCCGTGCTACCCATCATTCATTGTCATAATAATAGTTGAGATTGTTCACATCTTCACTTGATCCAATCTGCATCTTATCTAGTTTGTTTTGGAAAGAGGGAGAAAAAAAAAGTCAGAGAAAAAAAAAGGAGAGAAAGAAAAAAAAGTGTGAGGAAAAAAAAAGAGAGAGAAGAAAAAAAAACAAAAAAATCGGCACAAACTTTTTCAGAGGAAAGTTGGAGACAAAGTTGTTGATATATCCTGCTTGGCTGTTGTTTCACCTCATTATCTTTACTGCCGTTGTGATCTTCACTTATATCTTGCTGTCCAAAGCTACTTAGTGTCCTTCATTGATGCTAGTTGTGCTACGACGTGACCTCATTAGTGTTCTAGGACGACACCACCGCCTCTGTTCACATTAGTCACGCCGCCGCTGCATCATTATCCCTTCCGCTGTCCACCATCCCATCTATTAATTTCCACCATGTGCTACGCACTGTTCATTTTCATAATCATAGTTGAGGTCATTCACATCTTCGCCTGATCCAATCTGCATCTTATCTAGTTTGTCTTGGAAAAAAAAAAGATAGAGAAAAAAAAAGAGAAAAAAGGAAAGAAAAAAGAGAAAAAGAGAGAGAAGAAAAAGAAAAAAAGGGTGAAAAAAAAAAGAGAGAAGAAAAAAAATTGGATCTATCTAGAATCAATCGCGTACCTGAATTCGGATTGGAATTTGTTTTGCGCACTGTTCAGTAAAACAGGTGTATCTTCCTCATTCGAAGTCCGTTTTGACTCCGTGAGTACTCAAATTGAAGCTAGCAACAAGCCGCATCTAAATAGTTGCAGAAGCTAGTTCAATATTTGAAACCTCAAAATCGGCTTCTAAATAGGTCTTTTTGCCCTTCGAAGTTCGTGAACACAGCTTGTTCCAATTTTTTAGGCCAGTTTTAGAATTCTTTGACTCCTCATATCAACTCGGAATTGAGTGATTCTTTTTGCATTGGAAAGCTTGAGTTAGTAGCATTTTTTGAAAGAATTTATCAGAAAATTGTCTCAAACTTTTCAAGAGGAAAGTTGGAGAGAGAGTTGTTGTATATCCTGCTTGGCAGTTGTTTTTCATCATTATCTTCACTGCCGTTGTGATCTTCACTTATATCTTGCTGTCAAGAGCTACTTAGTATCCTTCATTGATGCTAGTTGTGCTACGCCGTGACCTCATTAGTGTTCTAGGCTCGCGTCTCTAGTCCGGTCTAGCCTAGGACCAGCACAGTACCGTCGTTGAGCGTTTATTCAACATTGCATCTTTGAATTGATTATTGCTAATCTTTTGCTACCATATATAGCCAACCCAGCTCCACATATTTCTACACCGTGTATACGTACGCTCCCCTGGCAATCGCTTTACTCAATATTCGGAGTTAGTTGACACCGCTGGTTGCCGATCACCGCCTGCTGCATGGTAAGAACTTGTAAGACATTGATATTTGCTTTACTGTGAGCGTTTTACCACCACATCCTAGTAGTTATAGGAACATTATTTTTGGATTTTATTTCTTGTTCTACTAATCATGACAGGATCCAGAGTCAATTCATGGGCTTTGTCGATCGCGGGAGACGTGCCACCACCTTTGCAAATGCCACAACCGTCACGAGAGGTGCACAAACATCCAAATGCACATGATCAGGTTAATGTATCTATACCACCATTTAATGGTCGTTTTAAACCTGCTTTATATATTGAATGGGAGTTCGACATAAAAAATATATTTGCTTCCCATAATTTCAATGAACATAAAAAGGTTAAGGTTGTGGTTGGTTCTTTCACTGGTTATGCTTTGGTTTGGTGGAGTGAATATTGTCGGTTACACCCTGATTATATACCTACTACTTGGGATGATTTGAAACTTGCCATGCGACATACTTTCGTCCCTGCTTATTATACTCGTGACATGATTAAGAAGTTGCAACACTTAAAACAAGGTAGTGAAACTGTAACAAAATATTATGATGATTTACAAACTACCTTGTTGCATTCCTCTTTAGAAGAAAGTGAAGATGATTTTATGGATAGATTTTGGGGAGGATTAAACCGTGATATTCAAGAGATACTAATTCATGAAGAGTGTTATCCTATGGACCATTTGTTTCATCTTGCTTGCAAAGCTGAACAGGAAATAAAACGACGTGTTGGCCACGAGGAGAACAAGCGCACGGTGCACATTCCAAGAGTTGATATGATTGTTCCTTCAACTACTAGGCATACTATGACAACCACATCCGTTGTTGTCATGATAGAGGCGAGGGTGTCCCGATCTTTCGATGAGATGATAACTATCGATTTGGTGGAGACGACTTTGACGATCCGACTACAAACGTGCACGATGTTGCGCCTTAGCAATCGCTAAACCAACTCCGAGAGGTTATTGACCATGCTGGAGCACGATCAACCTGACCACGAAGGTCTATTCCTGCAAGCAATCGAAGAACGAGCAAGAATATGATAAAGCAATCTGAATATTGCGAATATATATGAAGTATTGATAATGGTGGGGATCCGGAAGCGGTCTTGGTCTGGTCGTTGGACACAAACGAAGTACACGAAGTTGCAATGGCTAACTTTTAACTAAACAAATCCCAAGGAAAAGCTACTAGATGGATCTACTTATATAGGAGCAAGGGGTGGCGGCCAAGGAGGTGGGAGGACGTCCCAAGGCAGCCTAAAACTAAATCTAGGTTGTACAAGGCCAATGGGCCCAAGTGGAGGTGATGTAACACCTTTGGACTTGTAGTTTGACTCGGATTCTGCTGCAGCATCAGATTGTTTCGTCCACAACTCAACGCTCCGGACGAATTTGAAGGTGATTCCAATTGGGTTGGAAAGTGCATGAAATCTAGTTTCCAACAAAAAAAGAATCACCCAATTCGGAGTCCGTATGAAAAACTTGTGTGCGTTTTGAGTCAGGTGTGTCTGTGCAGTCCGAATCTGAATCCAGAACGTGAGAGACTTGGACTCTATCTTCTCTTGGGCCAAAAGTGACGTGAGAGAACTTTTTGGACAGCAAATAAACATCTCTTTCTTCCTTATCTTCATATGTGGATTGTACAAATGTCCCATACACCTGCAATTAGACAAAACACAAAAGTGTGTGAAGTATTTTTGTTCTGGATAACATAAATAGATTATTGAATAGTTTGCACTAGAAATCACCTGACAAATATGCATATATGCAATATTTTTGGTCATATCCAAGGTAGTCATGTCCTCATCATCCTCCCCTTCTTGAAAATAAAGCCGTCCTCGGCGTTGCTTAATCTGAAATGTGGCTAACAAAAGAGACAAGGGGTACATGTTGTATATGTATATGTCATCCATTTTTACTTCCCTTGATTTTTGCATATATGACACTTGAATAGATGAGTAACTTGCATAGTTCATAAAATCTAAAGCCAAAAAATTAGCACAAGAAGTAGAAGGCATGAAAATATTGCAACTCAGTTTGCACATATAAGTGAAGCTCTTATTCATTTCAAAAGATTGACAATGTTCATCATTAAACCATCCCAACATTGGTGAATAAACCGTACTTGCATCAAATTTACATGCTACAACATGCTTAAATAAGCAAACATGCAATAAGTCATTCAACACAGAATCATCACCAAGATTAGAGGTCATATCAAAATGATTAAACATTGGTTCTTTTGCATCAATAGTTAATTCAATGGGTGCACTCAAAATTGTTGGTATTTCAGTTGTTTGATCACATGGCAAAGTTAAATTATCAACGTAGTCCTCTAAAATAGGTGGTGTGATCAAAGTAGTGGGTAGCTCATCAGATGGTGCATTCAAATTGACAAGGCATTCATCATTCTCATGTAGAGATGGAAGATCAGTACCTTCGTCATTACCTCTTATGATCAACTCAGATGATGTAGCCACTCTCGGGGGCGATGTGTCACATGGTGGAGGTGATGTAGTCCTGACAACAACGGATGTGGTTGTCATAGTATGCCTAGTAGTTGAAGGAACAATCATATCAACTCTTGGAATGTGCACCGTGCGCTTGTTCTCCTCGTGGCCAACACGTCGTTTTATTTCCTGTTCAGCTTTGCAAGCAAGATGAAACAAATGGTCCATAGGATAACACTCTTCATGAATTAGTATCTCTTGAATATCACGGTTTAATCCTCCCCAAAATCTATCCATAAAATCATCTTCACTTTCTTCTAAAGAGGAATGCAACAAGGTAGTTTGTAAATCATCATAATATTTTGTTACAGTTTCACTACCTTGTTTTAAGTGTTGCAACTTCTTAATCATGTCACGAGTATAATAAGCAGGGACGAAAGTATGTCGCATGGCAAGTTTCAAATCATCCCAAGTAGTAGGTATATAATCAGGGTGTAACCGACAATATTAACTCCACCAAACCAAAGCATAACCAGTGAAAGAACCAACCGCAACCTTAACCTTTTTATGTTCATTGAAATTATGGGAAGCAAATATATTTTTTATGTCGAACTCCCATTCAATATATAAAGCAGGTTTAAAACGGCCATTAAATGGTGGTATAGATACATTAACCTGATCATGTGCATTTGGATGTTTGTGCACCTCTCGTGACGGTTGTGGTATTTGCAAAGGTGGTGGCACGTCTCCCGCGATCGACAAAGCCCATGAATTGACTCTGGATCCTGTCATGATTAGTAGAACAAGAAACAAAACCCAAAAATAATGTTCCTATAACTACTAGGATGTGGTGGTAAAACGCTCACAGTAAAGCAAATATCAATGTCTTACAAGTTCTTACAATGCAGCAGGCGGTGATCGGCAACCAGCGGTGTCAAGTAACTCCGAATATTGAGTAAAGCGATTGCCAGGGGAGCGTACGTATACACGGTGTAGAAATATGTGGAGCTGGGTTGGCTATATGATGAGGACATGACTACCTTGGATATGACCAAAAATATTGCATATATGCATATTTGTCAGGTGATTTCTAGTGCAAACTATTCAATAATCTATTTATGTTATCCAGAACAAAAATACTTCACACACTTTTGTGTTTTGTCTAATTGCAGGTGTATGGGACATTTGTACAATCCACATATGAAGATAAGGAAGAAAGAGATGTTTATTTGCTGTCCAAAAAGTTCTCTCACGTCACTTTTGGCCCAAGAGAAGATAGAGTCCAAGTCTCTCACGTTCTGGATTCAGATTCGGACTGCACAGACACACCTGACTCAAAACGCACACAAGTTTTTCATACGGACTCCGAATTGGGTGATTCTTTTTTTGTTGGAAACTAGATTTCGTGCACTTTCCAACTCAATTGGAATCACCTTCAAATTCGTCCGGAGCGTTGAGTTGTGGACGAAACAATCTGATGCTGCAGCAGAATCCGAGTCAAACTACAAGTCCAAAGGTGTTACATCACCTCCACTTGGGCCCATTGGCCTTGTACGACCTAGATTTAGTTTTAGGCTGCCTTGGGACGTCCTCCCACCTCCTTGGCCGCCACCCCTTGCTCCTATATAAGTAGATCCATCTAGTAGCTTTTCCTTGGGATTTGTTTAGTTAAAAGTTAGCCATTGCAACTTCGTGTACTTCGTTTGTGTCCAACGACCAGACCAAGACCGCTTCCGGATCCCCACCATTATCAATACTTCATATAGATTTGCAATATTCAGATTGCTTTATCATATTCTTGCTCGTTCTTCGATTGCTTGCAGGAGTAGACCTTCGTGGTCAGGCTGACCGTGCTTCCAGCATCGTCAGTAACCTCAGGAGATTGGTTTAGCGATTGCTAAGGCGCAACGTCGTGCACGTTTGTAGTCGGATCGTCAAAGTCGTCTCCACCAAATCGATAGTTATCATCTCATCGAAAGATCGGGACCCTCGCCTCTATCAGGAAGCCGGACTCTATTCAATAGGTACACAGGATTTGGAGAAGAACCCGCCTTGCAATGCCGAAGACAATCTACGCGTCGGACTCATCGCCATTGAAGCCTGGTTCGGGGGCCACTAAGGGAGTCCCAGATTAGGGGGTGTCCGGATAGCCTAACTATCACGTTTGGCCGGACTCCTGGACTATGAAGATACAAGATTGAAGACTTCGTCCCGTGTCTGGATGGGACTTTCCTTGGTGTGGAAGGCAAGCTTGGTGATACGAATATGTAGATCTCCTACCATTGTAACCAACTCTGTGTAACCCTAACCCTCTTTGGTGCCTATATAAACCAGAGGGTTTTAGTCCGTAGGACGAACAACAATCATACCATAGCCTAGCTTCTAGGGTTTAGCCTCTCTGATCTCATGGTAGATCTACTCTTGTACTACCCATATCATCAATATCAATCAAGGAGGAGTAGGGTTTTACCTCCATCGAGAGGGCCCGAACCTGGGTAAAAACATCGTGTCCCTTGTCTCCTGTTACCATCCGCCTAGACGCACAGTTCGGGACCCCCTACCCGAGATTCGCCGGTTTTGACACCGACAATCTCCCTTTGTTTATTTGGATCTAGGACATGTGTAATCGAATCTCGTTGACTTGAGGGTTTCCTCTTGTTTTCCCTCGTGTTTCCCTTGCGTGTTCGTCGTGCTCTTCAGGAATCCCCCTCCAAATCATGAAAGATCGGCCCCCAGGGTTCCACCCTACATCATCTTGGTATCATGAGCCACGTTGATCACGATTTTAGAGTCTCTCCATTCATTTTCTAGCCTAATTTTGCTTTGATTTTGTCCAGATTTCGAAAATCCCCACAAAAATAGCCTTCCCAACTTTTTTGTGATTTGTTGGTGTGATGATATTATGTTGCATCTGATCCATGGATTTGATGTGTTACTCATAGATCTAGCTTCCCCTAACTTTCCCCCCAATTCCATCCACGAAAATCCATGAATTTTGCCCCAAAAATTTGCTTTTCCCTCGATATCCACCGAGTTCGTTTAGGATTTGGCGCTCGGACATCTGGGCTGTGGCCCTGGACATCCGGCCTCCCGCAGCATCACTTCCTCTACCGCTCCTCTTCCACCTAATTTTTGCCAATTTTGACTCGGTTTCCACTTATACTTCCTCATACCACCACCGCTTTCCGCAACCGCCATCGCTTACCATCTAGCACCTCCAACAATTTTGACACATTTTTTTCTTTGAAAATTTTAGTTGCGGTTTCTATCGTGGTTTTGTCACGACAAATGTCCTCACGGAAGGACTTAATCATGAGGCATCGCCGCCAGGTGATTGCATGAATGGGGTTGACCGGAATCGAGAGACAAGGATTTACCCAGGTTCGTCACCTCACAGTGATATTGATGATGATGATCTCGATTACAAGGGTGCAACTTGGCTAACCTAGTACTCGAGAGCTTGTAACTTGGTCCTTTCTGCCTCGGGGGCCCCCCTTTATATGGGTTGAGACCCTGGGCTTACAACGGAGTCTGGGTGCATTGCAACCCATGTACTAATATATTTCCTACTTATCTTATTCCCCAAGTAAGGAAACTCAAAGTGGCGACTTGTACTTTCGGGCCGTCAAACCGCCGTCTTCAAGTGCTGGACCCCAAGCCGACCCACTTGATGAGCCGCCCCGCGGGTTATGATATCTTGGGTTCCTTGGCCCGTCTTGATTCTTGATCGTAAGTCGCCATTTGAATGACCCAACCCATCATGGCGGGTCATATCATGGGGTTATATCCCCAACATTAGCCCCCAGTTTGATTTGAATTTATTCATGTCAATCTTTAAACCTGATGAACATCTTGAGTCGCCTTCCTTTCCTTGGAACTGCTTCATCGCCGGGTTAAGTATTCTGGCTTATGATAATTCACACTTGTTGTTTTTCCAAGTGCTCAAATCACGAGTCATCTTCCAGATTTCCTGGAACTGTAGCATGACATCATAACGAATCTTTGAATATATCTGACAAGGCCGAAAATTGAGGCGTCCATTACTCAAAAAGTTACTGTGCTTCCTCTTTTTTCGTGCCTGCATCTCCTCCTCCTTATTTTTATTATAAATATGCCCATGGAGGCTCCTTTATCACTTTTACCTTTCCATTCCCTCGCGTCTTCTTCCTCACGCCACTTTGCAAAAAGAGCCCAGTCGTCGCGTGACCTCGAGTGCCCCAGTGACATCAGCTGCTTCATCGACCCTGCGCGCGCCGCCGTCGATGCCATCCAAGACCATCTCAAAGCTTCCGTCGCGTCTAGGTATGTTGAAACATACCTCCAGATCCACATTTACCCTACCGTAGTTCATCAGAGTTCTTCGTGGTTCATCAGTTCTTCACTACTACTGTTGTTTAGGTCTAGCTTCTAGTGACTTCCTTATAGAAATAGAGCAACGCTAGTTTCAACTCCATTTTTTCATATAGGAGCCGCATATTCCTTTTAGAATCCATAGGTAGGACGACCACCGATTCCAGGGTTTCACCTTAGGTTTAGCAATTGTTTTGCCTTTTAGGCCATTTTGTAGATCCGTAATTGTAGATGTCTCAGCAGAAAACTGTTTGTTCAACACTTAGTTGAAAATCAGAAGTACTTAGCATAGAATAAGGCGCCTTTATATCATGCCATCTCATGATTGTGTTCTCTGACCCACCTGACTTAGAAGTCGTCTTTTCATCACATCGGCTTATTTGTAAGGCGGCTTATCTATGACCTACAGTCGTGTCTTGTTTAATCATAGCCACTGTATTGCATTGCCTCCTTATCACATAGGTCACTAGGTGAGTCGTTATTCATAAATGACCCGTCATTTTGTACTTATGCAATTCTTAGCTTTATTTAGGTGACTCATCATGGCGAAAACCATAATTTGCAACTGGGTGAGTTCCCAAGTTTCCCAACTCGTGCTCAATGATTATAAAGAGCAAGGTTTCATACTTCCTCAAGAGGTGATTGGCTAGTGACCTCCTCAAGGAGAAAATGTTCCCCAACACGGCGAAGGAGAAGTCGTGGTGTTTACAGACCATCTTCTTAGGGGCTTCTCTCCACCCGGGTCAAATTTTTTTGGACGCCCTAAGTTTTTACAGCCTTCATCCTCAAGACCTTGCCCCAAACTCCGTATCCATTCTATGTGAATTTCAAGTCCTCTGTTAAGTGCATCTAAAAATGGAAGCCACTATTGCTCTCTTCCGGGAATTTTCATCAATCATCAAACAGAATGTGTGGATGGCCCTAGCCTCGAACTTGGCGGGGTCTCGATTCAGAGGCTAAGAGACGTTCCTTTCCCTCCAGCTACTATGCTGAGTCACCTAAAGGATGGATCAAAACCAGGTTCTACTATAAGAACACAGCTCCTGCTGATGAGAACCCATTACCGGGTTATAGACCTGATTGTCTTGACACTACTATTGAACTCCCTAGCTGGGCTCCTCCAGAAGAGCGTGCTCAAGTTGCCCACGTGTATCCAAGACTGAGGGCTTTGTTAGCCAATGGTTTTACTGGGGTTGATTTAACCCGGTGCTGGACTACCTGGAGGATCCTGCCATTAAATCGCCGAGGTGATTTAATGTGCAATTATTCTGGCGGCTCAAGTGTCGCACAACGGTACAGTCATATTGAATTATCAGCTGCTGAGATAAACAAGATCGTGAAGAAACTGCTTGGGGAGTCTCAAGAAGCTTGCAATAAGACGGGGCTGAATCTGTTCTATGCCCTTAACTCGGCTCCTCTAGTAAGTATACTTAAAATCATTTGTCCGGTTCATCAATCCCCCTCTTAATCTTAACTCACTTGTTGATCTTGTGAAAATTTGTGCAGGCCAATTCCCATTCTGGAAGAGGAAAAAGAAGAAGACACAAGCATGCAAGTCTAAAACTGCCCCAGCTCCGAAAAGAAGTAAGCCGGCAGTTACAAATGAGCCAACAATCGGAGACGAGTCGCCGGCGGCCGATGATGAGTCAGAGGTAGAACTTGACTCCCTCAGCCGTCTTTTTATTGAACTTGCTGACGCTTCTTGTTCTCAATATAACACCGAGGCGAGTCGGGCTAGTGGGGTTGAGATAATTTCAATTTCTTCCGGCTCAGAAAACTTGTCTCCAAAGAAAATAAGGTGGGTCATTCGAAAAGTAAAGTTTTCTCATCTTGATGCTGATTTGGATCCAAATTTCTTTTGAAGAAAGCCCAGCAGGAAGGTTCCTCAATACACCAAACCCGGAGCGGCTGTGGAGAGCTTGTTGCCGGCTTATCTAACGCGCCAGTCGCCCGTAAGCGACGTAATGAGGTGCCTCACATCCCAACTTCATCTCTTCCATGAGATGACCTTATTAGGTAGCCTATTAACCCATCTGATTCAAATTACTAGGAGTCACCATCTTCATCTGGAAACTCGACCGCTTCAAAGCTTCCACCCCTTGTCATCAACCAAGGTAAGTTTTCTTTTAACTGAATTATACCTTATCATGGTCATTACCACAGATATTTTAACATGTTATCTTGTTTGTGGCGCCAAAGCCAAGAAGAGAAAAGTTGGCGAGTCATTGACAACTCTAGAGATTCCTGAGTCAGAGGAACCGACTTTGGTGACCCCTGAGGCCCACCTTGAGACGTTGGAAGGTCATCAGAAAATTGAACCGCCCCAGCAAAATGAGCCAGTGGCTACCGATGAAATGATCACTCCAGCTGGCCTAAATGACATGGTGGATAATCTTAACCCGCCAAGTCCCGATCATGATTCCAAAGCTGGCGAGGCAGCTGAAAACATTCCCTCTCGTGCCAAGAATGATGATGAAGTCGTCATTACTGGGGAAGCACATAAAACTCCAGAAACATCAAATGTGCTGACCAAGCTTGTCACCAAAGATGGGGTGCGTTTATCTGAGAAAGAAGTCAAAACTTGAGCTGCCCAACTTTGACGATTTTAGCGCGGATGAGTTGCACACAGACTACTTGAGCCTCCTTTCTACAAGCCAAGACATGGAAGCCAGCATGGTGAACATGATGAAGGGAAAGTATGAGGTATGAAGAATTTAACTTTCTCCAGTACTATATATACTTATGTAGCTCCCAAGTCTTAAACATAGGAAGACTTGAGTATGTATAAGACATATACATAGAATCTTAAAAATTTGAAGTGTAGTCCCAAAGGCCGGGTTATCATGCCATATCGTTTTGCTATTGTCCAATGAACACTAGTGGGTGCATGTAAGAATTGAAAGACTTTGTTTACTGCAAAGTCTGGAAATAGTGGCTTCTTCCTTTGCACACCATGAGATTAAGTTTGGTCCATAGAAAACAACAAACCCACCAATTGATCTCCTATCATCCAAGCAACCAGCCCAATCTGCATCGAAGAAGGCACTAATACGAGTAGAAGAAGATTTTCTGAAAGTCAACCCAAGACTTACTGTATTCTTCACATACCTTAAAATGCATTTTGCTACCGTCCAATCAACACTGGTGGGTGCATGCACTAGTGCAGAACCGGGCAATAGCACCGGTTCGTAAGGCCTTTAGTGTCGGTTCCGTAACCGGCACTAAAGTGTGATCACTAAAGGCCCCCCCCCCTTTAGTACCGGTTCAGCACGAACCGGTGCTAAAGGGCAACCACGTGGCACGAGCCAGCTCCGGGGGCCTAGAGCCCTTTAGTACCGGTTGGTAAGACGAACTGGTACTATAAGGTTTGGGGGGTTTTAGTTTTATGATTTCTTTTTCATTTAATTTTGTGTTTCCATTTTAATTCTTTTTCGTTTGCTGGTATGTTACGATACTACACATTGTAAACGTTATGCATATATATATATATAAATAGAATTTCTAGTAGAACCAATCATCGAGTTCAACATGATTGTCATGATATTAGCGTTCATATATAACACCACAAAAGCAAATCACTTAAGTTCAGAACAAAGAACACGGACATGAAAGGACAAGTACTAATTAAGAGCAGCATGAAGAACTAGCTAAATCACTCCTGCTAGCTACTCTCTCTCTGGTAAAAAAGCATAGAACATGTATAGCTCTCCTGATTGATCATATTGGAGCATGCCGATGAACCTGTCTCCTAATCGTGGGCTGCGCTTCTCATTGCTGCCCCCTAGTACTTCTCTGCGATCATTAACAATTTTCCTCCAATCTTTCACTATTAAGCATTCATCGCTTCTAGAAATCCTGAATGCATTCATGTGCAATGCAGGATATCTTGGCCTTAAGCTAACAATTGACATCTGACCTTTAGTCTCGATCCCCTGAGGCACAACTGTCATCGGGAGTCCCTGTTGAAGAACATCGTATAGTACTTAATTAATATACTTAGCAATGAAAGCTTAGCAAAAAAATATGTATGCAAAATATGCACTGAGGACAAATAGTAAATATCTTACCATCATTCCTAAATAGATGTGACCGTAGTTCAATACCATCACTATTGGTTGCACGTTTTGAGTACTAACATTTCCAAGTGCAGGAAAAAATTTTGTCTTGACAGTATGAAGATCCTCAAGCCATGAAACATAATGGCTTATCTCCTCGCAGTTTAGTTCAGCTCCGGGACAGTAGAAGGTCCTGTCTACCAAGCGTCGGACATGTTTGGTTGAATGGAGATAAGCTGTCAATAGAAATTAGTTGTCAGTTATTTTTGAAATAAGCAATATCAAAGACAAAAATATATTTGAGAAGAACTCACATAATGGTAGAACTGGAGGCGTCTGCACATCGACCCATATGTCACTATTACCTTCAATATCATCTTCCGGACGAATATCAAAGGTGATAACCATACCAGGCTCAAATGCATAAGCCTTGCATAGTGCTTGCCAAGTTTTGCATTCAAAATAGGTGTACGTGTGTGCATTGTATACTTTGACGTTGAAAGTATAACCATCATGCTCAGTTTTCAGTTAAGCTCTCTTTACCTCCATAGTTTCCATATCTTTGAAACCTATCTTATCCAAGACAAAAATTCTTGCATGGCATTGGATGCGCTAGTAGAATAGTGAAAATTAAAAATTATAAGTCAGGCAAATGAAGCATATATAAGTCATGCTTAATTACGAAAACAGACTTGTCGTTGTGACTTACTGTATCGAATTCGAAAGTCTCATCCAGCTTGATGCTGAATCGCCTACCATCAACAAGGAAATTTCTGTCGCACTGGCCGCGCTCGTCTTCACAGTATGTGCACATACCGAAATTTTTTCCGTCGTCAGACGACATTTCCTATGTTCATATTAGGCGAAACATTAAACACTTACTAATTCAATTAATTCAACTACTTCTATTAATTCAACTAAGCATTTACTAAAAATAAACTAGTTATATTAATTCAATTAGTTCAACTAAGCATTTACTAAAAATAAACTAGTTATATTAATTCAATTAGTTCAACTAAGCATTTACTAAAAATAAACTAGTTATATATATTAATTCAACTAGTTCAACTAAGCATTTACTAAAAATAAACTAGTTCTATAAATTAATTCAACAAGTTCAACTAAGCATTTACTAAAAATAAACTAGTTCTAATCCTCCATCTCTTTCTCAGACTTATCCCACTAAGGTGAAACATTAAACACTTATTACTATCTAACATTAATTAAAATCTAGCCAATTCAAATATATATCTAACTATATTCATCTCTAACAATTGACATTACTATATTTTAACTTTTCTATCTAATTCATCTAACATTCGACATTAATCTAACATTTATATAAACTCAAAATATATAAAAATATTAAATAAACAGAAAAACTCATTAACAAATAATATTTTAATTAGATAATCAAATCTCAGATACGAAAATTTTCTTACTAAAAATAAACTAGTTATATTAATTATTCAACTAGTTCAAATCTCATATACCTAAATAAACTAGTTCGACAATTTTCTTACTAAAAATAAACTAGTTATATTAATTATTCAACCAGTTCAAATCTCACATACCTAGCTAATTAATATCTAATTAAATTTTCTAAAAAACAGAAAATAAGTAAAAAAATGTGTGTGTGTAGTGTGTGTAGTGTGCATATGTGTGTATGTGTGTGTACGCTGCCCCGTATGCCGCCGCCCCGTACATACGAGCGGGAGCGCCGGCGTACGGGGCGGGGCGGGGGCGTACGGGGTGGGGGCGCCGGCGCGCGGGTGCGAGAGACGTATGGGACCGCGGCGACGACGACGAACGGCGGCGGCGTTCGGGGCGGCGACGCGAGACGACGACGACGACGGGCGGCGGCGGGGACAGCGACGACGACAACGGACGACGGGCGACGGGCGGCGACGGCGGGATCGAGGGGCGCGCGGCGATGTCGAGAGGTTGGAGACAAAGTGGGGAGATGTAACTGAAATTTTCGTAAGTGCTATATATATAGGATGGGCCTTTAGTACCGGTTGGAGCCACCAACCGGTACTAAAGGCCAACTTTGGCCAGGCCAAGAGGCGGGAAGAGCAGGCCTTTAGTACCGGTTGGTGGCTCCAACCGGTACTAAAGGGTGATCTTTAGTACCGGTTGGAGCCACCAACCGGTACTAAAGGCCTCACACTGTCACCCCAAAGTTTAGTCCCACCTCGCCGGGCGAAGGGCAGCCGCACTGGTTTATAAAACCAGCCGCGGCTACCTCTTTGAACTCCTCTATATAGCAGGCTTGTGGGCCTAAATTCTGTGTCCTGCCCTGTGAGTCTGCTGGGCCTTTAAGGCCTATAATTGCACGCCCGTGGCCTAGCAGGCCCACAGGGCAGCGCCCCAATTTTTTTTATAGTTTTTTTCTTTTCTGCTTTATTTTCTTCTATTTATTTCTGCGTAGTTTTTTGTACAGTTTTTTCTTTTCTGTTATATTTATTTTCTTCTATTTATTTTTGAGTAGTTTTTCATCTAGTTTGCCAAAATTCAACATTTTCAGAGTTCATTTTGTAGTGATTTTAAATTTCACGGTCATTTTATATAGTTTTTTCTTTTCAGCTATAGTTTTTTCCTGCTATTTTTTCTTTTCTGCAAAACTTGATGGTCAAAGTCTGGAGTTATAACCAAAGTTTTAAAAAAAAAAGAAATGCCGACGTGCAATTAGTTTTTGCCATAACAAAAGAAGTCCGGAGTTGTAATAAGTTATTAAAAATAAAAAAGAGGTGCAATGCTCGTTAATTTGCTTCAAGCCTTTCGGAATAGTGTAAACTACACTGCGCATAGCTCCGTGCAGTCTACCATATTCCTGAAGGCTTGAAGCTAAGCAACGTGAGCATTGAGCCTCTTCTTCATCGTCTCTGCACTCAGGGCTTATAAACCGCTCCTAGTCCCTCTCTCTTCGCGAGGTGGGACTAAAAAACAGCTTACTAAGAAACTGTAGTACTGGTTCATCCATGAACCGGTACTAAAGGTGCTCGTGGGGCCCCAGCCTTACCTGACACAACCTCATTAGTACCAGTCCGTGGCACGAACCGGTGCTAAAGGTTCGCCACGAACCGGTACTAAACAGCTCCTCCCGCCTAGCAGTTGGTGCATACTGAACGCAAAAAATATAAGAGCATTTAGATCATGATCTTATATTTCTTTACAGTCTAAATTGTCAATATGATCTTATAACATCAAAAATACTTTGATCATCAATGATCTTTGTGTGTACAATCCGAATTGTCAATATGAGTCATCAACGATTTATAAACCGATGAAGAGTCATATTGCAGCCACAAATTCTACACATAGAGTTCAATGAAGACCAAGTGCTTGTGATAGTTTGAGAAATAACATATTTAAGGTGGTAAAAGGCTTGTTAGGGGAGCGAGGTGGGACTAAAAACAGCTTGCCATAACCTCATTAGTACCGGTTCATGGTACGAACCGGCACTAAATGGTGATGGTGGGGCCATAGCCTGACCGGAGAATGACACAGCCTCTTTAGTACCGGTTCGTGGCATGAACCAGTACTAAAGGTTCGCCACGAACCGGTGCTATTGATCGCCGCCACGAACCGGCACTAATGTACACATTAGTGCCGGTTGTAATTCAAACCGGCACTATTGTGCTTCATATTTGACCCTTTTTCTACTAGTGATGTAAGAATTGACAGACTTTGTTTACTGCAAAGGATATATCTCGTCGAGTAAGAGTCAAGTACTGAAGAGCACCAACAATGATTCCAGAAGTTCTCTCGTCGTGGTCGCTTTGGAAAGTCTTCAAGGAGTGATGATTCCTCGTCTCGTGGCTACAAAAAGAGAACTTGCCACGAATGCAAGAAACCTGGTCACTACATGTCTGATTGTCCTATATGGGAAAAGGAATCAAAGAAGAAGTATAAAGATGACGATTCTGATGACTCAAAGAAGAAGAAGAAATCTTCAAAGTCCTCATCATCAAAATCTTCAAAGTCCTCATCTCACAAGAAGAGCAGTTCCAAGAAGGCTCGGGCATTTATTGGCAAGGAAATGGACTCTGAAGTTGAATCTGAGGAAAATGTGGAAGAGGAGGAATCTGAGGAGTCAGACTCTGGTGTGGCGAGCCTAGCCCTCGCTACTGCTTACGTCAGCAAGTCCATCTTCAACAGTCAAGAAAATGACCTCTCCAACTCTGCTGACAAGAGCGTCGATGACTATGCTCCCACCTACTGCTTCATGGCAAAAGGTGCCAAGGTAATCAAACATTCCCCCTCTAAATCCAGTGAGGATGAATCTGATGACAATCTCAAACCTAGCTATTTCAAACTAGCTAAAATTGTTGTTAAACAACAAAAGGCTTTGGAAAAGATTCAAAATCTGTTAGACAAAAGCGATGACCTGTTGGGTGAGGAATTGAATCGAACTAAGACTCTGACTGATAATCTTCAGAGACTTCAGTCTAGGTTTGACAACCTTCAAAATCATCATAAAACTCTCTTAACTGATCATGAGAAGCTTTCTTATGAATTTCTTCAGAGAAAGCAAGATCTTGAAAAGTTAAATGTGAGTTATGAAGATCTTCAGAAGGAAAACGATTCATTGCTTGCTCAACAGATTAGTTCCGCTCAGGAAGAATTTATTCCACCATGTCTGAAATGCATTGAGCGTGAATCTGCTAATTCTTCACCTGAATCTTAAAATGCTTCTATTGCTGCAAATTCTTCAACTATCTCTGTGGTCACAAATTCCTCATATGAGGATACCACAAGTATCACTGACAATAATGCAGGGTTGAAGGAATTGTATGTGACAGGCATACACAAAAGCCTCAAAGGGCATCAAACTCTCTGTGATGTGCTCAAAAAGCAGATCTTGAATAGGAACCCTAGAAAATAGGGTATTGCATTTGAGAGGAAACTCAATGCTGATGGGACCTACTGGAAACCTGAGCAGTACCCCAAAACCTCATGGGTTGTTGTAAAAGGACCTTCCATAGATCCATGCAAATTATCTGGCTTTACTTGTGAATCTTCATATTACTCTAATGAGTCATTTGACTCCAACTATAAACTGATCAAGAATCAGAATGGTGAAGTATTTGCTCGATATGGTGGAACAAACTGCAGGAACGGTCCCCCTATGAAGAAAATCTGGGTTCCCAAAAGGTGCCTTGAAAATCTTCAGGTGAATGTCATCATGACACCACCTATGAAGAATAAGAACCCCAGATCAAATTCCTCACATGGATCAAAATCCTTGTATGAACATCATCGTGCTAACACTTCTATTTCACAGGGAAAGTCTAAAGGCTATGAATATGTGCATTATCTTTCAAACCATTATGTTCATAAGGCCTCGAAGAATTTCTCTGCTTATTCATATGCTTATCCTAACCCCTCTTCTGTGAAACGAAGTGCACTGACCTCAATGCCATCTTTTCTTATGGAGCTCGCAGAATGATGAACTCTTTGCCACCCCTCCAGATATGGGTGATGAAGAAAAAGAACTAATCTCTTATGCAGGGTCAGGTCTCCAGACAAGCTTAATCGTCTAAAGAATTTGCTGGAGACCTAAATGTGCTTGAATGGACGCAAGCTAATCATGAAGAAATGAATTACTCATTTCTCACGTCCTCATATTGCTATATATGTTACTGTTGATGAAATTGATATCATATTCTTCACTGATGAAGTATATGGGTTCGTAAGTTGGACTAATTCATCTGCAGGATGAACAACCCAAAGCTACTGAGTGGGTCCTCAACAGTGGATGTACAAATCACATGACCGGTGACAGGAACTTATTGATGGACACTACTTTATCTCCATCTCATCTGAAGCATATCACCTACGCTGACAAAGGCAAAAGCAAGGTATTGGGTCTACGTAGGGTTGTGAGCTCAAAGGATAGACACATGGACAAAGTCATGATTGTTGAGTCCTTAGGATTCAACCTCATGTCTGTCTCAATGCTTTGTGATCTTGATATGGTTGTTGTCTTTGGCAAATATCGTTGCATTGTGCTAATGGAATCTACAATTCGAAAGTCTTCGAAGGCTTTAGGAGAGGAGACTTGTATATTGTTGATTTCTCTGCAGGACCACAGCTTGCCACATGTCTACTTGCAAAAGCTTCAGAAGGTTGGTTATGGCATCGATGACTTGATCATGCTGGGATGAGGAACTTGCATACACTCACGAAGAAGAAGCATGTCATTGGCATCGAGGGTGTCAAATTCCTCAAAGATCATCTTTGTGGGGCTTGTGAGGCTGGAAAGATCACCAGAGCCAAGCATCCCTCGAAGACTATCATGACCACTTCTCGTCCCTTTGAATTACTTCACATGGATCTCTTTGGCCCTACTCATTATGCCACGTTCACTAGTTCTGCATCATTATATGGCTTTGTCATTGTTGATGATTATTCTCATTATACCTGGGTGCATATCATCACTTACAAAAATGAAGTGCAGGAAGTCTTCAAACGATTTTCCTAAAGAGCATCTATGAACTTCAGTGTGAAGATAAAGCGTATCAGGAGTGATAATGGAACCGAATTCAAGAACACTGGTCTCGATGTATATCTTGATATACTTGGTATTACACACGAGTTATCTGCTCCCTATACTCCTCAGCAGAACGGCATCGTGGAGCGCAAAAATAGAACTCTTGTTGAGATGGCTTGCACTATGCTTCGTGAAATTCATCAGATCAAGGACTTCAATTCACTACAAGGCTGATTTTCAAAATCATCTCAGCTATTTTCCCCCAATTGAAGTCCTCAAACGGACTATTTCCTCAGCTGATGAGAAGGGCAAGGCTGCAGTTATTGATGAAGGCACTCGTCCTTTGGACGGACAGTTTAGAAAGGCAACATCCTACTCCACTAATGATGACTCTGCCACACATGATACTGCTGCAAATGCTTCAAAGCATACTCTTCAGGCAACAGCTCCGCGTGTGATGACTGATCGTGAGCTGCTTCTAAGTCTTCATCAGAAGGTTGACAGAAATCACAAGTGGGTTAAGCGTTAGTTTGGTGCTATTCTTCAGAACATGTCTGTAACTCAAAACTCTGTGAAGAAGAATCACTATTATCTGCATCAAGTCTTCGACCGCGCCTGGGTTATTCTCTCACATATCTACACTGATGATGAACTCCAGGAGATGGACTTCCAACAGGACTATGACTGGTCGCGGCCACCTTTGAAAAAATTCAAAAAGGTCAAAATTCCTCGACTGGTCGTCAGCTCATATTCTTCATCGCGCGAGATGGATGAAGCTGGAGATTTGGACGACATTGTGGCAGGCCCTACTACAATGGACGACCCCAACAACACTGGCGCTCCTCCATCGACATCATGAAGAAATTCTTCAGGGGTGTTAGTCCTCACTTTTTGTCCCTTTTGGTCATTTGATGACAAAGCGGGAGAAATTTGAGTTAGTCTTCAAGCGGTTCTATATATGGGCTTTTTTTGTTAAGCTACAACTCTTGTTCTTCTGAAGTGTTTGATTCGTTGAGTTGTAAACTTAAGTCCGATGGTGACATGATACTTTTGCTCCGTTTTTCTGCATGCTATTTCCTCATATATGTTAATGCACGCATGCTGAATTACATCAGTCACCATATTTCATCATGCATTTCAAATTCTTCATTCGATATGTCAAATGTGTGTATGAATTACAAGATATAGGGGGAGATCTCCATGATATAAACTCTACAATGTGCATTGCTCTTTGAAAGCAAATTCCTCACATATGCACATCATCACGGGGAGTTCTTCTATATCTTGCAATCAAATTCCTCGATATTGAGCACTTTCAATTGATATGTTTATCCCCATTGAAAACTTAACCTATTTGTCATCAATCACCAAAAAGGGGGAGATTGTAAGTGCATCTAGTGCCCCTTAGTGATTTTGGTGTATTGAAGACTTATAGGTTAAGGGACTAATATGTTTGTGAGTGTACACACGCTCTATAAGTCGATGAGGAGTTTGATATTTATGATGAAAGTTGACCCCTAAAAATGTATGTCTTCAGCTGAAGACTTTGGTTCTCCTGAAGATTTTGAAAGTGAAGAAATTGGTGTGACCTTCAAGACTTGGATATTTGTGCGAGGATTATCAAGCGTGAAGAATTTTGTTTTCGTAGTTTCATTTTCTCTTTCTTGATTCACAGGAAACACCGTACTATTAAAGGGGGTCGAGGTAATACTAAGGAAACTGATTTCCAAGTGATGCTCATCTCAAAATCCTACACCTACCTAATCCTTTCGAGTGAAGCCATTGGAAATCTCATATCAGTTCAGTCAATTTCTTCAGTGACAGAGACGAAGATCTCCTGGTCTCTGAGGAATTTGTTCTGACTGAGGAGTTAGGAATTTGCCAGTGCGGATTGCCTACACAGTGAGGAACATGATAGCCCCAAGGAATTTGAACCTCAAATATCCGACCGTTGCTGTGCTACGCGCCAGCTATCCCAAAATATCTATCTACCTAACGGTCGTATCATTGAAGGGCATTTATGTCTTATCATGTCAGGCTGCTCCCTAGGCTATAAATAGCCGCCCCCTTCAACCACTAGCTGGTTGGCTCCTCCGCGAGAAACTGACACTTGTCATTGAGAGCATCCCATCCTCCGAGGACTTTGAGCGAAAATCATCAAGTGAGGAAAACCCAAATCCCAAACCTAAACACCTACAAACCCAAAGTGATTGAGCATCACTGAAGAGATTGTTCCTGTGTGGAACCGATGCTTATTACCTTTGAGGACTGTGTATCCTCCAGACGGTTAGGCATCATGGTCTGAGCATCCAAGAGGAATTGTGCATCATCGAGTGACCAGGTCTATGAAGGTTTGGAAGTCACCTGTGAAGACTTACCACAAGTGTTGAGCGAGGTCTGTGTGACTTTAGCTCAAGGAGAATACGATGAGGATTGTGTGTTCGGGACTGTGTGTCCTCAAGTTTAAATACTCGGCCGCTCCAACCAGACGTACAACTGTCACAGCAGTTGGAACTGGTCTACCAAATCATTGTCTTCACCAAGCCAACTGGTTCTATTTCCTCAACGCTTTCATTTCCTCATTCATGTGTTGATGAACCTGATCATTAATGATTGAACACTTTGACGGAAGACTTTCTCTATTTCCTCAATCCAATTTCTTCAGTCACATTGTCTTCGGCCTGCTTATCCTGTTTTCATGCTATCTGTACGTTGTGCTTGTTTTTATTTCATCATGATGACTATGTTGTTGCTCTGTTATGCTTATACCTGAGTACTTATTCCGCTGCTAGTGTGTCATTGCTTAGGAATTTCTTCACCTAGAAATTCCTCGGTGACAAATTTGTAAAAATCGCCTCTTGACCCCCCCCCTCTTGTCCATATAGCGCAGTGTCACATCTGTCGTCGTAGATCCCACAACAGACCATGTGGCAGACTGCAGCAGCTGGGATCCCGATAGGGATCCGCCCAGGTTTGGTCTGACTGGACGTGGGCACATGAAATATTGAGCTTTGGGCACCAAATCAACACCATTTTCAATGTTGTTTTCTTCACTTTTTTCTACAACATCACACTCAGCCACAGGGTTAGAAGAATTAGACAATATTGAATCATTACAATTACTATCACCCATAGAATAAACACCAGAAAGATGTGAAGGAAGCAAAATAGTTTCTTTGCAAAGTAAGGCGCCGACATTGGGATGAAGTTTTGCGAAAGGAAATTGAGTTTCATCAAAAATAACATCACGTGAGATGTAAACCCGGCCACTAGAGACATCAAGACACTTGACCCCTTTATGTTTTGCACTATAGCCAAGAAACACAGACTGAGTAGAACGGAACATTAGTTTGCTTGGATTGTAGGGGCAAAATTAGGCCAACATGCACAACCAAAAACACAAAGCGAATTTTAGACTGGTTTGACATGTAAGAGGTGCTCAGTAGGGGTTTCATTGTTGATGACACGACTAGGCAAGATGTTGCTAAGATGAACAACAATTAGAAAAGCTTCATCCCAAAATTTGAGTGGCATAGAGGGCTTTAAACAATGATATGACATTCACTATGAGGATACTTTCAGTCCAATTGTCAAAGATGCTTCTATTCGTCTTGTATTATTCGATATGGCATACAATAAGTCTTGGTTTGACTTTCATAAAATCTTCTTCTACTCGTATTAGTGCCTTCTCCGATGCAGATTGGGCTGGTTGCTTGGATGATAGGAGATCAACTGGTGGGTTTGTTGTTTTCTATGGACCAAACTTAATCTCATGGTATCAGAGCCCCTCTCTTCCATCACATCTAGCAAACTTCCTCCCATGGTGTCATCCTCCTCTGCAACCTCCTTCGGCCTTAACTCCCAAGTATCTGAAAAACATACCAAAACCAACTACATCCTATGGCGTGCAAAAGTGCTATCGCAGATCCGAGCTACGGGCATGTATGGATACCTAGATAAAACCCTTCCCGAGCCTCCCAAAACCCTCACCACCAAGAACTCTGAAGGCAAGGAGTAGATCATCGTCAATCCTGAGTACACAGTCTGGGTGCAGGAAGATCAGCAAGTTCTTGCCTACCTGCCGAACAACCTCTCCAAGGAGGTGCTGGTCCAAGTTGCTTCTCATGAGAAGTCTCATGTGATCTGGACGGCAATCACAAGTATGTTTGCTTCCACCTCTTGCCCGTGCATCAACAACCTCCGCATCAGCCTCACAAATGCGTAGAAGGGAAACCAATCTGCCATTGTCTACTTCGATCATATCAGGTCCCCTGCGGACGAGCTCGCCATGGCTGGAGAACCCGTTGTCGGTGTCAAAACCGGCGGATCTCGGGTAGGGGGTCCCGATCTGTGTGTCTTAGGCTAATGGTAACAGGGACAAGGGACACAATGTTTACCCAGGTTTGAGCCCTCTCGATGGAGGTAAAACCCTACTTCCTGCTTGATTAATATTGACGATATGAGTAGTACAAGAGTAGATCTACCACAAGATTGTAGAGGCTAAACCCTAGGAGCTAGCCTATGATGATTATGATTGTAATTGTGATCGGCCTTGTAAGGACCAACCTCTCCGGTTTATACAGACACCAGAGAGGGCTAGGGTTTACACGGAGTCGGTTACAAGGAAGGAAATACAATATCCAGATCACCAAGCTTGTCTTCCACGCAAAGGAGAGTCCCATCCGGACACGGGACGGAGTCCTGAGTCTTGTATCTTCATGCTCAAACAGTCCGGACGAAGTATATAGTCCGGCTGTCCGGATACCCCCTAATCCAGGACTCCCTCAGTAGCCCCTGAACCAGGCTTCAATGACGATGAGTCCGGCGTGCAGTCTTGTCTTCGGCATTGCAAGGCGGGTTCCTTCTCCGAATACTCCAAAGTACCTGTTACGACGAATAGTGTCCGGCTTCCCATCAATGTTGTACTCCTCGGCTTCTGTGCCTCAATAATGACCATCTTCACGTGTCGAGCGAATGCGAGAAGCCAAGGCATTTTTGTATTTGCCACCCTCGGTCCTTCGGGTTAACCGTCTATTTGAAGAGATGGGGATTCTCAGATCCAAACCTCACTCTCCCCCTTCGAGCAAGCACCCAACAAAGCGCTCCGGAAAAACCATCCCAACATGGCCGGTCATTGCAGCTCCTCTTCTCACTCTCCTCGCTCCAAGTCGGGGGAATGGGAAGAGTGCTCAGTCCCTCATAGCCGTTTGATAGAGTTACAAACCCAAGGGTTTCTCCCGCCGGTGTTCACGGTCTCCTTCCGAGCCGGAATAGCCACCTATAATGGCGGGGAGCAAGCGGAGGGATCTCCTAATCCATCTTCAGAGGAGCGAATATGCCTCATCCCGCATCTGCCAAGGGGCGTCGGGTTTCCTATTCACCCGTTCCTTCGTGGGCTCCTGGAGTTCTACGGCCTCCAGTTGCACAATCTTACCCCTGCCTCCGTGCTACATATAGCAGGATACGTTGCCCTTTGGGAGCTATTTCTAGGCTGCGAGGCTCACTTCGGGTTATGGAAGAAGCTGTTTTGCCTTGTCCCCCGTGGCCAGGGAGAATCCCTATGTCAAGTGGGCGGGGCCGAAGTATGGCGCATTGCCGAGACCGGATACCTATCCGGCACTCCCAAGAAGGCACTAGAGAACTGGCCTTTGCAGTGGTTTTACGTTGATGACGTTCCTCTTCCGGATCCAGTCTGGACAGGTCTCCCCGAGTTCAGTAGCACCCCGCCGAGGGCACGTCTAAGCTGGCGCCCATGAGGCCCCCAAGAGGAGGATACCAGGGAAATACACTTCCTGATGAGCAGGATAAAGTTACTGGCCAAATCCGGACTGACGATAGTCGAGGTTATGGCCATATGCATAATGCGGGGAGTGCAACTGCTTCAATATCGGGGGAAGCCCATGTGGCACTACAACGGGGAAGATGATACCACCCGCTGTGGCCATAAGGGTCCGGACTCCACCACTGCTCTGGCAAGGATATTGTCCGATTTATACAAAGGAGAAGAGGAAGAATTTCTTCACATTAAACTGCGGGATGGATTCTCCATGTACAACCCCCCAAACTGGGTAAGTCGTCATTCCTTTCCCCGCTTCACTTATTGTGGCGTTCTTTGCTAAGATTATCTGTGTCGATATTTCCGAGTAGGAACTGAGGAGGGCTGTAGAAGGAATCTCCAGCCCTTCCCCGCAGCCAGAGGACCCCGGAAGGGCCCTCGATCCAGGACTCGAAGAAGATCCGGATATTACCATGGAGCTTGTTAACGGGATATTTTATCGGGCGAGCTGCGATGGCGCCTCAATGGCTATTATTGCCGACTATCCCGGACTACTACCTATGTCGCGTGTAAGCCAAGCCAAAAACTCTATCCTCCGAAGAGGACTCCTTTATGATGTCATGACTTACCCTTAAAGTGTCGTGTTTTTGCAGAGACGATGGTCGGAGCGCGGGGCCGAGCCCCTAGGGACCCATTGGCAACGGGCGTCCGGATCGGGCAGGCTCAAGAGGAAGGCGGTTAGGGTCGAAACGCCGCTGCAGAGGTAAGGCAAAAACCAGTCTTGCAATTATTGTATTTGAAGTGTAACAGCGCCCTTCGTGTCCTGGCAGGAAGAGGAGTAGCCGGACTATATCCGGGGATCCTACCAATCACGCCTCCACCAGCCGGATTCCAGAACCGGCTTCGAGAGAGGAGGCGTACGTGGGGCTGATGCCGCATAGTTCTCCGACAGAGGATGCGGATATGCTCTCTACCACGAATTCTGAAGTAGAGAGCGCCATGAATCACCGGCGCCGACGAGCCGTACTTTGCAACAACATCTTTTCTGAAGAGGCTTTTAATGCTTTCAATTCGGGAGACGCATACATCCGAGCTGCTCAAGGCGGACTAGCCCAAGCGACGGACCAGTATACCAAAGATATACGGGTAAGAAAATTTAATAAGCATGTATAGCAGTAGCCCCTGAGACTTGAAACGGTTGGAACAACTGTTTTAAGGATCAATTTATGCACAGGTCCTTGTAGATAAGAATGAGCAATTGTCTCGGGAGCTGGAGGAGTGCAAGGCCCAGCTGAGGGCCACGGTTGCCAAGTTAGAGGAATCCCAGAAGGCCTCATCTGGTAACTTTTGTCTCAATTGTACAAAGATGCACCAGTCAGTAAGTGGCTGGTATGACAAGTCTAACAGAAAATTCTGCACACAATCACGGGGTCAATCCGGAGGGCATAAGAGATGATGAGTCGCATCTGAAAAGGCAGCTAAAGGCCGGCGAGCACGTTCTTACGCAAGTTAGGCAGGAGAAGAACAATCTTCAAGATGCCAATGTCCGGCTGGACGTGGAATTAAAAGACGTCCGCACTCAGCTGGCGGACTCCATGAAGGAGAACAAAAGGCTTCGATGCGGCATTTATGGTAAGTGCCTAGATGAACTGTAGTATAGTTCGGTGAGGAAGCATATTGAAAGAATTTTGCTTGTAGGAATGTTAACGGGTCGCCCTGAGGAGGAGATGCCCTCATCTGCAGGCGATTTACTGCAAGACCTCTCACAACTGCATGAGCGAGCTCGGCAGGTGATGCAGGGCGTTGCTCAGGCCTTGTGGCCATCAAGCTTCTTGCCAAATGGCATGGGGGAGCTTGTGGATATGCTTCAAGGAGCACGGCGGCGCTTCCGATTGTGGAAGATGTCAGCCTGCCGGCAAGGTGCAAGAGAAGCCTGGGCTATGGTGAAGACGCGCTACACCAAGCTGGACCCGAACCATATGGCCGAAGTCGGACGACAGGGCCCGATGGGCAAGAAATTCCCGTGAGTCTGGTGTATGACCAGGTAGCGTTAGCCGCAAAGTATTCTCAACAGGATTGTAAGCTAGATAGCCTGTTGGATGGTATATAGGAGGAATATAGTCAGTCCAAGTGACTGTGTAATTCAATGGACATAAGTAGTCCCTAGCCGGATTAAAATCATTTATCATGGTGGACCTTTTAGCTTCAGCCCCCGGATCCTACAGTCCGGGGTGTGTCCGAATACCCACTCAGTTATATAGAACCGGGGCATGCGTGGAAACCAGGCGTAGGGGTCATAAGTGCTTGAACAGACAAGTACCCAACTAGTTATGTTATATTACATGGATAGTAAGAAACATCTTCCAGGGAGAATAGTTCCGTTAGGGGTTCCTTTCCCTGGGTACGCATGCGACGATGCACATGTCCGGACTGTGAACAAGGGCGCAGGATACAAAACTTCTGGGGATTTATGTTGTAATAAATGAATACATCTTTTGTTCACCGACTTAAGGACGCTAGCTTTCGGCTTCACCCAGTCTGAGGTACACATCCGGCTGAACCGGCAGTAACAATCGCAGAGGTGCTCCCCTTATGCCCTAGCCGAATTAACGGGAACGTAGGGCATAAACACAAGAGCTAGGCAACCCAGCTTGTCCACATCTTAAGTCATATCGATGCATATAATGGTGAAGAAAAGGCACATATGGAAAAAGGAACGCATATGTGATGGGCAAAAAGCCATTAGAGGAATTATTATTAGCTTCCGTATAGGAAGCCCCCAGGTATTGCTTACACACATAGTGCGGCCAGAGTGATCCGGATGTCTGTACTGTATTAAATACTTTGTGTGAAGAGGAAAAAAGGTCGAGAAAGGAAATGGGAGGGAGCATAATTAAAAAGGAGGGGGTAAGGAGACGAACACTGAGTTCGGCGCTAGGCGTAGAATCTCCGGAGTCTGGCCGCGTTCCATGGGTTCGGCTCGAGTCTGTTATCGGATGCATTACGTAAGTGGTACACTCCTCCGGTGAGGACTTTATCAATGACGACGGGACCTTCCCACTTGGGTTTGAGCTTGTCCTTCTTCTTCTCCGGTAGGCGTAGAACGAGCTCGCCAATATTATAAGTTTTGGCCCGCACTTCTCTGTTTTGGTACCGTCGAGCCTGCTACTGATAGAATGCAGAGCGGGCTTTTGCGACGTCGCGCTCCTCCTCCAGGGCATCCAAGTTATCCTTCCGATCTAACTCGGCTTCCTTCTCTTCGTACATGCGTATGCGTGGCGAATCATGTATTATGTCGCAGGGTAGTACTGCTTCCGCGCCGTACACCATAAAAAATGGTGTATATCCGGTGGTGTGATTCGGCATGGTCCGCAGCCCTCAGAGTACGGAGTCGAGCTCTTCGACCCAGTGCGTGTCCGACTCTGTCAAGGATCGCACTAGTCTGGGTTTGATGCCGCTCATGATGAGACCGTTTGCCCGTTCGACCTGGTCGTTCGTTTGGGGATGGTAGACGGAAGCGTAGTCGAGCTTAATGCCCATTTTGTCGCACCAAGTTTTCACTTCATCGGCTGTGAAATTTGAGCCATTATCAGTGATGGTGCTGTGGGGGACGCCGTATCGGTGTACGACCCCGGATATGAAGTCTATCACTGGTCCGGATTCGGCCGTTTTGACTGGCTTGGCTTCTATCCATTTGGTGAATTTGTCCACCATGACCAATAAGTATTTTTTCTTATGGCTTCCCCCTTTAAGAGGTCCGACCATATCCAGCCCCCATACCGCGAAGGGCCAAGTTATGGGGATTGTTTAGAGAGCGGTATGGGGCATATGACTCTGATTGGAAAAGAGCTGGCAACCGACGCAGTGTTGGACAAGGTCCTGTGCATCTGCTCTGGCCGTCGGCCAATAGAAGCCTGTACGGAAGGCTTTGCTGACTAGTGCTCGAGCCACGGCGTGGTGCCCGCCCAGTCCGGCATGGATTTCAGCCAAGAGCTGTCGCCCTTCCTCTTCGGAGATGCACCTTTGGAGCACTCCGGTCGCACTTTTCTTATAGAGTTCCCCTTCATGGACTTTGTAAGCTTTAGAATGCTGAACGATGCAACGTGCTTCATTTTGGTCTTCGGGGAGCTCCTGCATGTTTAGGTAGGCCAGGAAAGGCTCAGTCCACGGGGCAATTATAGCCATGATTTCGTGGGCCGAAGATGTTATTTCGGTGGTAGAGCCTCTGATTATGTCTGATAGTTCGGAATCTGGGGGTGTATTCGGATCCGTGCTAGTATTGCCGGACTCCCCTTCCCATACCACGGATGGCTTGAACAGCCTTTCCAGGAATATGTTAGGTGGGACAGGGTCGCGTTTAGCATCGATGCGGGCAAGGATATCCGCCGCTTGATTGTTTTCTCGAGCCACATGGTGGAATTCGAGCCTCTCGAACCGAGCTGACATTTTGAGGACGGCATTACGGTAGGCCGCCATTTTCGGATCCTTAGCATCAAAGTCTCCGTTTATTTGTGATATTGCGAGGTTTGAATCCCCGCGCACTTCTAGGCGTTGAATGCCCATAGAGACTGCCATCCGAAGACCGTGCAACAAAGCCTCGTATTCGGCTGCATTGTTGGAGTCTGTGTATAATATTTGGAGGACATACTGGACCGTGTCTCCAGTGGGAGACGTCAGGACTGCACCTGCTCCCAATCCGGCCAGCATTTTTGAGCCGTCGAAGTGCATGATCCAGTTAGAGTACGCGTCGTACTCTTTAGGGAGTTCGGCTTCTGTCCATTCGGCGACAAAGTCAGCTAGTACTTGCGACTTGATGGCCCGCCGTGGCTTGTATGTTATGTCGAACGGAAGGAGCTCGATGGCCCATTTAGCGATCCGGCCCGTAGCGTCATGGTTATTTATTATGTCGTTGAGTGGTACTTCGGAGGCCACCGTAATCGAACACTCTTGAAAGTAGTGTCGTAGCTTCCGGGATGCCATGAAGACCGCGTATGCTATTTTTTGATAGTGTGGGTATCCGGATTTGCATGGGGTGAGGACCGTGGATACGTAATACACCGGATTTTGGAGCGGGAATTTGTATCCGCCAACCTCTCATTCGACGACGAGCACTGCGCTTACAACTTGATGTGTTGCAGCTATGTACAGCAGCATAGGTTCGCCGATATTTGGCGCTGTTAGGACTGGATTACTAGCCAATAAGGTCTTTATTTCATCCAGTCCGGCCACGGCTGCATTCGTCCATGCGAAGTGTTCGGTGCGCCGAAGAAGCCGGTAAAGAGGTAATGCCTTTTCTCCTAACCTGGAGATAAAGCGGCTCAAAGCAGCCACACATCCAGCTAGTTTCTGGATGTGCTTGAGGTCTGTTGGTATAGCCAACTGCGACAGAGCTTGGATTTTTGCCGGATTCGCTTCAATTCCTCTATTGGAAACAATGAAGCCCAGCAGTTTCCCAGAGGGGACGCCGAAAACGCATTTTTCCGGGTTCAGTTTGATGTCGTATGTTCGGAGGTTATCGAACGTAAGCCTCAAGTCATGTATTAGGATTTCGACGTGTCTTGTTTTTATGACCACGTCGTCCACATATGCCTCCACTATTTTGCCGATTTGCTTTTCCAGGCATGTTTGAATCATGCGTTGATAGGTTGCGCCAGCATTTTTAAGCCCGAAAGGCATAGTGTTGAAGCAGAAAGGGCCATATGGCGTTATGAAAGCTGCTGCAGCTTGGTCGGACTCTGCCATCTATATTTGATGGTATCCAGAGTATGCGTCAAGGAAACACAACGAGTCGTGTCCTGCTGTGGCGTCGATGGTTTGATTGATGCGAGGGAGGGGAAAGGGATCCTTGGGGCAAGCCTTGTTGAGGTATTTGAAGTCGACGCATAGGCGCTAGGATTTGTCCTTCTTTGGTACCATTACCAGATTTGCCAGCCAATTCGGATGCTTGATATCTCTGATGAATCCGGCCTCGAGTAGCTTGGCTAGCTCTTCCCCCATGGCTTGCCGTTTGGGCTCTGAAAACCGCCTTAGAGTCTGCTTGAAAGGTTTGTATCCTTTTAGTATATTGAGGTTGTGTTCGGCCAACCTGCGTGGGATGCCCGACATGTCCGATGGGTGCCAAGCGAAAATGTCCCAATTCTCGCGTAAGAAGTCTCGCAGTGCGGTGTCCATTGTGGGGCTCAACTGTGTCCCGATGGAAGCTGTCTTCGTGGGGTCCGTTGGATGGACTTGGAATTTGACTATCTCATCTGCGGGTTTAAATGAGGTGGACTTGGGTCGCTTGTCGAGTATCACGTCGTCCCTGTCCACGGCGGCACGCAGTGTTGTTAATTCTTCGGCTGGTAGGGCTTCGGATAATGCTTTCAGGGCTAGTGTTGCAGTTTTGTTTTCGGCGCGAAGTGCAACGTCCGGATCACCGGCTAGAGTGATGATTCCATTGGGTCCGGGCATTTTAAGCTTCATGTACCCGTAATGGGGTATAGCTTGAAAGCTTGTAAACGCATCCCGCCCTAGAAGGGCATGGTATCCGCTGCTGAAGGGGCCACTTGGAATGTGATTTCTTTGGACCTATAATTCTCCGGGGTGCCGAATACCACATCGAGTGTGATTTTTCCCGCACACCACGCTTCCCGACTAGGGATAATTCCCCTGAAGGTTGTGCCGCTTTGTTCAATGCGGCTTTTATCAATTTCCATGTTGTTGAGTGTTTCTTCGTAGATCAAGTTTAATCCGCTTCTGCCGTCCATGAGTACTTTAGTGAGCCGGAAGCCGTCCACGACTGGGCTAAGGACCAGAGTGGCTAGTGCCCGGACGGTCTAGAATCGTGGTTCGTCACTAGCATTGAAGGTTATAGCAGTGTTGTTCCATGGATTTATTTTTGCCACATGGCCGATTTCAGCGGAGCTTCGATGAGCTCGCTTGCGCCTATTGTTTGAGGTGAAAGTCTCGAAGACCGTTAGTACCGTATTGTGTTCTTTAGCGGGATGTTGTTCTGCTTTATGGCTTACAAGAAGATCCTTGCCACTTTTTGCTACCTGCCGGAGTATCCAACATGCCCTAAGGCTATGGGTTGGTGTTGTGTCCGGCGTACTGTGGAGTTTACATGGCCCATTGAGCCATTCTTCCAATACAGTTCCACGCCCTGGGGTGGGCTTTGGCTTCTTGGGGATTGGATCGGTCGACTTACGAGAGTTCGCCCGTTTAGCTCAAACAAAGGTTTTGGCGAGAGTCGGACTATCCCAAAATTCTGTTTGGGTTTTCCAGGCGCTTTCCATCGCACAGTATTTTTGTACTATGGTTGCCAAGTCAGCAAAGTGTACTATGTCACGGCGACTTATGGCATTAAGGATTCCTTTGTTCGTACAGTTTGTGCAGAAAAGTGAGACTGCGTCCTCCTCACGACAGTCCTTGACCTTATTTAACACAAGTAGGAATCTGGCCCAGTAGTGATGTACTATCTCATGGGGCTCTTGTCTGATATGGGAGAGACGGTTTAAGTACGGGTGGGTGTTCATGGCTGAATCCGGATTCTGATCTGATCTAGCGCCTAGGGGCAGGGGAGCTTCCGAGTTCGACAGCTCGGGATCCAGGGTGCTGCCCGATTTTTTCAGTCGAATACCCGTTCCTAAGTCCGGGATCTGGGTCATGTCTTCCCTTGAGCGGGAGTCCGGCTCAGGGAGCTCGGTAATCCGGACGTAATTCGTCCTCAAAATAGAGGGGTAATCCGTATGTGGTTCCTCCACTACCGCTATCTCATGGGTGGCCGGCGGGGACTTAATGTCCCTTTGGTCGGGTTTAAGCCTGATCGGGTCATAGTCCGTTGCGACTCCCAAAGCGGCGATGCGATCGAAGAGCTCATTAAGGGAGGAGAGTTCTATCGGATCCATCTGTTCGGCGAGTTCCGAATTGACGCAAAGGTTATGCGGACGACCCGAGAGGTCGTCGGCGGCACGACAGCCGATGGGGCGGCCATGATGAAGCCGCCAAGTTGGAGAGTTTGGCCTACAGCCAGCGCTCCCCCAGAAGTAATGTTGTCCTTGACAACGAGACGAGCCATCGAGCCTTGCAGCGACGGCACAGAGGAACTCTCAATGAAAGCACCAATGTCGGTGTCAAAACTGGCGGATCTCGGGTAGGGGGTCTCGATCTGTGCGTCTTAGGCTGATGGTAACAAGGAGCAAGGGACACAATGTTTACCCAAGTTCGGGCCCTCTCGATGGAGGTAAAACCCTACTTCCTGCTTGATTAATATTGACGATATGAGTAGTACAAGAGTAGATCTACCACGAGATCGTAGAGGCTAAACCCTAGGAGCTAGCCTATGATGATTATGATTGTAATTGTGATCGGCCTTGTAAGGACCAACCTCTCCGGTTTATACAGACACCGGAGAGGGCTAGGGTTTACACGGAGTTGGTTACAAGGAAGGAAATACAATATCCAAATCGCCAAGCTTGTCTTCCACGCAAAGGAGAGTCCCATCCGGACACGGAACGGAGTCTTGAGTCTTGTATCTTCACGCTCCAACAGTTCGGACGAAGTATATAGTCCGGCTGTCCGGATACCCCCTAATCCAGGACTCCCTCACCCGTAACTGATGGCCGGCTCCTCTCCTTCATCATTGCTGGTCTCAACATAGACTACAGCCCATCATCTCAGTGCTGGACGTCCGGCCCGAGCCACCCTTCGTCGATGATCTCTTCTTTATGGTGAGCAACTTCGATCAACGGGTTGAACTTTTTCACAGCTCGGGTGCAGGAGGCTTCAAATCTTCTGCAAATCTGGCTGGATGCAGCCTTGGTGGTGGTGGCAGCTTCTCCAAGGGGTGCCCCCGCAAGGACAACAATGGTGGCGGCGGTTCCTACCCAGGCCAGGGGAGCGGCGGACACCCTGGCCAAGGTGGCAGTGGCCACTACAGGCAAAACAGTGGCTATGGCGGGCCAAACAATGGCTATGGCGGTGGCCAAAATAGTGGTTACGGTGATGGCTATCAGTACGGTGGCTACGGCAGCGACGGTGGCCCTCCCCATCATGGCGGTGGTGGCTATGGCTACCGTGGCCAATCTAGTGGCTATGGTGGTGGCCATGGAAACTACAGTGGAGGTGGAGGCTACAACAACAACAACCGTTCCAACAACAACTATGATGGTGCTTGTCAAATTTGCAAGAAACCCTACCACATTGCAAAAGATTGCAAGTGGCGCTATGTAGAAGATAACTCCAGGAAGAGAAGGTAGTCGCCGCTGTTGATACTTCCTGTGGAGTTGACACAAACTGGTATGCTGATTCGAGTGCCACCGATCACATCATCGATGAACTCGAGAAGATCACCATGCATGAGAGGTACAATGGTCATGAACAAATTCACAACGCCGATGGTGCAGGTATGGAAATTAGTCATGTTGGTCATCCGGTTATTAAAACCCCACACAAAGACATACATCTTAATAATGTTATTCATGTTCCTAGTACTTCCAAAAGTCTTCTTTCCGTCCATCCTATTGCTCTTGATAATCCTGTGTTTCTATAATTTCACCCCTTTTTCTTTTTAATCAAGGATCAAGCCACGAAGAGAATAATTTATCGAGGTAGATGCGTGGACGAACTCTACCCGTTGATTCCCAAGTTTAGGAGATTCAATAAACAAGTGCTCGGTGTCGTCAGACTTTCATTGGATAGATGGCATCATCGTTTAGGCCACCCCGCTTTTTCTATTGTTCATCAAGTTCTTAGCAAAAATAAGCTCCCATCTATTGGGGAGCATAGTTCAGAAACTATTTGCGATTCATGTCAGAAAGCTAAAAGTCATCACTTTCCTTATCCCGTTTCCACTAGTGTTTCTGTCAAGCCTTTGCAACTAATTTTTTCTGATGTATGGGGACCGGCTCCTTCCTCTGTTGGGAGGCATACCTATTATGTCAGTTCATTGATGACTATAGCAAATATACGTGGATTTATCTTCTTAAGAAACGTTCTGATGTGTTTCAAGTTTTCCACAATTTCCAAGCACTTGTTGAACGTCAATTTGATAGTAAGATTCTTGTTGTCCAATCTGACTGGGGTGGCGAATACAAAAAACTCAATTATTTTTTCAGCAAATAGGAATGTCTCATCATGTTTCTTGTCCACATGCTCATCAACAGAATGGAAGCATAGGCATATTGTTGAAGTAGGTCTTGCTTTACTTGTCGCTGGCTCTGATACCATGTAAACAATAATGAAGTGTCTCAACCCTCCAGAGGAGAGCCTGCAGGATTATATTGATCTGTCGAGAGAGGAATCTCTCGTATGTACGTTATAGAGTCGGTCATAGGAGACAACGTCGGTTTACAGAAGAAAGGATAGAAACTTAAAGGGATTCTAGACTCTGCCTATCTTTATGACCTGTAGATGAAGAGAGAAAGGGGCGCATGTTATAGATATATTGCATACAATGTTTAACAATGATAAGGTGGTCTTCAAATAGAAACCAGTTAATAGAAACGCCACGTAGCCCCCAAGGGCCGGCTCATCTTCCTGAGATGAGTCGGGTCTTCTAAATAGATAAACATTAAAAGGTAGCCTGTAGCACCCAAGGGCCGACTCATTTTTATGAATCGAGTCAAGTCTGCTTGTGTTATCTTTGAAGAAAAATGACATGCATTAGCCCCCAAGTGCTAAGTATCGTTACTTGCAACTACTTGGGACTTCAATAATAAAATTGATTTGCCTGTCATAGCCCCCAAGTACTGGGTTGTACATTGGTGTTGGCTTGGGACTAGTAAAACGGCTTGTAAATGAATTATCTCTTTGTCTTGCAGGAAGCTCTGACCATGACCGAGTCAAATTTGGCCAGCCTAAAGAACTTTTTTGATACTGAGCAGATTCTGCGAGTCAAGGCTGAATCAAGCCTGCAATCCTCCTCTAAAGAATTGGATAAAATAAAGGCGTCTTTGGAAACTAAACGAGCCACCTTTGAGACGGAAAAGACCGCTTTGATCAAGCCTGCAGAGACCGCTGAGGGCCAGCTGAATCCAGTTACTGAAGAACTCGCTGGGTTGAAATGTCATATCTCTCAAATGATGCATGCAATTTTTGGTAAGTATCTACATCAGCTCATACTAATGACTCGCCTGACAATGCACATGCAGGAAATAACTAGCCTAGCGGCTTATGTATTTAAACTGTTGCAGGTAATAGAAGTCGCAACTTCTAGGAAGATAGCTTAATGAAGCTGAAGGCTATGTATTCTTTCCTAGAAAAATCATATCCTGGAAGCATGTTTACCATCATGGCTGTAATGGGTGGAAAACAGTTCTCGCAATTCATAAGAGAGGTGCTGAAGCAACTCTCAACCATCCCGAAACAGGTTGAAGAGATGAAGAAATCAGTCACCCGAGCAGGAGCAATAGCCTCGCTAAGCCGGGCCAAAGCTTATGCGCCAGATTTGGATCCTTCGGAGATGGTCGACGGGTTCCCACAATACAAGGATGACAGGACCGGATTTTCACCAGCAGATTACGCCCGTTGTGTGAAGGAGACTCTAGTGCTGGCAAGTCAACTTGTCGAAGACATGGAATTGAAAAAAAATCAGGCGGCTTATGACGAAAAAAATTTATGAGTGCAACCACCATCTTTTGAGTCCTTTGACTTGACTCCACAAGGGCGTAAGCATATCTTTTCCCCTGATGTCGACCCATCACCTATCATGCGAGATGACGCCATCTTCCAAGCTTTAACTTCTGTCGACTGGAATCTGGACAGCCTTCAGATTTGAAATGTAGAAGGGTCGGTGCAGGATAACCAAGAGCCGTCTACCACTGGTGATCATGAAGACGTCAACCCGAAGGGCACGTGAGCCGACTCAAAGGAGTAGAGTACTCCATAAAAACTGTGATTTATTTGAGCTCTGTTGCGGCTGTGTAATAGGATAGGATAAACTTTGGCATCTGTTTGTGCCTTCGTGCACTTTTGATACTTTGGAAGTATAACTGCTTATTGCTAGTGTGGTGCTTTTCTTGACCCGCCCAACATGTTATGAAATATCAACTTCTTCAAAGCAAAGTTGTATGAGACACCAATTGCTATTTTTTGTCTTGATTGACTCACAGGTGAAAATCATAATAACCCTGTGTGTTATTGACCCGGCGACTCATGGTCGTAATGAAATTCTATGATCAAAATAAACCGGTGTATTAATGACTCGGTGGCTCATGGCCAATTGATGATCAGAAAAGAGATAGTCCTATAAAACAGATAATTGTGGAAAAACAGATAAGTTAGATAAACACATAAGTATAAATATTAAGTCAGCTTTCGATGGTCGACAAAGAGATTGGCTTTCGAGGTTCGAGTCTTGCTTCAATGAAGCTGGCGTGATAGACTTTGGTTTGTCCTAGCTTTATGTAGGCTGGCTCTCACATGACTTAAGCCGGCGTTTTAACCTTGACAAGTTCAGAGTCATAATAGATTGACCGTCAAGAGTACGTTGGGTCATCTTGGCGGACGAGCATCAAGCAAACATGCAGGTTTAACCATGTGATATAATGGCATATGTCAGGTCAAGAGGGATGTTAATAGCTAAACTCGATGAGTTGTAAGCCCCCAAGTGACCTATGATTAAAGAACAAAGACCCACACACATTATGATATTTTGCAATGGGCCCAGAAACTAGGAAATGTACCGGATCATCGACTTCGACGGGAGTTCTATCACATTCGGCGTGAACTGGCCCAAGTCATCATGAAGGAGGTCATAGAAAAAATAGGGATGTTCTACGAAGAAGGGCAAATGTCGCGGGAAGACGCCAGAACACGCATAACCACTCAACGTCTTGACCTCAAGCCTTTCACGGAGCTCGCGTCCTTTCTCCGTGATTTGGATGGATGGCACAACATGTTTGAGTGATTGACGATATATGACAATGTGTCCATTTAGTCACTACTTTGTCTATGATGAAAACTTTGAATTTATGCATAATGAAACTTTGTGATATAATTAAATCGTCCTCCTCAACTAGCGTCGAACACTCTAGTTAATTCGTTTGGGTACGATGAACTTTGTTATTTATGTTTATGTCATGATGCGGGTATATAGATCATCGATGGCGAAGAAGTGCTACGCCGTGTATGTAGGGAAGGTTCCAGCAGTATACGACGAGTGGCCAGAGTGTCGGGCCTAGGTGTCGGGGTACTCGGGCAGCAGCCAGAAGGGGTTCAAGAGAAGAGCCAAAGTGGAAGATGGTTACTTGAGGTTCATGCTAGCGCGAGAGAGGGAACGGAACCGTCGCCTCAAGTACTACATTACCACGCTCTTGCTCATAGTGATCGCTCTTCTCTTCTATATCTTAGTTTAGATATAGATGATGAAACATGTGTATGTGATGAACATGTAGTTGCTTGTATTCGAGACATATCACTTAACTTGTATTGCTATATTGAGATTATGATGAGATACGACATCATTTGTGTTGGATGATGTGATGAGACTATTATGTGTATGATATGATGAGCATATTGTATGTTTATGATATGACTAGACTATTGTATAAAACTTGTACAAATACAACGCAAATACGTAGCAAATTTTTTTATTAGTAACACTAGAAGTAGCGCTGGTTAGCAGGTAGTAGTGGCGTGGGCAAGTTAGCAGCGCTGTTTTGACACCAGCGCTACAACTATATAGCAGTAGCATGGGGTAGACAAACGCTACCACTAAGTAGGGATAGCGGTAGCGCGGGTCCAGCCAATGCTACTGCCTCTGTTGGAAAAGGCAGTGTCTAGGAGGCGCTTAGGCATGCCTAGGCGCTAGGCAATGGCCAATTTCCTTGCCTAGGGCATAAATGGAGGTCTAGGCAGGGCAAGCAAGGAATTGCCTACCCAAGCAAGAAATCATGCCACATACTGCACTGATATGCCAAACGGGTTATATTCCAATGGTAGTAGACGATAATTAACTTATTTATATGCCCTAAACTCATATCAACAACCATATAATAATCACAAATACACTCCAAGTAAAAACTATATTACCGCCTAGGCCGCGCCTAGGGCGCTTAGGCACCGCCTAGGCACTAGGAGAAGGCCAATCGCCTCGCTTACGCCAACCGCTTTTTCCAACCTTGGCTACTGCTACAAGTTAGCTATAGCGCGGCCACCTGTGCTACTACTAGCACTATTTCCAGTGCTACTACTAGGGTTTTCCCTAGTAGTGAAAGATTGTTTATGAATTTGATAATATATAATGAAGTTATAAATACATAATCTTATTTCACTGCTATCCTATAAATAATTGTTTCATCTACATGCCGTTCTATATCAGTGGACATATCAGGCTAGATATTGGCCATATTCAATATTTCGGTCCATATCAGATGATATGTTTGAAAATGATATTTGCAAAATGATATGTTATGTTTATATCCACCTATATATTGGTCGTATCGGCCTAGATTTAAATTCTTGTTTCTATCTTTCCACTTCTCATTTTTTGGGAGCAATGCCAAATGATCTCCTTTGGTTCCCTCTGGGTGTAGTCAAGTTGCAAAGTAAGAAATTTAACATTCAAATGTTAGAGACAACCATTGCATAAATAAACAATTTGGTCACAAAGTTCATAGTAAAACTAGATACTCACTAGCATCTCCTCTACTATTCCATTAAGCTTTGCATGATCGACTTGAATGACACAACCTGCACACCGGTTTCAACACTCTTGAATTAGACTCCACCGATGATTGAGTGAACTGATCGTGCATTCAGATGATACTGTCACATTGCGATGATAGTGCTCAGTAATATACTTTCAATATGTGCCCATGTTTCGATTAGTCCCTGCAATTGGATCGGTGCACCCATTCTCACATGCCATGACCAACGCCTTATCTTCCTTAGACGAATAGTTGCTTGACCAAGACCCTTTTTTTTGTAGGGGCAACATCAACTACTCCATTATCAACTCCATTGCATGCATCATTTGTCAAAGTAATTTCGTCTATGTCGACAGATTCATTCATCAAGTTCATAAAGGAGTGTTGAATACATAAAAAAATATGATTCAGTCACCAAGTTCATGAATGGTGCATCATCATTCATAATTCCAAACATTGCATAATATCAAAATATAATAAAAAATTAAACCTTTTCAGCTTAGGATCGAAGTCATCGACATTATCAACTCGCTGGCCTAGAATAAGGTGCCCGTCATGGTTGGTGAAGGGGCTGCAATGCCCATGGGTGGAGGTTTGGCGGTGACGGTCATCGAAGGTGTCGCAGTCTTCTTTTGCTTCTTCGCCGATGGCACGGGTCGGGGTCGCATGATGCTGTCTGCCTCTGCTCCTCCCAAGTCGGTGGGGACCCGACGATGGCGCCATGAGTCCAATGCAGGCCGGTGTGTAGCCGCGTGGCAGATGGAGCAAGGGTGGCGACGGTTGCTGTTTTAGATCGCAGGCCCGTGGTATGACCATAAGCGACAAGGCCGAATGCCTGCCCAGCCGCTACGGCAGCGCACGGAGATCGCTAGAGGCGTGGAGATAAAGAGGCCATGACGTGGAGTTGAAGGGGTTGTTTATTTCCTGCCAATGTAAATTGGGCTATTGGGGAAGATCCATGTTCCCTTCTGTATGGGAAAATGTGGTGTTGTTTTTGTGACCACCTAATTTTCCGGGGGTATAGGGAAGCTGCTAGAGCATGTTTTGTTCCAACTTCTGTTACACCGTGTTTTTAAGGGAAAGGGAAGTTGTTGGAGATGCTTTTAGTTACTACATACACTAGTGATCATAGTATCATATTGTCATTTTATTTATTTATTTGTAGAATCCCAATAAAGTGGTGGATATGATGCTTGTCTTGTTTAATGCGTTATGGAACTGTAGTAGAACATGACACTAGAATCTTCTCTCACATAGTCTCCTTCTAAGTTTATGCGTGGTCTGAGTCTGCCAATTGTATGAGCCTGGCGCATGGGCCAGCACAGTTAGTGGTTAGTGTGACTCACACGAGTCTGGGATTATATATGTAGGACCAATCGATAGACGACACTTGTTAGTTGTAATGCCACACACATATCTCCTTTTGAGGTATACACCCACGGTACTTGCATTGAGAGAGGTCCAAAGTTCGAATTAAACTAGAACATTATTGGCACGCGTTGTCGCGCCCGTCCATTTGATAAAATGGTAGGAAATTGAAAGAAAAAAATTAAGACATGTAACATGGAAGTCAAATATTCATCAAGCACAATGATGCACTAAAGCCATGCTAAGATGACAAATATGAAAAAATGGCGTAGTGAGCATACAATATGAGTTGGTGGCCATGCAAATGAATGAAATGAAGAGTACATGTCCAAGGCTACACTTGACATCACAGATTTAAATACAAGGAATGATATCGAAAATGCACCTTTAGCATCTCAATTGCAGCAACAGACCATCCTCCATTTTCATACTTCACTTTATATTCCCTCCATCAAGCAGTTGAAGATAATTATATTTGCGAAAATTTCGTTACCGCAAGGAAATTAATATGTGCGGAAATTGTGTTACCACAAGGAAAATAACTGTAACGCTTTGTGCACCTTAGTGCATGTTATCCAGCAATAACTTGGCTTGTGCTATATTGCAGTTATTTAATTTTATGAAGAGAACTTGACGAAACCACGTCCTTCACATTTCCTAGTCACATAGTGGCACACTTAATCTGTATGACACATCCATGAGTTAGAGGAAAGTCTCAAACCAACACAAACGACATATCCTACACAAAACAGGGCTGGAACAGATAGACCATTACCTAGTAATATCCCCATTCATGTTGAAAGAATATATCATTCATATTACTTTCTTTGTTATCATAGGACATACCTACAACTCAAGTGGAAACAATATCAGGCCATCAAAGCATCTTGAACTGCAAGCCAACAGTACTCTTGCGATGTCCAGTGAGCAGTTTTTACTGTCCTAAATTCTTCCTAACATTTTCATGTAGTTAAAACTGGAGACAACGGTTCTAGTATATATGTTTGTAGCTAGCAAACATGATGATATAACAATCTAGCAAGAAACCCTATTCCAAGTAGGTTAAAAATTGTGTAATCTTAGATGAAGCCCATCAGATCTCAAACCCAACATGGCATTTGGATCAAGCATCATAAATTAATCACAAAAAATGTAAGTCCTATGCATGAAGAGACTGATGTAGTACATCTTACGTCCAACAAATAGTTTTGGGCATTAGGAGATGCAACACTTGAATTACGTGCTTGGAAAACAAGTGTAACAAATTTGTATTCTGAAAGTCATTTTCTCTAATGTTGTGACAAGTACGGTGTAAAATTTCCATACGGGAAATTTGAAAAACAGACAACTTTGAATTAGCAAAAGATTTTCTTAACAAAAAAATCTACAGTCACAGTTTAGGTACAAATTCAACAGCCCGTCAAATCTATAGCTGAAGGTTGGATTGTTTTCTGAGACACTTCTCGAAAGATTATACAATTCAAGGTCAACAGAGAAAAATATTAAATATTTTACTATAGATACAGTTCATCTAATTGACATAAGAAAAGTGTTACATACTTTTACTGCGGCACAATATAAGAACACCAAACAGAACATGTTTGAGCCACTTCTCTGGGCATTTAGAACTTGAAATATGGAAGATAATGAAGCGGTGCTGCTCTCACGGAACTGGGCAGTTAGTTGTACCTGAACGCGGATGTAGTGTCAGCGCTGAAGTCTCAGTTATTTTTGCCTCACATGGATAGGAATTGAACCCCAGCATCAGCATCAACACTATCTGAACATTTGCACACCGTTTTATTAAAAACTACTCTTCAAACCTGTTAGGATGCCCCCAATGTTCCACTGTGATACTTGTATAAGTTAAAAAGGAGTAGCATCAGAATTTAATCGATAGCAGAAGAGAAAACCCTGACATATAGAATCAACAAAATTTCTATAAGTCCACTACCTAAAGATTATCATGTCCATCGGAACAATAATTATGGACAAGAATAATTCACAATTAAAATAAGAGATTGCAGATAAGAGCGTAGTCTGTCAACTTTTCTTCAAAAATGTTACCATCGCCGTCTAAAAGTAGTTGGTTGTCTATTCATGTCCCTTTCATTACCCAACCATTGTCTATCTGGCATGCCATCATTTTTGTTGGTCCTTGTAAACAACATGGATTTCGTATGAAACGAAAAATACAGTCTAATAAATTGCACTTGAACCAGTTACCTCTTGCCTTATGTCCTCATGACCACCATAATAATTTCTTAAATCATCCTTTAGCCCTCCATTAATTTGAAGCTCTAAAAAACACAGACTACAAAAGAAGGAACACTAAGCGATGATCAAGTTGAACACACCCATAACTGGTTCCGATCATGAAAAAGATGGTATGAGATCCAGTAAAGAAGAAGAAAAAGGAGAATATCCAGTGCCCCAGCCTGGTCTCATGCATGAGCAGATCACGAAGATAAAAAGCCCCAAAAATAGGTCACCATGGATAGATCCAAGCAAGAGCTGCAAGGATCACACTCATCATTTGCTCATCCCTTTTATTACCCAGCCATCTGGTGGATCAAGAACCATCATGATAGATCGGACATCATGATAGAGGCAAAGGTGTCCCGTCTTTCGATGAGATGATGGATATCACTTTGGTGGAAGTCGACTTTGACAATCCGACTACGAACGTGCAAGGACGTCGTGTTGGAAATATGCCCTAGAGGCAATAGTAAAATGGTTATTATTATATTTCTTTATTCATGGTAATTGTCTATTGTTCATGCTATAATCGTATTATCCGAAAATCGTAATACGTGTGTGAATACATAGACCACAACAAGTCCCTAGTAAGCCTCTGGATGACTAGCTCGTTGATCAACAGATAGTCATGGTTTCCTGACTATGGACATTGGATGTCATTGATAACGGGATCACATCATTAGGAGAATGATGTGATGTAGCGACCCGACCCGAATGGATCAAGTCTCTGTGCTTAAGTGTCATCCCTGGATCGGTATGCTGACACACACAGTACTTGAGGATTTATAACAGAGGTAAATCACATGTATAGAATAACATAAATACTATTACCTCAATCCAAATAGCGGAAGTAACAAGGTTGTGGATTCCCATCAACACCAACGGCAAAGTTGAGTGTAGAAATCGTAACCCTAACGTATCACTTACTCGTCGTAAGATCCTGCAACATGAGACGTTGCAGCCACAAGGGGTCAGTACATTGAATGTACTGGCAAATTCACACCATAGAGCAATGATGAAAAAAAGGCTATCACAACATGCATATTTGGCTGGTGGAAAAGCTCTATGGTTATAGTTTTGCGTAAAGCCAATTTTTCCCTACTGCAAAAGAATAAATTTATTTAACTATCATGGTGGTTGTTTAAACATTGAGAATGGTTGACAGCATTCTCAATCCCAATTAAAAGTACTCATTAACAACCCAACAATATTAATTAAAGTAACATGATGAGATTCACATGATATCCAAATACTAGATACTCAAGATGTCCATAACCGGGGACACGGCTAACCATGATTAGTTTGTACACTCTGCAGAGGTTTGCGCACTTTTCCCCACATGACTCGATCTCCTCCATTTGGTTTCTCGCACTACATGGTGTTTGAGAAAAAACGGATGACCGAGACATAGTCTTTCAGAAGCGCTTGCACCTTACGTAACGGGTAGACCGTACCAACCTACATCCCCTACATCTGCTAGTCTACCACTGTAAGAGTTCGCACAACTTAGTCAACTATGCTAGAGCCCATAGTAGCATGTGGCTGCACACGGAAGTTTCTAGCATGAATTATCTTATGATCCCTTTGAGCCTGGGTGGCGGTCCGAAGAAAAACAGGCAAGTCCTGGAAACCAGGTGCCTCAATCCACCCAGATGTGTGTTTAAGTTGCCACCTTAAATAAACCATTAATTAACAAACTCACATCTGTCATGGATACTGAGGGAGTCCTGGATTAGGGGTGTCCGGATAGCCGGATTACCATCATCGGCCGAACTATCATCGGCCGGACTATCATCATCGACCGGACTCCAAGACTATGAAGATACAAGATTGAAGACTTCGTCCCGTGTCCGGATGGGACTTTCCTTGGCGTGGAAGGCAAGCTTGGCGATACGGATATGTAGATCTCCTACCATTGTAACCGACTCTATGTGACCCTAGCCCTCTCCGGTGTCTATATAAACCGGACGGCTCTAGTCCGTAGAACAACAACATCAACCCTTACAATCATACCATAGGCTAGCTTTTAGGGTTTAGCCTCCTTGATCTCGTGGTAGATCCACTCTTGTAAACATCCACAATATCAATATCAATCAAGCAGGACGTAGGGTTTTACCTCCATCAAGAGGGTCCGAACCTGGGTAAAACATCGTGTCCCTTGTCTCCTGTTACCATCCGCCTAGACGCACAGTTCGGGACCCCCTACCCGAGATCCGCCGGTTTTGACACCGGCATTGGTGCTTTCATTGAGAGTTCCTCTGTGTCGTCACCGATAGGCTTGATGGCCTCTTCAATCAACAATGACGCGGTCCTGGGTGAGACTTTTCTCCCCGGACAGATCTTCGTATTCGGCGGCTTCGCACTGCAGGCCAACTCGCTCGGCCATCTGGAGCAGATCGAAAGCTACGCCCCTGGCCGTCAGGTCAGGTTTGGAAGCCTAAACTTCACGGCCGATATCCGCGGGGACTTGATCCTCGACGGATCCGAGCCGCACCTAAGTGCGCCACACTGTCACGATGGGCACGACCTAACTCTGCCGCCGGACAGCGCCTTGGAGGCCGCACACGAATCCGCTCCGACCTATAGTCCGGAGCCGATCGCGCAGATTGAGGACGGGTGGTTGGACACCGCCTCGGGAGCTGCAACTTCCACGGCGATGAAGCCGAACACTGACCTTGTCCCGCATAAAGCTCATGACTCCGAGGCGCCGGACTCCCTACCGGACTCCGAACCTCCTGCGCCCCTGCCAGTCGAATCTGATTGGGCGCCGATCATGGAATTCACCGCTGCGGACATCTTTCAGCACTCACCCGTCGGCGACATCTTAAATTCGCTGAAGCATCTCTCGCTATCCGGAGAGCCCTGGCCGGACTATGGCCAAGATAGTTGGGACGCAGACGACGAAGAAATTCTGAGCCCACCCACCACCCACTTCATAGCCACTGTCGACGATCTAACCGACGTACTCGACTACGACTCCGAAGACATCGACGGTATGGACGACGATGCCGGAGACTATCAAGAACCAGCGCCTACAGGACACTGGAAAACCACCTCATCATACGACATATACATGGTGGACACCCCAAAAGATGGGGACGGCGAAGAAGCAGCGGAGGCCGATTCCTTAAAGAAACAGCCCAAGCGCCGACGTCAGCGGCGCCGCTCTAAATCCCGCCACAGCAAGAATGGAGATTCCAGCACAGGAGATAATAACACCCCAGAAAGTGCCGAAGACAACCCCCTCCAGCAAGATTCAGCGCAGGAGGAGGCAGAAGCAAGCCCTCACGAGAGGGCGGCAGACGAAGAGGTCGAGGATGATAATTACATACCTCCCTCCGGAGATGAGGCAAGCCTCGACGACGACGAATTCATCGTGCCTGAGGATCCCGTCGAACAAGAGCGTTTCAGACGCAGGCTAATGGCCACAGCAAATAGTCTAAAGAAAAAACAGCAACAGCTTCAAGCTGATCAAGACTTGCTGGCCGACAGATGGACCGAGGTCCTCGCGGCCGAAGAGTATGAACTCGAACGCCCCTCCAAAAGCTACCCAAAACGCAAGTTGCTCCCCCGACTAGAGGAGGAAGCATACAAACCGGCAGCACTAGCGCACAATACAGCAGACCGGTCACCTCATGGCCGCGATAGAGAGGCATGTAAGCCCTCCACCAAAACCGTACCCCGGCACCGCTCAAAAAGCGCGAGGCCACGGGGGAACGCGCCGAACTTGCGGGACATATTGGGGGACAAGGCAAGACAATCCAGATCTATCTATGGATCACGTGGGCGCCCCAAGACCCACGACGAATACCGTCGCGCTGGATACAACTACTCCGGCCGAGCCGAACACAGCAGACAACGCTCTCTTGAGCTACATCGCGACATTGCGCAATACAGAGGCGCCGCACACCCACTATGCTTCACTGATGAAGTAATGGATCATCAAATCCCGAAAGGGTTTAAACCCGTTAACATCGAATCCTACGATGGCACAACAGACCCCGCGGTTTGGATTGAGGATTATCTCCTTCATATACATATGGCCCGCGGCGACGATCTCCACGCCATCAAATATCTCCCGCTCAAGCTTAAAGGACCAGCTCGGCATTGGCTTAACAGCCTGCCCGTAGAGTCAATTGGATGCTGGGAAGACCTGGAAGCCGCATTCCTCGACAACTTCCAGGGCACGTATGTGCAACCACCGGACGTAGATGACCTAAGCCACATAATCCAGCAGCCAGACGAATCGGCCAGGCAATTCTGGACACGGTTCTTAACAAAGAAAAATCAAATCGTCGACTGTCCGGATGCGGAAGCCCTCGCTGCCTTCAAACATAACATCCGCGACGAGTGGCTGGCCCGGCACCTAGGACAGCAGAAGCCGAAATCCATGGCAGCCCTCACATCACTCATGACCCGCTTCTGTGCGGGAGAGGATAGCTGGCTAGCTCGCAGCAACAACCTCAGCAAAAATGCTGGCAGTCCGGACACCAAGGACCGCAATGGCAGGTCGCGTCGAAACAAAAACAAACGCCGCATTAACGGCGACAGCAATGAGGATACGGCAGTCAACGCCGGATTCCGAGGCTCCAAACCCGGTCAACGGAAGAAGCCATTTAAAAGAACTACTCCGGGCCCGTCCAATTTGGACCGAATACTCGACCGCTCTTGTCAAATACATGGAACCCCCGAAAGGCCAGCTAACCACACCAACAGAGATTGTTGGGTATTCAAGCAGGCAGGCAAATTAATTGCCAAAAACAATGACAAGGGGCTACACAGCGATGACGAGGAAGAGACCCGGCCGCCGAACAACAGAGGACAGAAGGCATTCCCCCCTCAAGTTCGGACGATAAATATGATATACGCAACGCATATACCCAAGAGGGAGCGGAAGCGTGCACTAAGGGACGTATACGCGATGGAGCCAGTCGCCCCAAAATTCAACCCATGGTCTTCTTGCCCGATCACTTTCGATCGAAGAGACCATCCGACCAGTATCCGCCATGGCGGATTCGCCGCATTGGTTTTAGACCCAATCGTTGATGGTTTTCACCTCACGAGAGTTCTGATGGATGGCGGCAGTAGCCTGAACCTGCTTTATCAGGATACAGTGCGCAAGATGGGCATAGACCCTTCAAAGATTAAACCTACAAAGACGACCTTCAAAGGCGTCATACCAGGAGTTGAGGCCAATTGTACAGGCTCAGTCACACTGGAAGTGGTCTTCGAATCCCCGAGTAATTTCTGAAGCGAGGAGTTAATCTTCGATATAGTCCCGTTCCGCAGTGGCTATCACGCTCTGCTCGGATGAACCGCGTTCGCAAAATTCAACGCGGTGCCGCATTATGCATACCTTAAGCTCAAGATGCCAGGCCCTCGTGGAGTCATCACGGTCAATAGAAACACGGAACGCTCCCTCCGAACGGAGGAACATACAGCGGCTCTCGCGGCAGAAGTACAGAGCAGCCTTTTAAGGCAATTCTCGAGTCCGGCTGTTAAACGACCGGACACAGCCAAACGCGCCCGGAGCAAAATCAACCAAGACCACCTGGCACATTCCGAGCACGCGTAGCAATGCGGCCCCAACCCCAGCCCTCGCACAATTACAAGACAAACTCTCCGCGTACATAATTACGCCCTGGAGATACCATGGGTTTAGGGGAAGGGGCACGACCACAACAAACCCAGAGTGCGGTTCGACCACACCAGGGGCTCCCAAGTGTGTCGCTCTTTTCTTTTATTTTTCTCTTTTTTATATACAGGACTCTGTCCCGGCGAACCTGCCGAACTCATGATGCAACAGCCAGGAAGGGACAAAGGCCGCGACGAACACTCAGGTGGTCTCCATTATGAGCATTAAATTTGTTAAATACACCATTCCGCGGCCTACCCCTGGAGGGAGACACCTTTAATTCATCCAATCCCTTGCTTTCCGCACTATTTGTATCATTCCGCACTCACAGCAGACCTTCTTGAATAAAATGCAGCACTTTTTGCCCATAATTGCATTACTTTCTATATATATATGTTCATTTATGACAGGTTGCATCCGTATATTTTGGTACGGCCAAATACACCAGGGGCTTATGTTCCCCGCATTATGGTGTGATAAGTCCGAACACTTTCACAAGTGCGGCACCCCGAACTTATAGCATTATATGAATCGGCTCCGAATCATGTCTTGGGTCAATAATTGGGTTTGGCCGGCTCCCATGTTCGGAACCTTACGTTTTCGTTCTATCGGCTAAGGTAGCACTGGGAGAACCACTGCGATTGCGCCCCGGTTGATCCGGCTTAACGCCTCAGTGGAGAAAGCTAAAACTGACCGTCATGATAAGGCGAGAGACTGGTCGCTGTTCGAGAGGTTTTTTCGGGTCCTTAAAGACCTACGCCGCTTCGAGCGAAGTTCCGGATAATGTCCGATGAAGGCGTGGATAGCGCCCCAAATTCGGTCTTCCGAATACTAGGGGCTTCGCCGAAATTTAAAATTATAGAATTCTATGGCTAAGTGAGAGTGTTCAAGCATTATAAGTCCGGTTGCCTTGTTCGTCGTGTTGAGCGCCTCCCTAGATGGACCCAAATATGGGAACAAGAGTGCTCAAGTTTATCCCGAACACCCCAGCACTAGTGGCATGGGGGCTGAAGCCAACGACTTGCCATCTCTCAGATTTTATAAACGGCCGCACAGAAGGTAATATTTTAAATTAAACAAGCGTTGCTTAGCGCATATGAACAAAGTTTTCAGCGCACAGGATAATACATAGCGAGTTCACTCAATAATTACACCTCGGGGGCACTCATCCGCAATCTTGCGGGCACCCTTCAGGACAGTCCTATAGTACATCTCGGGCGTACGATATTCCTTGCCCGCTGGTGGCGCGTCACTGATTAGCTTCTCCGCATCCAGCTTGCCCCAATGTACCTTTGCGCGGGCAAGGGCCCGACGAGCACCTTCAATACAAGCGGAGCGCTTGATGACCTCCACCCAGGGGCATGCATCCACCAGCCGCCGCACGAGGCCGAAGTAGCTCCCAGGCATGGCCTCTCCAGGCCACAGCCGGACTATGAGGCCCTTCATGGCCTCCTCAGCTACCTAGTGGAGTTCGACCAGCTGCTTCAGCTGGTCGCTAGGAGGCACCGGATGGCCGGCGTCAGCATACTGAGACCAGAAGACCTTCTCCATTGAGATTCCCTCCTCACCACGGGAGAATGCGGCGGCATCGGATACACTACGAGGCAAATCTGCAAACGCCCCTGAAGAGCTCCGAATCCGGGTAAGTGTCAGGTAGTTTACATTAACATGCTTGCTTTGCATGAAAATGCCTTACCCGCCGCTATTTTATTCACATCTTCCACCTCCTGAAGGGCCTTATGGGCCTCGGCCTTGGCGGCTTTGGCACTTTCGAGAGCCGAGGCAAGCTCGGACTCTCGAGTCTTTGAGTCACGCTCCAAACTCTCATGCTTTTCCATGAGAGCCTGGAGCTCTTGCCGAACCGCCGCCACCTGCGCCTCCTGCTTTTCTCGCTCTATCCGTTCCGCGGCCGCACTACGTTCGGCCGCGGACACAGCTTCCTTCAGGGTTGCCACCTCGCTCGTATCCCCTGCAGTACCCATGTTATCCTTATTATTCTTTTATTGCAACCTAAATCCTTTTCTGTAAGGTACAAGTTCAAAGTGGTGTTACTCACCTTCTTTGTCCTAGAGCTGCTTCTTGGCACGGCCGAGCTCTTGCTCGGACCGCTCGAGCTCCTGCTTCAAAGCACCGACCTCCGCAGTCAGTGCGGCAGAGGTCAGCAGCGCAGCCTGCAACCCATATTGACATAACTTTTTAGCAACCCTGCATATATCTTTTTAGATCCTCAGTCCGGCTTTTCTTTCCGAACACCGAACCGAGCATCAGGGGCTATTGTCTATGCGGTATTACAATACATAATTTTAACTTCTTACCTCAAAGCCTGTTAGGAGGCTACTGCAGGCTTCAGTCAGCCCGCTCTTGGCGAGCTGTACCTTCTGAATCACCGCACTCATGATAGTGCGGTGTTCTTCCTTGATGGAAGTGCCTTGGAGCGCCTCTAACAAGCTATCCGGCACCTCCGGTTGGACGGAAGCCACCGGCGTCACGGATCTTGCCCTTCTTGCGAAGGGGCCGCCGGCCGGACTCCGGAACCACTGCGGGTTCCGATGTGGAGTCCGGCACAAAGTCCGGGAGGCCGCCTTGGGGCGCCTCCAGAGCCTCCCCCTGATGGGTCCCTTCTTGGGATCCCACCTCGGCGTCCTCAGTGGCGCGAGGGGTAGAGGCCGTCGGGATGGAATCCACATCCGACGGAGCCAACGACCCGCTCGATGAAGCGGGGAGATCATCATCGGTCGGACTACAGGCAGTATGCGGCATTAGAAGGACGCTATGTGACATAAAAAGAAATTATAAATCATTCAGGAATCCGGATACTTACGATCTCGCCGGAGGCCTGGCCCTTGAAGGCCATTCTTCCTCGCCAACGTTGATGTTGGCGGAGCTGTCCGGGGGAATAGTCCTTCCCCTTTTGGACCCTTCGGCCTCCCCTGTTGGGGAAGCCTTCCTCTTCCTCTCTCCCTCCTCTGGGAGAGAGTCCTCTTTCTCCTCCTCGTTTTCGGGGGAGGAGTCCTCCTCGGAGTCGTCGGACACCTGAAAACGGGAACTCTTTCGAGTACCCGTGGCCTCCTTCTTGGCCTTCTTCTCCGGCACCACGTGCGGTGCCGGAACCAGCAGCCCCGCTAGACGGACGTCTACTGGGTTTTTTGGCATAGGAGCCGGGCAGATGATCTGCTCCGCCTTCCTCATCTAGTCCTGTTAAAGGAAAGGGGGAAATTAAAACCCGCATAGAGTCAAACTATGGAAAGCAAGTGTCCCGTAAAGGGGTAGAATCACTTACCTTGTCAGCTTGGCACTGCGAGCGAAATCCGCGATCTTCAGTCGCGGATGCGGGGGCTTCGGCGCCCTTAAACAGCACCCTCCAGGTGCCTTCGTACGTCGTGTCGAAGAGCCCGCTCAACGCCTGGTGCTGTTCCGATCGAACTCCCACAGATTGAATGCCCGTTCTTGGCATGGGAGAATCCGGCGGACGAGCATGACTTGGACCACGTTAACCAGCCTGAGCTTCTTCACCAGCTTCTGGATACAAGCTTGGAGTCCCGTCACCTCCTCCGAACTACCCCACAGCAAGCCCTTCTTTTTCCAGGAGGTGAGCTGCGTGGGCATACCAGATCTGAACTCGGGGGCCGCCGCCCATGAAGGGTCGCGCGGCTCGGTGATATAGAACCACCCCGATTGCCACCCCTTGACGGATTCCACGAAGGCCCCTTCAAACCAAAGGACGTTGGGCATCTTGCCCAACATGGCGCCTCCGCACTCCGCTTGAGTGCCCTTCACTACCTTCGGCTTGACATTGAAGGTCTTGAGCCACAAGCCGAAGTGGGGCCGGAGGCAGAGGAAGGCCTCGCACACGACGATAAACGCCGAGATGTTGAGGATGAAGTTCGGCGCTAGATCATGGAAATCCAGGCCATAGTAGAACATGAGCCCCTGGACAAAGGGGTGAAGTGGAAAGCCCAGTCCGCGGAGGAAATGGGGAAGAAAAACGACCCTCTCATGGGGCCTGGGGGTGGGGATGAGCTGCCCCTCGTCGGGCAGCCGGTGCGCGATGTCGCCGGACAGATAGCCGGCGCCGCGCAGTCTTTCGATGTGCTCCTCCGTAACGGAGGAGGTCATCCACTTGCCTCCCGCTCCGGACATGGTCGAAGAAGGTCGAGACGAGATGCATGAACTTGGGCGCTGGAGCTCGAGTGCGCAGAGATGGATAAGCAAAGGACAAAGAAGGCGTAGGTGAAAATGTGAATCCTTATCCCTTATATGTAGGTGGACGAAGACTATGCGTCCCCACCTGCCTGGTAAAACTCGCTTATCTCCCAAGCGTCACCATCAATGGCGCGGTTGGGTTACCCACGTCCGTATTGATGAGAATCCCGGATTAAGGGGAAACACGATCTCTGCTTCGACAAGACGTGCCAAGGAAACCGCTTCGCTAAATGCGCTAAGGTGGTAAAATAAAAAACGATTCAAGTAATGGCTTGGTAGTGGTGTGACGTCACGCCGCAAAAAACGTCAGCAGATTGAACTTGTGTATATATATTATTCTCTCTACGGTGGAATGTGGAATTTATTTTGCAGAGCCGGACACTATCCTGGTGTTCACAATCTTCTATGAATTATTCGGAGGAGGAACCCCCCTTGCAATGCCGTACAATATGCGCGCCGGACTCATCGTCATTCAAGCTTGGTTCAGGGGCTACTGAGGGAGTCCTGAATTAGGGGGTGTCCGGATAGCCGGATTACCATCATCGGCCGAACTATCATCGGCCGGACTATCATCATCGACCGGACTCCAAGACTATGAAGATACAAGATTGAAGACTTCGTCCCGTGTCCGGATGGGACTTTCCTTGGCGTGGAAGGCAAGCTTGGCGATACGGATATGTAGATCTCCTACCATTGTAACCGACTCTATGTGACCCTAGCCCTCTCCGGTGTCTATATAAACCGGATGGCTCTAGTCCGTAGAACAACAACATCAACCCTTACAATCATACCATAGGCTAGCTTTTAGGGTTTAGCCTCCTTGATCTCGTGGTAGATCCACTCTTGTAAGCATCCACAATATCAATATCAATCAAGCAGGACATAGGGTTTTACCTCCATCAAGAGGGCCCGAACCTGGGTAAAACATCGTGTCCCTTGTCTCCTGTTACCATCCGCCTAGACGCACAGTTCGGGACCCCCTATCCGAGATCCGCCGATTTTGACACCGACAGATACACTCACCCAATCCACGTCTACTAGCATAGCATGGCATAATAAGAAAAACGTAGAAGTAACTCCCAAAGGTTTGAATAATAAAACAGGTAATAGGTACTACTTCAAACTACTTCCCAAAACCCACAATTTAATTCAGATCCTAATCATGCAATTGTTTGGAGGATTGATCTAATGCATAAAAATTGGGTATGAGAAAAGGTATGATCAAAGTGTGAACTTGCCTGCAATGTTGATAAAGATGATTCGCACTCAAAACTCTTGATAGTTCTACTCGTCACACTCCGGTCAGTCTATCGTGAGCAAGCAATGGTAACCACACATAAGCAATCACTCGAAAGATCGGAAAGAACGAAGAGTACGATTCAGAAAACATCAAAACCAAACAAATGACTCTTGCAGCGTAAAACAATTTCTAACAGTACCAAAACTATGTGTATTTGGCCTTATTAGAAAGTTTAGTTCAAGAGCTTTGAGTTGCAAAAAGAATCACTCAAATCGGAGTTATAAAACTCAAGTTATGTCAAACAAAGTTCATATACTAAACTGTTTAAATTCAAATTTTAGAAGTTTCAAATACATGTTTAAGTTGATTATCTGGATAGAGAGGATCATAACGAAGAAGTGGGCATTGGTTTCGTCGAATTTGGACACACGAGTAAAACGTTGCGAGTGTTTGAAGTCCAGGGGATAATCTGTAAATAAAAACATCTACAAAGAAGTCCCTGAATAAAACTAACAGAAAAAGAAAAAGGTCTATATAACGAACGTTCATTACAGAATGCTAACGAACGAAAAGTCGTTCGCTGAGTATACCTAACCAGTGAACGTTCGCAAAAAAACTTAACCTAAAAAAATTAACCGTCTAATAATATAAAACCGATCTAAACTAGGAAAACCGGGCGGGTTTATGGGTTATACCGGCTCGGCGGTGTTTAGGCGGAGAAAACCGCCGGCGAAACAGGACGGCGAATGGCGGACGGCAGGCGGCTCCGGCGAACTCGGGGACGGCGGCTCCGGGCGTCGCGGGAGGCGGCGAAGAGCACGGGGAGGGGCGGTGTGGAGCGGCGGTTGCGGTGGTGGCGTCGGCGGCGGCCGACGGCGACGAGGGCAGTGGCTGCGGCTTTGCAGCGGCGGCGGCGGCGCTATATGCGAGGGCGGCGGCGGCTCAAGGCGTCGCGGGGCTCGAGGGGGCCCGGCTATTTCTGGAGGAGGGCGACGCGGTGGCGTGCAGGAGGGGGCAGAGGAGGCCGGGGTGGGCACGGCGAGCATGGCGATGCAGCGGCGGACTCGGAGGAGTCCCCGTCGGGGACGACGGGCGAGGCGGCGCGGAGCTGGGCCTTGGCCTGGCTTTGGCCGGGCCGGCCCAGTTTGGGGAGAAATTTTTTTTAACAAACAGTCAAAGAAATAAATAAAATAAATAAATACAGAAATATAATATAGGCATATTATATATCAAAATTTTCAGAAAAAGATTTTCTACGACATGAACATTTTTTTCAAAGTCAAATAAAATACACACAAATTCAAATAAAGCAAAGAGTGCTTCTGCTCTAGTAAAATCCAGTAAAAATCATTTTAAGAATACCAAAATAAATTCAAATTTATTTCTCTCCAATTTTCTGATGTAGGGAATCATGTTACCCTATTTTCCATATATTTTATTTTTGGAGAAAAATAATTTGAATAAAACCCAAATAACTCCAAATTGAAAATAAATTCAAAAGAACTTTGAATTAAATTCTTTGAAACTCCCAACTCATATTTCATATGTTTTGAAGAAGTCATTTTATCTTCGCTCGTGAAAATCATTGAGTTGCATAAAGTTTCTGAAATTGAAATATTTCCAGGTGAAATTCAAGTATTTTCAAAAACCCTTTTCATTTATTAAATGGAAAAAGTCATGTCATCTTCTCTCTAGGGTTTTGTATTTGAAAAGAATTTGAATTCACGGAGATCACGAATGCAAAATGAAAGTTTGGGAAAGTCCTTTTATTCCCTCTCATTTAACTTTCAAAGTTTCGAATTTCACTCAAACAATCACACAACAATCAAACAAACAATCAATCTATCTATTTATTATAACATTCCAAAATTTAGAATTTTGGGATGTTACAAACCTACCACCCTTAAAATGAATCTCGTCTTCGAGATTCGTAGAGGCTAGCAAGGAATAGGTTAGGGTAGGGGGTCTTCAGAATCCATCGATCGTCTCCGGGGTCTCGGGTGCTACCACCCTTAGAAGCATTGTTACAGTTCCATCAAAACTCATATACTCCATCCTTATTGTTGACAGTGTCGGTCTTCCCAGATCTCAGGAAATTCCATCTCTGGCTCTTTTGGTGGTGGCATAACCTTTACCACAATTCTTCTGTCCTTTCATCTTGGTACGGTTATTCCGAGACTGGGTCTTCTTAGCTGACGGGTCTAGCGCCAATACTAATTAGCTATCGATATCTCATGGTGGTCAACAATTTATGGTTTCTCCTGCAGAAAACGGGTCTGGGTTGAACCTCACCGTATATCCTACGATTGGCAACAGCTGCCGTGTACAAGGGAAAATACTTATACCATTCTAAGGTTCAAACAAGGTTTTGATCGTCGTCTCTCTACTATAGGTAAGTCACTCAGATTTACCATCCCATATAGCAAGGCGAATAATAGGAGTAAGTCGGTATGGTGATCAATCCATCCTGCACCCAAATCATTACCTTGTATACGGTTTAGCCAATTCGCATTCTAACACTCGGTCATCCTTACAAGCATTGCAGAATTTCTCTTTTCGACGAACCAAGTTCGGATAAATCCATTGATTCTGCAAGCCAAACAAACATCTATCGGTCCTTCACAACTCTCAGGTTTTGTGTAAACTCCTATAGAATCGTCGGTTGATAAAATCGTATCTCCTTCTAGGGTTTTCCTTTAACAAGAGTGTGCTTGCTTCTTGGCAGGTCCTGGGGCCTGTGGGTTATGGCCCATCTCATCACTTGTAAGCCTTGAACTCATCCTCTGGGCAACTGATCGTTATTCCAACGTTCAACTTCCATCTTCCTAGCATACTCAAAAATCCATCCAATTGTACTGTCTTCCTTCCTTCTATTCGCACCAAACTAGGACATGATTACTCAGACTCATCATGGAATTTCCATTGATCCATATTTCCAACATCATACCTCCTTTATATCCAATAGTAATACATCTCTTCATCCTCGTGGGATGTCCCACATACCGAGATAAAAACTTATACTTATGAAGTTCATACTCCACTTCGTGGAACATCATTATCATTTTCAGGGTCAAGCGTCCTTATAGGGGAATATTGGCCATCTCTGCATGGTACTTCTTCAACTGGAAACGTGAAACACATCATGAACTCCCGAGTGACTCCAACTTGTTGGCCACTTCTCCCATACACTCCAAAACTCGGTATGGTCCTACAAATCTCGAGTCTAACTTTCCCTTTCAAATCGTTTAACTCCTCGCAGAGGGGACACACGAAGACATGCTCTATCTCCAATTTCATAGACTACCTCCTTGCGTTTTTGAGTCTGCATAACTCTTCTGCCTGGACTGGGTTACCTTTAGTCTATCTCGAATCAACTTAACATTCTCTTCTGACTCCTTGATCACATTTGGTCCAAACAACTGACGGTCTCCAACTTCATCCCAAATCAACGGTGTCTGGCTCCTTCTCCCATACAAAGCTTAAAAAGGGGCCATCTTCAAACTGGTTTGGTAACTGTTGTTGTATGAGAACTCCGTGTAAGGTAGATTATCATCCCTACTAGATCCATAATTTAGTGCACAAGCTCTCAACATGTCCTCCAGAATCTGATTGACTCTCTCAGTCTATCCATCTGTCTGCGGATGAAAGGTTGTACTGAACTCTAGCCTAGTACCCAAAGTGTGGTGCAGCTGATTCCAAAACTTTGAGGTAAACCGTGTTCCTCTATCTGATACGATGGTCCTCGGAACTCCATGCAGACATACGATCCTGGTCAAATATATCTTGGCCAACTTCGCACTTGTATAGGTGGTTTTCAATGGGATAAAGTGAGCCACTTTGGTCAAGTGAATCAACTACTACCCAGATAGAGTCATATCCCGTTCAGGTTCTGGGAAATCCGGTAATGAAATCCATGCCAAGCTTATCCCCACTTCCATTCGGGTATCGGCATAGGCTGTAGTAATCCTGCTGGCTTCTGATGCTCTACTTTTACTCTCTCTGGCATACATCACCTACGACTACATACTCCGTAATATCCTTCTTCATACCAGTCCACCAGAAACACTCCTTCAAATCCAAATACATCTTGGTGTTTCCAGGGCGAATCGAGTATGGTGAGTCATGAGCCTCTTGAAGTATTTACTTCCTGATCCTTGCATTATTGGGAACATATACACGGTCCTCGAACCATAAGGTGTCGTGCTCATCCTTACGAAAACCATTGGCCTTTCCTTTGTTCATCCTCTCTTTTTTCCTCAGCAATCTCTTTGTCATCCTTCTGAGCTTCACGGATATTTCCCAACAATGTAGACTGAACTTCCATTGCTGCAACAAAACCTTTGGGAACAATCTCCAACCGAAGTTCCCTGAAAATCCTCGGCTAACCCCTTGGGTAATCCTCCGCTTATGAGGGTATTCTTCCTTGTTTTCTTTATGGTTGTGTCCTATTTCTCCACAAAGCATGTATGCACAAGGTTTCTTCATATCACTTCCATAAGGCTTCAACTTCTGGGACACAAACTAAGACTTTAGAAAAGTCAACTTAAATTCCTTCCAAGTGGTTACTCCTTGCCATCCATTGATGTTTTGGTACATCCTCCACCAAGTAGCAACACCTCTTTCAAAGCATTGAAGAGCATGCTGGGCCATATCCTTTCCGGCTATAGGGTTATTCTTCATGTGATCCTCCAGAATCTGAATCCATCGGTCCGTCTCCAATTGACCCATCGGTCCAGATAATAAGAGCTTATCTCCATTCATCCTCTATTGGGTCCAGGGGTTTTGGGGTGGGATAAGAGAGATAGAGAGGGATGCACACAAACAAAAGTTTTGAAAAGGCAGATTTTATTGTGGCTGTCAGAAAAACAACAAACAAATGACAGCTCACAATCGTCGCATCTAACGTAAGTATATAACAGGGGTTTGGTCTTCTAAAGGTCAATAAATCTTCAAAGTCATCAAACTCTTCAAGTCTTGTTCGTGTCTCCGATGGCTTCTTCCAATCGTGCTTATCCTTCTCAAGTTCTTTTACCAGATCATCTCTGTTGACGCGAAGTTTCTCCTGACGTCCTTTAATATTCTAGAGTTGCGTTCCAAACTTCTGGGTTTCAACCTCCTTGACATGAATCATGTCCTTCTATCCTTCAGCTCCTGACAAATCTCCGGTATCTCGAGGTTTAGCTCCTCCAGCTTGGCTACTTTCAGCTTCTGGGTCCTGAGTTCTTCACGAACTGCTTCCTTGTCAAATATGACTTCCTAAAGTCCATCTTAAAATACTTGATGTAATACTCCGGATCCTGGCGATACACCAGCTAAGGTTAAAATTGCATCCTTTGCTGATGGGTGCCCCATCAGCTTTCTACCATCCAATACTTCCGAAGGAATGCATGCTTAACTCAACATGGTAATAATAGCATAAGTCTGCCTTGGTCATTGACATGAACTTTTATTCCATAGTTGATATCTCCTGCCTTAGGTTTTTCTTGACAAAACTTTGAGTTCTAATGCTCCATGTTCAGGTCTTTCTACAATACACCTTGATCTCGGTAGTGACAGCTTTCATAGTCTGCCAAGTTCCATACGGGTAGCCTTCCTAGGTCATACTAATCTGGAAATTCTTCAGAGCCTTCAAATTCTCATAGTCTTCAGAGTCTTCAACCATTGTAGTTTCCATCATTTAGATGCACGGTAAAATCTTCTTCATTCCGAAGTGGTCTTAGTTGTCCGATATCTTGTACTTCTTGGAGTGGTCTCATCAGTCGAATCTTTGAGGGGTCAAAAGGGGAAAGGGTATAGTCTCACTAAAGGGATTATTTGAATAAGCTCAGAAGAGAAGAGAGGTAAAAGATTCTTTTGAAAAGAAAGTTGTAGAGAAAAAAATCTTTCCTATGGGCTTGCCAGTTTCTAGGGTTACGTCCTACAGTCAACATGTGCTCTGATACCATCTTGTAGCGACCCGACCCGAATGGATCAAGTCTCTGTGCTTAAGTGTCATCCCTGGATCGGTATGCTGACACACACAGTACTCGAGGATTTATAACAGAGGTAAATCACATGTATAGAATAACGTAAATACTATTACCTCAATCCAAATAGCGGAAGTAACAAGGTTGTGGATTCCCATCAACACCAACGGCAAAGTTGAGTGTAGAAATCGTAACCCTAACATATCACTTACTCGTCATAAGATCCTGCAACATGAGACATTGCACCCACAAGGGGTCAGTACATTGAATGTACTGGCAAATTCACACCATAGAGCAATGATGAAAAAAAGGCTATCACTACATGCATATTTGGCTAGTGGAAAAGCTCTATGGTTACAGTTTTGCGTAAAGCCAATTTTTCCCTACTGCAAAGGAATAAATTTATTTAACTATCATGGTGGTTGTTTAAACATTGAGAATGGTTGACAGCTGTAACGCCCCAGATATACTTTCCATATTTGTATCCAACTCTTGCCGTTTTCGGTGTCAAGTTATAATTATTTCTCGGGTTCGGGTCCTTGTCTCCGTGTGTTGTTTTCGTTTTCATGCATCTCATACCATGTCATCTCGTGCATTGCATTTGCATACATGTTCATCTCATGCATTCGATAATTTTCCCCGTTGTCCGTTTTGCATTCCGGCGCTTCGTTCTCCTCCGGTGGTCATTTCTAGTTTTCCTTCGTGTGTGGGGATTAAACATTTCCGGATTGGACCGAGACTTGCCAAGCGGCCTTGGTTTACTACCGGTAGACCGCCTGTCAAGTTTCGTATCATTTGGACTTCGTTTGATACTCCAACGGTTAACCGAGGGACCGAGAAGGCCTCGTGTGTGTTGCAGCCCAACACCCTCCAAATTTGGCCCAAAACCCACCAAACTCTGCTCCATGTCCTAGAGCGTTCGATCACGATCGTGTGGGCGAAAACCGCACCTCATTTGGACTCTCCTAGCTCCCTCTATGCCTATATATACACCCCTCCGTTTTCGGATCTCTCCCTCTCCCCGAAACCCTAATAAAAAAAACATCCTCCGCCGCCGATGGACACGTCCGCCCCAGCGCCGGACGCGTCCGCCGCCGCCCGCCTCCGCCACTCAGGCGCTGCCACGTGGGCACGCGCCCACTTCGCCGCCGCCGGCCCGGGAGGCCCAGGAGGGGCCCCCGAGGCCCGATCGTCGCCCCGCCGCCTCACGCCCGCAGCCGCCGCCATCCTCCTCGCGGCCGGCCACCCGGGGCACCGGCGCCGCCGCTCGCCATCGTCGCCGGCCCACACCTCGAGCCGCGGCCCCGCCGTCCGCCGACGCGCCCGCCGCCGCCGAACCTCGCCGTGGCCACCACCGGGCCCCGCCGCCCTCGTCCGGCTCCTCCGGCGGCCGGGTCGGGCTCCGGCGAGCCTCCCCACGCCCCTGCGGTCCTCCACCGGCGAGCTCCAACTCCGGTGAACAGTGCCCCGCGGTCAACCTCGAAGTCCGTGCCCGCGAGATCCCGATCTGGATCTCAGATCCGAAATTCTAGGGTTGACTTTTTCCCTCTCCCTCTAATTTTTATGCATTCTTTGACTGCTCGTATCTCCGCAACCGTAGATCCGTTTTAGGCGTATGATATATCAAAATCTTCGACTCGACATGTACATCATTTCATTCCATTGCATCATTTGCATTTGAGGTCATCTTGATACCCAAAATGCTGTTAGAAGGAGGCTTCGTGAGTTAAATTGCAGATCCGTTAGTTCATCATGCACTTTTGTCATTTTTGCTATGTTTAATCCGTGCATGATATGCCTGTGCCCCTTTGGGATGTATTGTGAAGCATTTTGTCTTCTTTCCAGAGGTGTCACCCATGCATTTTTAGGATGTGTGTGTTGTCTTGTGCAAGCTTGCGAAGAGAGGTACCTGAGATTGCAGATTTCAGGGACTTAGTGATTTTCGCTAAGTCTGGGATATTTTAGTTCATGATGCTATATGTCCAGCTTGTTTCCTAATGATCCGTGCCTCTTTTGAGGATGATCAGTAAGGGAGTTTTGATATTTATGTCATGCTCTATCCATCCATGTCTTTGTTGGCATTTGTGGAGTGCTCTAGGTTGACTCAATCGAGCTCAACTTTTGCTTCGTTGTTAATCTGGGCAGATCGTCAACTTGTTTTGCTGCTCCGAAGAGAGCATCGTGATCTGAGATTTCAGACTAGTGTTAATTTCACTAAGTCTGAAATCTGTTTTGCATTTGCGTTTTAGCCATGCTTGTTTGAACCTCTTAATGGATGAATTTGCCTATGGCTCAGTGCTAGTGTTTTGTCAACCATCTTGTGTACTTCACTGCCATGGTTTTTGTTTTCATGTTTGGTGGCTGTAGCATGTTCATTTCGTTGCGTTTAGATGCCTACTTGCTGTAAATCGCAGACCGGTGTCATATCTTAAAACGCTCGCCATTTCCAAACCGTAGCTCCGATTCCATTGATCTTTATATCGTTTTCAAGCGATTTCATCCCCTCTATCCAGTGGCACACTTGGTTTTCCAAGTTGATACCAGGTTCATGCATTTCCTGCCATATCTGCATTTTGCATCCCGCATCGCATCCCGCATGGCATATCGTCATTTCATCATATTGCTTGGTCTTGCCCGTGGTTGATTGAATCCTTGTTGCTTGTTTGTCTTGTTGGGTAGAGCCGGGAGACGAGTTCGCTACCGAGGAGCCCGTTGAGTTTGCTTGTGAGGGTCCAGTCAACTCTGACAACTGTGCAGGCAAGATGATCATACCCTCGAAATCACTACTATCTTTGCTATGCTAGTTTGCTCGCTCTTTTGCTTTGCCACTGCTACAATGCCTACCTTTTGCTTGTCAGCCTCCCAATTGCCATGTTGAACCCCTAACCCACCCTTGTCCTAGCAAACCGTTGATTGGCTATGTTACCGCTTTGCTCAGCCCTTCTTATAGCGTTGTTAGCTGCAGGTGAAGATTGGAGCCGTTCCTCGTTGGAACATTTATTTACTTGTTGGGATACCATTATATTGCTATGTTATCTTAATGCATCTATAAACTTGGTAAAGGGTGGAAGGCTCGGCCTCTCGCCTAGTGTTTTGTTCCACTCTTGCCGCCCTAGTTTCCGTCATATCGGTGTTATGTTCCCGGATTGTTGCGTCCCTTACGCGGTTGGGTTATAATGGGAACCCCTTGATAGTTCGCCTTGATTAAAGCTTCTCCAGCAATGCCCAACTTTGGTTTTACCATTTGCCACCTAGCCTCTTTTTCCCTTGGGTTTCCGGAGCCCGAGGGTCATCTTATTTTACCCCCCCGGGCCAGTGCTCTTCTGAGTGTTGGTCCACCTGTCAGCTACCGGTGGCTACCAGGGGCAACTCTGGGCTGGCCTACCCGTACCTAAGACAATCTGAGTGTGCCCTGAGAAAGAGATATGTGCAGCTCCTATCGGGATTTGTCGGCACATTCGGGCGGTGTTGCTGGTCTTGTTTTAACCTGTCGAAGTGTCTTGAGTTACTGAGATACCGAGTCTGATCGGAACGTCTTGGGAGGAGGTCTATTCCTTCGTTGACCGTGAGAGCTTGTCATGGGCTAAGTTGGGACTCCCCTGCAGGGATTGATCTTTCGAAAGCCGTACCCGCGGTTATGGGCAGATGGGAATTTGTTAATGTCCGGTTGTAGATAACTTTAATTAAACTTAATTAAAATGAATCAACCGTGTGTGTTACCGTGATGGCCCCTTCTCGGCGGAGTCCGGGAAGTGGACACGGTGTTGGAGTTATGCTTGCGCAGGATGTTCCTTTAGCTTCTCGCTCGTGCTTCGCCTTCTCTTCTCGCTCTCTTTTGCGTATAAGTTAGCCACCATATATGCTAGTCGCTTGCTGCAGCTCCACATATATTTGCCTTATCCATTCCTATGAGCTTAAATAGTCTTGATCGCGTGGGTGTGAGATTGCTGAGTCCCTGTGGCTCACAGATACTACAACTCCAGATGCAGGTCCAGGTGATTCCGCTCCAGGTGACGAGTACGAGCTCAAGTGGGAGTTCGACGAGGACTCTCAGCGATACTACGTGTCCTTTCCGGATGATCAGTAGTGGTGCCTAGTTGGGGTTATCGATTCAGGACCTTGTCGCATGTTGGGGGGTCTTTTCTATTCTGGCGCCGTAGTCGGGCCATGAGTGTTTGTTTGATGGATGTTATTTATGTACTCTGATGTGACGTGGCGAGTGTAAGCCAACTATGTTATCTTCCCCTTTTATTATGTATTACATGGGATGTTGTAATGATTGCCTGACTTGCGGCATTGCTTTCAATGCGGTTATGCCTCTAAGTCGTGCCTCGACACGTGGGAGCTATAGCCGCATCGAGGGCGTTACAAGTTGGTAATCAGAGCCTTCCCTGACCTTAGGAGCCCCATTGCTTGATCGTTTTTAGCAGCCGAGTTGTGTCTAGAAAAATGTTTTGAGTCCTTAGGAGTTATATATCGGAGAGCTTAGGAATTCTTTTTACTTCCCAGTCTCCTCATCGCTCTGGTAAGGCATCCTGGCGTAGAGTTTTGATTCTTCTCTTCTCAAATTTCACAAAAAAAAATTTTAGGATCACGCGAGTATCTTGGTTTTGTTCCGATGGTTTTGTGACGAGAACATTGTTCTTGGTGCCTCCTGTCTTTAGGGGTTGTGGCAGTGTCCCGGGGAGTTGAGCTCCGAGGTGTTGTCGTCACAATTTCATCGTTGCAATTCTGGTATACTTGAGATATGTTCGCCGACATCGAAAATCTCTTTTATGCAGTTCGTTGGTGAGATAACCTCGACGCCACCCAGTACTGGGGCGGGAGTTCGGGAGTATCGCCATAACTTGTATAACGGATGCTTTTCGAAGGTTGAGGTAGATGGTTTCCGAAGTTTTCTTGGTTATGTGTTGAAGGATGGATACAGCTGGATGTAGGATTTGCTAGTTTGGGTGAGATATTGTGCTTCCCCTGTATCCCCAACACCTGATTGCATAACCGGAAAGGTTCGGGAGTTTCATAGGTGGGAATTCTAGTAGCTCTAGTTCTTCTTCCACGGATATTGGTTTGAGATTGGGATTTCTTACCGATTATTCGTTCTTGATCCGTACCTTGTTGAATTATTTTTTCTTCCTTAATTCTTCGTGGCTTCTCAATTTATGGATATGTGACCATTTGAAGAGGAATGCATTCGTTCATTTTGTTCGGATGTGAAGACTATATGTTGCAATTTTCATTCCGTTGGATTCAGCTTCTATATTGTTGTCTATCTATGTGCTAATGGTGGTCAACCTCTTCAGGATGGCTCCTCCAACGCGCACGACTCCGAATCCTGATCTGCCTCCGCCTCCCCCTCCTCCGGAAGCATGGCAAGCTGTGATGGCCGCTACTAATGCAAACACACAGTTGATCATGCAAATCCTTCAAGAGCGCAATCAAGGCAGTCAAGGAAATCAAGGCCATAATCAGCACCACTTTGCTACTCTGAACCAGTTCCTTGCTAATGGCCCAAAGACGTTCAGCAGTTGTGTTGAGGCTAATGTGATTGCTGACGCTTTGAGCAGAAAAGCATATTGCAACAGTCTGATTCTCAAGCCTTATCAACCCGAGCTTTGTGAAGCTTTCCGCAAACTTAATCTGCAAGTTGTTCCTCAAGGTTTCCTCGCCAACCTTCAAGTCTCTCCTACCTTAGAAGACCAGATTCGCCAAGCCCAACTTCTTGATGCTATGGTGAAGAAGGTGAAGATTGGTATTGCAAAGAGTCAGTCCAAGTACAAGTGCTACCGACTTGATGACAAGGACGCTCTCTTCTTCGAGGATCGAATTGTTGTGCCCAAAGGTGAACTCCGTAAGGTGATCATGAACGAGGCTCACAACTCTCTCCTCTCCATCCACCCTGGTAGTACGAAGATGTATCAGGACCTCAAGCAAACTTATTGGTGGACTCGAATGAAGCGCGAGATCGCTCAATTCGTGAACGAGTGTGATGTCTGCAGAAGAGTGAAGGCAGAACACCAAAGGCCAGCAGGTCTCCTCCAACCTCTTGCCATTCCAGAATGGAAGTTTGACCACATTGAAATGGACTTCGTGACTGGGTTTCCAAAGTCCAAGCGTGGCAATGATGCTATCTTCGTTGTCATCGACAAGCTCACCAAAGTGGCTCACTTTCTGCCTATCAAAGAGTCAATCACTGCAGCTCAATTGGCGGAACTCTATACCTCTCGCATTGTCTCTCTGCACGGTATTCCTCAAGTGATATCTTCAGACCGTGGCAGCATCTTTACCTCCAAGTTTTGGGATTCTTTTCAGAAAGCCATGGGCACCAACATCCGCTTCAGCACAGCTTTCCATCCTCAAACAAGCGGTCAAGTCGAGCGTGTCAACCAAATTCTTGAAGATATGCTCAGGGCTTGTGTGATTTCTTTCGGCATGAAGTGGGAGGATTGTCTTCCTTATGCTGAATTCTCACAACAGCTTTCAAGCAAGTTCGGGCAAGGCCCCCTCAAATTCTGTATGGCAGGAAGTGCCGTACCCCTCTCAACTGGTCTGAAACCGGTGAACGTCAGCTGCTGGGTAATGACTTAATCACAGAAGCAGAAGAGATGTGCAAAGTCATTCGTGATAACCTCAAAGCAGCCCAGTCCCGCCAGAAGAGCTACTATGATAGTAAGCATCGTGATCTGGCTTTCGAGATCGGAGATCATGTTTACCTCCGCGTCTCTCCCATGAAAGGTACTCGTCGCTTCGGTATCAAAGGGAAGCTTGCCCCTAGATACGTGGGACCTTTCAAGATTGTCAGCAAGAGAGGCGACCTCGCCTATCAACTCGAGCTTCCTTCAAACTTTGCAAATGTTCATGATGTGTTCCATGTCTCTCAGCTTCGAAAGTGCTTCAAGACTCCTGACCGCACCGTCAACTTCGAGGACATTGAGCTCCAAGAAGATCTCTCCTATCGTGAGCACCCAGTTGCTATTCTCGAAGAGACTCAACGCAAGACTCGCAACAAGTCAATCAAATTTCTCAAAGTCAAGTGGTCACACCATTCCGACCGTGAAGCTACCTGGGAACGCGAGGATCACCTCCGTTCTGAGTACCCGGAGTTCTTTCAGTCCTAGATCTCGGGACGAGATCTTTTCGTAGTGGTGGAGTGTTGTAACGCCCCAGATATACTTTCCATATTTGTATCCAACTCTTGCCGTTTTCGGTGTCAAGTTATAATTATTTCTCGGGTTCGGGTCCTTGTCTCCGTGTGTTGTTTTCGTTTTCATGCATCTCATACCATGTCATCTCGTGCATTGCATTTGCATACATGTTCATCTCATGCATTCGATAATTTTCCCCGTTGTCCGTTTTGCATTCCGGCGCTTCGTTCTCCTCCGGTGGTCATTTCTAGTTTTCCTTCGTGTGTGGGGATTAAACATTTCCGGATTGGACCGAGACTTGCCAAGCGGCCTTGGTTTACTACCGGTAGACCGCCTGTCAAGTTTCGTATCATTTGGACTTCGTTTGATACTCCAACGGTTAACCGAGGGACCGAGAAGGCCTCGTGTGTGTTGCAGCCCAACACCCTCCAAATTTAGCCCAAAACCCACCAAACTCTGCTCCATGTCCTAGAGCGTTCGATCACGATCGTGTGGGCGAAAACCGCACCTCATTTGGACTCTCCTAGCTCCCTCTATGCCTATATATACACCCCTCCGTTTTCGGATCTCTCCCTCTCCCCGAAACCCTAATAAAAAAAACATCCTCCGCCGCCGACGGACACGTCCGCCCCAGCGCCGGACGCGTCCGCCGCCGCCCGCCTCCGCCACTCAGGCGCTGCCACGTGGGCACGCGCCCACTTCGCCGTCGCCGGCCCGGGAGGCCCAGGAGGGGCCCCCGAG
>NC_041389.1:209411864-209483709 GCF_002162155.2 Triticum dicoccoides | reverse complement strand
CCTCGAGCCGCGGCCCCGCCGTCCGCCGACGCGCCCGCCGCCGCCGAACCTCGCCGTGGCCACCACCGGGCCCCGCCGCCCTCGTCCGGCTCCTCCGGCGGCCGGGTCGGGCTCCGGCGAGCCTCCCCACGCCCCTGCGGTCCTCCACCGGCGAGCTCCAACTCCGGTGAACAGTGCCCCGCGGTCAACCTCGAAGTCCGTGCCCGCGAGATCCCGATCTGGATCTCAGATCCGAAATTCTAGGGTTGACTTTTTCCCTCTCCCTCTAATTTTTATGCATTCTTTGACTGCTCGTATCTCCGCAACCGTAGATCCGTTTTAGGCGTATCATATATCAAAATCTTTGACTCGACATGTACATCATTTCATTCCATTGCATCATTTGCATTTGAGGTCATCTTGATACCCAAAATGCTGTTAGAAGGAGGCTTCGTGAGTTAAATTGCAGATCCGTTAGTTCATCATGCACTTTTGTCATTTTTGCTATGTTTAATCCGTGCATGATATGCCTGTGCCCCTTTGGGATGTATTGTGAAGCATTTTGTCTTCTTTCCAGAGGTGTCACCCATGCATTTTTAGGATGTGTGTGTTGTCTTGTGCAAGCTTGCGAAGAGAGGTACCTGAGATTGCAGATTTTAGGGACTTAGTGATTTTCGCTAAGTCTGGGATATTTTAGTTCATGATGCTATATGTCCAGCTTGTTTCCTAATGATCCGTGCCTCTTTTGAGGATGATCAGTAAGGGAGTTTTGATATTTATGTCATGCTCTATCCATCCATGTCTTTGTTGGCATTTGTGGAGTGCTCTAGGTTGACTCAATCGAGCTCAACTTTTGCTTCGTTGTTAATCTGGGCAGATCGTCAACTTGTTTGCGATTTCGCCGATGCTACCGTTAGCGTTCCATGCATGCTATGCCTTCGTTCTTGCCATGAGTAGCTAGCACTTTGTGCCTTCTTGCTGGTTATATGCTTTCCTTGCCATGACTTGCACCGTAGTGAGTGCATCGAGCTCGTTTACATGCCTTCGTGAGTTAAATTTCAGCATGTCTCAGTTTTCACTAAGTCTGAAAACTGATTGTGTTCGAGCGATGTTCGTGAGCTCGGTAGAGTATTTTGTGAACCCTTTTGGCCCCAGGTCACTTTGGGTGTTTTGTTAAGCTTGTTGAGTAGCTCCATGCCATGTTCTTACTTGTCATGTTCAGGTTTTCTATCATGTTGTTTTGCTGCTCCGAAGAGAGCATCGTGATCTGAGATTTCAGACTAGTGTTAATTTCACTAAGTCTGAAATCTGTTTTGCATTTGCGTTTTAGCCATGCTTGTTTGAACCTCTTAATGGATGAATTTGCCTATGGCTCAGTGCTAGTGTTTTGTCAATCATCTTGTGTACTTCACTGCCATGGTTTTTGTTTTCATGTTTGGTGGCTGTAGCATGTTCATTTCGTTGCGTTTAGATGCCTACTTGCTGTAAATCGCAGACCGGTGTCATATCTTAAAACGCTCGCCATTTTCAAACCGTAGCTCCGATTCCATTGATCTTTATATCGTTTTCAAGCGATTTCATCCCCTCTATCCAGTGGCACACTTGGTTTTCCAAGTTGATACCAGGTTCATGCATTTCCTGCCATATCTGCATTTTGCATCCCGCATCGCATCCCGCATGGCATATCGTCATTTCATCATATTGCTTGGTCTTGCCCGTGGTTGATTGAATCCTTGTTGCTTGTTTGTCTTGTTGGGTAGAGCCGGGAGACGAGTTCGCTACCGAGGAGCCCGTTGAGTTTGCTTGTGAGGGTCCAGTTAACTCTGACAACTGTGCAGGCAAGATGATCATACCCTCGAAATCACTACTATCTTTGCTATGCTAGTTTGCTCGCTCTTTTGCTTTGCAACTGCTACAATGCCTACCTTTTGCTTGTCAGCCTCCCAATTGCCATGTTGAACCCCTAACCCACCCTTGTCCTAGCAAACCGTTGATTGGCTATGTTACCGCTTTGCTCAGCCCTTCTTATAGCGTTGTTAGCTGCAGGTGAAGATTGGAGCCGTTCCTCGTTGGAACATTTATTTACTTGTTGGGATACCATTATATTGCTATGTTATCTTAATGCATCTATAAACTTGGTAAAGGGTGGAAGGCTCGGCCTCTCGCCTAGTGTTTTGTTCCACTCTTGCCGCCCTAGTTTCCGTCATATCGGTGTTATGTTCCCGGATTGTTGCGTCCCTTACGCGGTTGGGTTATAATGGGAACCCCTTGATAGTTCGCCTTGATTAAAGCTTCTCCAGCAATGCCCAACTTTGGTTTTACCATTTGCCACCTAGCCTCTTTTTCCCTTGGGTTTCCGGAGCCCGAGGGTTATCTTATTTTACCCCCCCGGGCCAGTGCTCTTCTGAGTGTTGGTCCACCTGTCAGCTACCGGCGGCTACCAGGGGCAACTCTGGGCTGGCCTACCCGTACCTAAGACAATCTGAGTGTGCCCTGAGAAAGAGATATGTGCAGCTCCTATCGGGATTTGTCGGCACATTTGGGCGGTGTTGCTGGTCTTGTTTTAACCTGTCGAAGTGTCTTGAGTTACCGAGATACCGAGTCTGATCGGAACGTCTTGGGAGGAGGTATATTCCTTCGTTGACCGTGAGAGCTTGTCATGGGCTAAGTTGGGACTCCCCTGCAGGGATTGATCTTTCGAAAGCCGTACCCGCGGTTATGGGCAGATGGGAATTTGTTAATGTCCGGTTGTAGATAACTTTAATTAAACTTAATTAAAATGAATCAACCGTGTGTGTTACCGTGATGGCCCCTTCTCGGCGGAGTCCGGGAAGTGGACACGGTGTTGGAGTTATGCTTGCGCAGGATGTTCCTTTAGCTTCTCGCTCGTGCTTCGCCTTCTCTTCTCGCTCTCTTTTGCGTATAAGTTAGCCACCATATATGCTAGTCGCTTGCTGCAGCTCCACATATATTTGCCTTATCCATTCCTATGAGCTTAAATAGTCTTGATCGCGTGGGTGTGAGATTGCTGAGTCCCTGTGGCTCACAGATACTACAACTCCAGATGCAGGTCCAGGTGATTCCGCTCCAGGTGACGAGTACGAGCTCAAGTGGGAGTTCGACGAGGACTCTCAGCGATACTACGTGTCCTTTCCGGATGATCAGTAGTGGTGCCTAGTTGGGGTTGTCGATTCAGGACCTTGTCGCATGTTGGGGGGTCTTTTCTATTCTGGCGCCGTAGTCGGGCCATGAGTGTTTGTTTGATGGATGTTATTTATGTACTCTGATGTGACGTGGCGAGTGTAAGCCAACTATGTTATCTTCCCCTTTTATTATGTATTACATGGGATGTTGTAATGATTGCCTGACTTGCGACATTGCTTTCAATGCGGTTATGCCTCTAAGTCGTGCCTCGACACGTGGGAGCTATAGCCGCATCGAGGGCGTTACAAGTTGGTAATCAGAGCCTTCCCTGACCTTAGGAGCCCCATTGCTTGATCGTTTTTAGCAGCCGAGTTGTGTCTAGAAAAATGTTTTGAGTCCTTAGGAGTTATATATCGGAGAGCTTAGGAATTCTTTTTACTTCCCAGTCTCCTCATCGCTCTGGTAAGGCATCCTGGCGTAGAGTTTTGATTCTTCTCTTCTCAAATTTCACAAAAAAAAATTTTAGGATCACGCGAGTATCTTGGTTTTGTTCCGATGGTTTTGTGACGAGAACATTGTTCTTGGTGCCTCCTGTCTTTAGGGGTTGTGGCAGTGTCCCGGGGAGTTGAGCTCCGAGGTGTTGTCGTCACAATTTCATCGTTGCAATTCTGGTATACTTGAGATATGTTCGCCGACATCGAAAATCTCTTTTATGCAGTTCGTTGGTGAGATAACCTCGACGCCACCCAGTACTGGGGCGGGAGTTCGGGAGTATCGCCATAACTTGTATAACGGATGCTTTTCGAAGGTTGAGGTAGATGGTTTCCGAAGTTTTCTTGGTTATGTGTTGAAGGATGGATACAGCTGGATGTAGGATTTGCTAGTTTGGGTGAGATATTGTGCTTCCCCTGTATCCCCAACACCTGATTGCATAACCGGAAAGGTTCGGGAGTTTCATAGGTGGGAATTCTAGTAGCTCTAGTTCTTCTTCCACGGATATTGGTTTGAGATTGGGATTTCTTACCGATTATTCGTTCTTGATCCGTACCTTGTTGAATTATTTTTTCTTCCTTAATTCTTCGTGGCTTCTCAATTTATGGATATGTGACCATTTGAAGAGGAATGCATTCGTTCATTTTGTTCGGATGTGAAGACTATATGTTGCAATTTTCATTCCGTTGGATTCAGCTTCTATATTGTTGTCTATCTATGTGCTAATGGTGGTCAACCTCTTCAGGATGGCTCCTCCAACGCGCACGACTCCGAATCCTGATCTGCCTCCGCCTCCCCCTCCTCCGGAAGCATGGCAAGCTGTGATGGCCGCTACTAATGCAAACACACAGTTGATCATGCAAATCCTTCAAGAGCGCAATCAAGGCAGTCAAGGAAATCAAGGCCATAATCAGCACCACTTTGCTACTCTGAACCAGTTCCTTGCTAATGGCCCAAAGACGTTCAGCAGTTGTGTTGAGGCTAATGTGATTGCTGACGCTTTGAGCAGAAAAGCATATTGCAACAGTCTGATTCTCAAGCCTTATCAACCCGAGCTTTGTGAAGCTTTCCGCAAACTTAATCTGCAAGTTGTTCCTCAAGGTTTCCTCGCCAACCTTCAAGTCTCTCCTACCTTAGAAGACCAGATTCGCCAAGCCCAACTTCTTGATGCTATGGTGAAGAAGGTGAAGATTGGTATTGCAAAGAGTCAGTCCAAGTACAAGTGCTACCGACTTGATGACAAGGACGCTCTCTTCTTCGAGGATCGAATTGTTGTGCCCAAAGGTGAACTCCGTAAGGTGATCATGAACGAGGCTCACAACTCTCTCCTCTCCATCCACCCTGGTAGTACGAAGATGTATCAGGACCTCAAGCAAACTTATTGGTGGACTCGAATGAAGCGCGAGATCGCTCAATTCGTGAACGAGTGTGATGTCTGCAGAAGAGTGAAGGCAGAACACCAAAGGCCAGCAGGTCTCCTCCAACCTCTTGCCATTCCAGAATGGAAGTTTGACCACATTGAAATGGACTTCGTGACTGGGTTTCCAAAGTCCAAGCGTGGCAATGATGCTATCTTCGTTGTCATCGACAAGCTCACCAAAGTGGCTCACTTTCTGCCTATCAAAGAGTCAATCACTGCAGCTCAATTGGCGGAACTCTATACCTCTCGCATTGTCTCTCTGCACGGTATTCCTCAAGTGATATCTTCAGACCGTGGCAGCATCTTTACCTCCAAGTTTTGGGATTCTTTTCAGAAAGCCATGGGCACCAACATCCGCTTCAGCACAGCTTTCCATCCTCAAACAAGCGGTCAAGTCGAGCGTGTCAACCAAATTCTTGAAGATATGCTCAGGGCTTGTGTGATTTCTTTCGGCATGAAGTGGGAGGATTGTCTTCCTTATGCTGAATTCTCACAACAGCTTTCAAGCAAGTTCGGGCAAGGCCCCCTCAAATTCTGTATGGCAGGAAGTGCCGTACCCCTCTCAACTGGTCTGAAACCGGTGAACGTCAGCTGCTGGGTAATGACTTAATCACAGAAGCAGAAGAGATGTGCAAAGTCATTCGTGATAACCTCAAAGCAGCCCAGTCCCGCCAGAAGAGCTACTATGATAGTAAGCATCGTGATCTGGCTTTCGAGATCGGAGATCATGTTTACCTCCGCGTCTCTCCCATGAAAGGTACTCGTCGCTTCGGTATCAAAGGGAAGCTTGCCCCTAGATACGTGGGACCTTTCAAGATTGTCAGCAAGAGAGGCGACCTCGCCTATCAACTCGAGCTTCCTTCAAACTTTGCAAATGTTCATGATGTGTTCCATGTCTCTCAGCTTCGAAAGTGCTTCAAGACTCCTGACCGCACCGTCAACTTCGAGGACATTGAGCTCCAAGAAGATCTCTCCTATCGTGAGCACCCAGTTGCTATTCTCGAAGAGACTCAACGCAAGACTCGCAACAAGTCAATCAAATTTCTCAAAGTCAAGTGGTCACACCATTCCGACCGTGAAGCTACCTGGGAACGCGAGGATCACCTCCGTTCTGAGTACCCGGAGTTCTTTCAGTCCTAGATCTCGGGACGAGATCTTTTCGTAGTGGTGGAGTGTTGTAACGCCCCAGATATACTTTCCATATTTGTATCCAACTCTTGCCGTTTTCGGTGTCAAGTTATAATTATTTCTCGGGTTCGGGTCCTTGTCTCCATGTGTTGTTTTCGTTTTCATGCATCTCATACCATGTCATCTCGTGCATTGCATTTGCATACATGTTCATCTCATGCATTCGATAATTTTCCCCGTTGTCCGTTTTGCATTCCGGCGCTTCGTTCTCCTCCGGTGGTCATTTCTAGTTTTCCTTCGTGTGTGGGGATTAAACATTTCCGGATTGGACCGAGACTTGCCAAGCGGCCTTGGTTTACTACCGGTAGACCGCCTGTCAAGTTTCGTATCATTTGGACTTCGTTTGATACTCCAACGGTTAACCGAGGGACCGAGAAGGCCTCGTGTGTGTTGCAGCCCAACACCCTCCAAATTTGGCCCAAAACCCACCAAACTCTGCTCCATGTCCTAGAGCGTTCGATCACGATCGTGTGGGCGAAAACCGCACCTCATTTGGACTCTCCTAGCTCCCTCTATGCCTATATATACACCCCTCCGTTTTCGGATCTCTCCCTCTCCCCGAAACCCTAATAAAAAAAACATCCTCCGCCGCCGATGGACACGTCCGCCCCAGCGCCGGACGCGTCCGCCGCCGCCCGCCTCCGCCACTCAGGCGCTGCCACGTGGGCACGCGCCCACTTCGCCGCCGCCGGCCCGGGAGGCCCAGGAGGGGCCCCCGAGGCCCGATCGTCGCCCCGCCGCCTCACGCCCGCAGCCGCCGCCATCCTCCTCGCGGCCGGCCACCCGGGGCACCGGCGCCGCCGCTCGCCATCGTCGCCGGCCCACACCTCGAGCCGCGGCCCCGCCGTCCGCCGACGCGCCCGCCGCCGCCGAACCTCGCCGTGGCCACCACCGGGCCCCGCCGCCCTCGTCCGGCTCCTCCGGCGGCCGGGTCGGGCTCCGGCGAGCCTCCCCACGCCCCTGCGGTCCTCCACCGGCGAGCTCCAACTCCGGTGAACAGTGCCCCGCAGTCAACCTCGAAGTCCGTGCCCGCGAGATCCCGATCTGGATCTCAGATCCGAAATTCTAGGGTTGACTTTTTCCCTCTCCCTCTAATTTTTATGCATTCTTTGACTGCTCGTATCTCCGCAACCGTAGATCCGTTTTAGGCGTATGATATATTAAAATCTTCGCCTCGACATGTACATCATTCCGTTCCATTGCATCATTTGCATTTGAGGTCATCTTGATACCCAAAATGCTGTTAGAAGGAGGCTTCGTGAGTTAAATTGCAGATCCGTTAGTTCATCATGCACTTTTGTCATTTTTGCTATGTTTAATCCGTGCATGATATGCCTGTGCCCCTTTGGGATGTATTGTGAAGCATTTTTTCTTCTTTCCAGAGGTGTCACCCATGCATTTTTAGGATGTGTGTGTTGTCTTGTGCAAGCTTGCGAAGAGAGGTACCTGAGATTGCAGATTTCAGGGACTCAGTGATTTTCGCTAAGTCTGGGATATTTTAGTTCATGATGCTATATGTCCAGCTTGTTTCCTAGTGATCCGTGCCTCTTTTGAGGATGATCAGTAAGGGAGTTTTGATGCTTATGTCATGCTCTATCCATCCATGTCTTTGTTGGCATTTGTGGAGTGCTCTAGGTTGACTCAATCGAGCTCAACTTTTGCTTCGTTGTTAATCTGGGCAGATCGTCAACTTGTTTGCGATTTCGCCGATGCTACCGTTAGCGTTCCATGCATGCTATGCCTTCGTTCTTGCCATGAGTAGCTAGCACTTTGTGCCTTATTGCTGGTTATATGCTTTCCTTGCCATGACTTGCACCGTAGTGAGTGCATCGAGCTTGTTTACATGCCTTCGTGAGTTAAATTTCAGCATGTCTCAGTTTTCACTAAGTCTGAAAACTGATTGTGTTCGAGCGATGTTCGTGAGCTCGGTAGAGTATTTTGTGAACCCTTTTGGCCCCAGGTCACTTTGGGTGTTTTGTTAAGCTTGTTGAGTAGCTCCATGCCATGTTCTTACTTGTCATGTTCAGGTTTTCTATCATGTTGTTTTGCTGCTCCGAAGAGAGCATCGTGATCTGAGATTTCAGACTAGTGTTAATTTCACTATGTCTGAAATCTGTTTTGCATTTGCGTTTTAGCCATGCTTGTTTGAACCTCTTAATGGATGAATTTGCCTATGGCTCAGTGCTAGTGTTTTGTCAACCATCTTGTGTACTTCACTGCCATGGTTTTTGTTTTCATGTTTGGTGGCTGTAGCATGTTCATTTCGTTGCGTTTAGATGCCTACTTGCTGTAAATCGCAGACCGGTGTCATATCTTAAAACGCTCGCCATTTCCAAACCGTAGCTCCGATTCCATTGATCTTTATATCGTTTTCAAGCGATTTCATCCCCTCTATCCAGTGGCACACTTGGTTTTCCAAGTTGATACCAGGTTCATGCATTTCCTGCCATATCTGCATTTTGCATCCCGCATCGCATCCCGCATGGCATATCGTCATTTCATCATATTGCTTGGTCTTGCCCGTTGTTGATTGAATCCTTGTTGCTTGTTTGTCTTGTTGGGTAGAGCCGGGAGACGAGTTCGCTACCGAGGAGCCCGTTGAGTTTGCTTGTGAGGGTCCAGTCAACTCTGACAACTGTGCAGGCAAGATGATCATACCCTCGAAATCACTACTATCTTTGCTATGCTAGTTTGCTCGCTCTTTTGCTTTGCCACTGCTACAATGCCTACCTTTTGCTTGTCAGCCTCCCAATTGCCATGTTGAACCCCTAACCCACCCTTGTCCTAGCAAACCGTTGATTGGCTATGTTACCGCTTTGCTCAGCCCTTCTTATAGCGTTGTTAGCTGCAGGTGAAGATTGGAGCCGTTCCTCGTTGGAACATTTATTTACTTGTTGGGATACCATTATATTGCTATGTTATCTTAATGCATCTATAAACTTGGTAAAGGGTGGAAGGCTCGGCCTCTCGCCTAGTGTTTTGTTCCACTCTTGCCGCCCTAGTTTCCGTCATATCGGTGTTATGTTCCCGGATTGTTGCGTCCCTTACGCGGTTGGGTTATAATGGGAACCCCTTGATAGTTCGCCTTGATTAAAGCTTCTCCAGCAATGCCCAACTTTGGTTTTACCATTTGCCACCTAGCCTCTTTTCCCCTTGGGTTTCCGGAGCCCGAGGGTCATCTTATTTTACCCCCCCGGGCCAGTGCTCTTCTGAGTGTTGGTCCACCTGTCAGCTACCGGTGGCTACCAGGGGCAACTCTGGGCTGGCCTACCCGTACCTAAGACAATCTGAGTGTGCCCTGAGAAAGAGATATGTGCAGCTCCTATCGGGATTTGTCGGCACATTCGGGCGGTGTTGCTGGTCTTGTTTTAACCTGTCGAAGTGTCTTGAGTTACCGAGATACCGAGTCTGATCGGAACGTCTTGGGAGGAGGTCTATTCCTTCGTTGACCGTGAGAGCTTGTCATGGGCTAAGTTGGGACTCCCCTGCAGGGATTGATCTTTCGAAAGCCGTACCCGCGGTTATGGGCAGATGGGAATTTGTTAATGTCCGGTTGTAGATAACTTTAATTAAACTTAATTAAAATGAATCAACCCTGTGTGTTACCGTGATGGCCCCTTCTCGGCGGAGTCCGGGAAGTGGACACGGTGTTGGAGTTATGCTTGCGCAGGATGTTCCTTTAGCTTCTCGCTCGTGCTTCGCCTTCTCTTCTCGCTCTCTTTTGCGTATAAGTTAGCCACCATATATGCTAGTCGCTTGCTGCAGCTCCACATATATTTGCCTTATCCATTCCTATGAGCTTAAATAGTCTTGATCGCGTGGGTGTGAGATTGCTGAGTCCCTGTGGCTCACAGATACTACAACTCCAGATGCAGGTCCAGGTGATTCCGCTCCAGGTGACGAGTACGAGCTCAAGTGGGAGTTCGACGAGGACTCTCAGCGATACTACGTGTCCTTTCCGGATGATCAGTAGTGGTGCCTAGTTGGGGTTATCGATTCAGGACCTTGTCGCATGTTGGGGGGTCTTTTCTATTCTGGCGCCGTAGTCGGGCCATGAGTGTTTGTTTGATGGATGTTATTTATGTACTCTGATGTGACGTGGCGAGTGTAAGCCAACTATGTTATCTTCCCCTTTTATTATGTATTACATGGGATGTTGTAATGATTGCCTGACTTGCGACATTGCTTTCAATGCGGTTATGCCTCTAAGTCGTGCCTCGACACGTGGGAGCTATAGCCGCATCGAGGGCGTTACAACAGCATTCTCAATCCCAATTAAAAGTACTCATTAACAACCCAACAATATTAATTAAAGTAACATGATGAGATTCACATGATATCCAAATACTAGATACTCAAGATGTCCATAACCGGGGACACGGCTAACCATGATTAGTTTGTACACTCTGCAGAGGTTTGCGCACTTTTCCCCACATGACTCGATCTCCTCCGTTTGGTTTCTCGCACTACATGGTGTTTGAGAAACGGATGACCGAGACATAGTCTTTCAGAAGCGCTTGCACCTTAGTAACGGGTAGACCGTACCAACCTACATCCCCTACATCTGCTAGTCTACCACTGTAAGAGTTCGCACAACTTAGTCAACTATGCTAGAGCCCATAGTAGCATGTGGCTGCACACGGAAGTTTCTAGCATGAATTATCTTATGATCCCTTTGAGCCTGGGTGGCGGTCCGAAGAAAAACAGGCAAGTCCTGGAAACCAGGTGCCTCAATCCACCCAGATGTGTGTTTAAGTTGCCACCTTAAATAAACCATTAATTAACAAACTCGCATCTGTCATGGATACACTCACCCAATCCACGTCTACTAGCATAGCATGGCATAATAAGCAAACATTGAAGTAACTTCCAAAGGTTTGAATAATAAAATAGGTAATAGGTACTACCTCAAACTACTTCCCAAAACCCACAATTTAATTCAGATCATAATCATGCAATTGTTTGGAGGATTGATCTAATGCATAAAAATTGGGTATGAGAAAAGGTATGATCAAAGTGTGAACTTACCTGCAATGTTGATGAAGATGATTCGCACTCAAAACTCTTGATAGTTCTACTCGTCACACTCCGGTCAATCTATCGTGAGCAAGCAATGGTAACCACACATAAGCAATCACTCAAAAGATCGGAAAGAACGAAGAGTACGATTCGGAAAACATCAAAACCAAACAAATGACTCTTGCAGCGTAAAACAATTTCTAGCAGTACCAAAACTATGTGCATTTGGCCTTATTAGAAAGTTTAGTTCAAGAGCTTCAAGTTGCGAAAAGAATCACTCAAATCGGAGTTATAAAACTCAAGTTATGATCAAACGAAGTTCAAATACTAAACTGTTTAAATTCAAATTTTAGAACTTACAAATACATGTTTAAGTTGATCATCTGGATAGAGGGGATCATAACGAAGAAGTGGGCGTTGGTTTCGTTGAATTTTGACAAACGAGTAAAACGTTGCGAGTGTTTGAAGTCTAGGGGATAATCTGTAAATAAAAACATCTACAAAGAAGTCCTTGAATAAAACTAACAGAAAAAGAAAAAGGTCTATATAACGAAGGTTCGTTACAGAACGCTAACGAACGAAAAGTCGTTTGCTGAGTATACCTAACTAGTGAACGTTCGCAAAATAACTTAACCTAAAAAAATTAACCGTCTAATAATATAAAACCGATCTAAACTAGGAAAACCGGGCGGGTTTACGGGTTATACCGGCTCGGCGGTTTAGGCTGAGAAAACCGCCGGCGAAACAGGACGGCGAACGGCGGACGGCGGGCGGCTCCGACGAACTCGAGGACGGCGGCTCCGGGCGTCGCGGGAGGCGGCGAAGAGCATGGGGAGGGGCGGTGTGGAGCGGTGGTTGCGGTGGTGGCGTCGGCGGCGGCCGACGGCGACGAGGGCGGCGGTTGCGGCTTTGCAGCAGCGGCGGCGGCGCGAGATGCGAGGGCGGCGGCGGCTCAAGGCATCGCGGGGCTCGAGGGGGCTGGGCTATTTATGGAGGAGGGCGGCGCGGTGGCATGCAGGAGGGGGCAGAGGAGGCCGGGGCGGGCACAGCGAGCATGGCGGTGCGGCGGCGGACTCGGGAGGAGTCCCCGTCGGGGACGACGGGCGAGGCGGCGCGGAGCTGGGCCTTGGCCTGCCTTCGGCTGGGCCGGCCCAGTACGGGGAGAAGTTTTTTTTTAACAGACAGTCAAAGAAATAAATAAAATAAATAAATACAAAAATATAATATAGGCATATTATATATCAAAATTTTCAGAAAAAGATTTTCTACGACATGAACACTTTTTTCAAAGTCAAATAAAATACACACAAATTCAAATAAAGCAAAGAGTGCTTCTGCTCTAGTAAAATCCAGTAAAAATCATTTTAAAAATACCAAAATAAATTCAAATTTATTTCTCTCCAATTTTCTGATGTAGGGAATCATGTTACCCTATTTTCTATATATTTTATTTTTGGAGAAAAATAATTTGAATAAAACCCAAATAACTCCAAATTGAAAATAAATTCAAAAGAACTTTGAATTTAATTCTTTGAAACTCCCAACTCATATTTCATATGTTTTGAAGAAGTCATTTTATCTTCGCTCGTGAAAATCATTGAGTTGCATAAAGTTTCTGAAATTGAAATATTTCCAGGTGAAATTCAAATATTTTCAAAAACCCTTTTCATTTATTAAAATGGAAGAAGTCATGTCATCTTCTCTCTAGGGTTTTGTATTTGAAAAGAATTTGAATTCACAGAAATCATAAAAGCAAGATGAAAGTTTGGGAATGTCCTTTTATTCCCTCTCATTTAACTTTCAAAAGTTTCAAATTTCACTCAATCAATTACACAACAATCAAACAAACAATCAATCTATCTATTTATTATAACATTCCAAAATTTAGAATTTTGGGATGTTACATGTGATGGACAAGACCCAATCCTAAGCATAGCACAAAGATCGTGTAGTTCGTTTTGCTAGAGCTTTTCCAAATGTCAAGTATCATTTCCTTAGACCATGAGATTGTGCAACTCCCGGATACTGTAGGAGTGCTTTGGGTGTGCCAAACATCACAACGTAACTGGGTGGCTATAAAGGTGCACTACGGGTATCTTCAAAAGTGTTTGTTGGGTTGGCACGAATCGAGACTAGGATTTGTCACTCCGTATGACGGATAGGTATCTCTAGGCCCACTCGGTAATGCATCATCATAATGAGCTCAATGTGACCAAGTGTTTGGTCACGGGATCATGCATTACGGTACGAGTAAAGTGACTTGCCAGTAACGAGACTGAACAAGGTATTGGGATACCGACGATCGAGTCTCGGGCAAGTAACGTACCGATTGACAAAGGGAATTGTATACGGGATTAATTGAATCCTCAACATCGTGGTTCATCCGATGAGATCATCAAGGAGTATGTGGGAGCCAACATGGGTATCCAGATCCCGCTGTTGGTTATTGACCGGAGAGGCATCTCGGTCATGTCTGCATATCTCCCGAACCCGTAGGGTCTACACACTTAAGGTTCGGTGACGCTAGGGTTGTAGAGATATTAGTATGCAGCAAACTAAAAGTTGTTCGGAGTCCCGGATGAGATCTCGGACGTCACGAGGAGTTCCGGAATGGTTCGGAGGTAAAGAATTATATATGGGATGTCGAGTTTTGGCCATCGGGAAAGTTTCGGGGGTCACCGGTATTGTACCGGGACCACCGGAAGGGTCCCGGGGGTCCACCGGGTGGGGCCACCTATCCCGAAGGGCCCCATGGGATGAGGTGGGGAGGGAACCAGCCCCTGGTGGGCTAGTGCGCCCCCCCTTGGGCCCCCCTGCACCTAGGGTTGGAAACCCTAGGGTGGGGGCGCCTCCACTTGCCTTGGGGGCAAGCTTCCCCCCTGGCCGCCGCCCCCCTGGAGATCCCATCTCCAGGGCCGGCGCCCCCCCTGGGGACCCTATATAAAGAGGGGGGAGGGAGGGCAGCCGCACCCTTGCACTTGGCACCTCCCTTCTGATAGAGGCGGAGGTGTCCCGATCTTTCGATGAGATGATAACTATTGATTTGGTGGAGACGACTTTGACGATCCGACTACAAACGTGCACGACATTGCGCCTTAGCAATCGCTAAACCAACTCCGAGAGGTTATTGACCACGCCGGAGCACGATCAACCTGACCACGAAGGTCTATTCCTGCAAGCAATCGAAGAACAAGCAAAAATATGATAAAGCAATCTGAATATTGCAAATATATATGAACTACTGATAAAGGTGGGGATCCGTAAGCGGTCTTGGTCTGGTCATTGGACACAAACGAAGTACACGAAGTTGCAATGGCTAACTTTTAACTAAACAAATCCCAAGAAAAAAGCTACTAGATGGATCTACTTATATAGGAGCAAGGGGTGGTGGCCAAGGAGGTGGGAGAACGTCCCAAGGCAGCCTAAAACTAACCCTAGGTCGTACAAGGCCAACGGGCCCAAGTGGAGGTGACGTAACACCTTTGGACTTGTAGTTTGACTCGGATTCTGCTGCAGCATCAGATTGTTTCGTCCATAACTCAACGCTCCGGACGAATTTTAAGGTGAATCCAATTGGTTTGGAAAGAGCACAAAATCTACTTTCCAACAAAAAAAGAATCACCCAATTCGGAGTCTGTATGAAAAAGTTGTTGACATTTTGAGTCAGGTATGTTTGTGAAGTCCGAATCTGAGTCTAGAACGTGAGAGACTTGGACTCTATCTTCTCTTGGGGCAAAAGTGACGTGAGAGAACTTTTTGAACAGCAAATAAACATCTCTTTCTTCCTTATCTTCATATGTGGATTGTACAAATGTCCCATACACCTGCAATTAGACAAAACACAAAAGTGTGTGAAGTATTTTTGTTTTGGATAACATAAATAGATTATTGAATAGTTTGCACTAGAAATCACCTGACAAATATGCATGTATGCAATATTTTTGGTCATATCCAAGGTAGTCATGTCCTCGTCACCTTCCCCCTTGCTACACCTCTCCCTCCCGTAGACGCTTGGCGAAGCCCTGCCGGATCCCTGCTGCATCCACCATCACGCCGCCGTGCTGCTGGATCTTCATCAACCTCTCCTTCCCCCTTGCTGGATCAAGAAGGAGGAGACGTCACGCTGACCGTATGTGTGTTGAACGCGGAGGTGCCGTCCGTTCGGTGCTAGGATCTCCGGTGATTTGGATCACGACGAGTACGACTCCCTCAACCCCGTTCTCTTGAACGCTTTCGCTCGCGATCTACAAGGGTATGTAGATGCACTCCTCTCTCTCTCGTTGCTGGATGAACTCCTAGATTGATCTTGGTGAACGTAGGAAAATTTTTATTTTATGCAACGTTCCCCAACAGTGGCATCATGAGCTAGGTCTATGCGTAGTTCTCTTTGCATGAGTAGAACACAATTTGTTGTGGGCGTAGATGTTGTCAACTTTCTTGCCACTACTAGTCTTATTTTGCTTCAGCGGTATTGTGGGATGAAGCGGCCCGGACCGACCTTACACGTACGCTTACGTGAGACAGGTTCCACCGACTGACATGCACTAGTTGCATAAGGTGGCTAGCGGGTGCCTGTCTCTCCCACTTTAGTTGGAGCGGATTCGATGAAAAGGGTCCTTATGAAGGGTAAATAGAAGTTGTCAAATCACGTTGTGTCTTTAACGTAGGTAAGAAAACGTTCTTGCTAGATCACCTATAGAAGCCACGTAAAAACTTGCAACAACAATTAGAGGACGTCTAACTTGTTTTTGCAGCAAGTGTTTTGTGATGTGATATGGCCAGAGGATGTGATGAATGATATATGTGATGTATGAGATGATCATGTTCTTGTAATAGGAATCACGACTTGCATGTCGATGAGTATGACAACCGGCAGGAGCCATAGGAGTTGTCTTTATTTTTTGTATGACCTGCATGTCATTGAAGAACACCATGTAAATTACTTTACTTTATTGCTAAACGCGTTAGCCATAGAAGTAGAAGTAGTCGTTGGCGTGACAACTTCATGAAGACACGATGATGGAGATCATGATGATGGAGATCATGGTGTCATGTCGGTGACGAAGATGATCATGGCGCCCCGAAGATGGAGATCATAGGAGCAATATGATATTGGCCATATCATGTCACTATTTGATTGCATGTGATGTTTATCATGTTTTACATCTTATTTGCTTAGAACGACGGTAGCTTAAATAAGATGATCCCTCGAAATAATTTCAAGAAAAGTGTTCCCCCTAACTATGCACCGTTGCGAAGGTTCGTTGTTTCGAAGCACCACGTGATGATCGGGTGTGATAGATCCTAACGTTCGAATACAACGGGTGTAAGCCAGATTTACACACGCAATACACTTAGGTTGACTTGACGAGCCTAGCATGTACAGACATGGCCTCGGAACACTGAAGACCTAAAGGTCGAGCATGAGTCGTATAGAAGATACGATCAACATGAAGATGTTCACCGATGTTAACTAGTCCGTCTCACGTGATGATCAGACACGGTCTAGTTGACTCGGATCATGTTTCACTTAGATGACTAGAGGTATGTGTGTCTAAGTGGGAGTTCAATGAATAATTTGATTAGATGAACTTAATTATCATGAACTTAGTCTAAAGCCTTTGCAAAATGTCTTGTAGATCAAATGGCCAACGCTCATGTCCACCTCAACTTCAACGTGTTCCTAGAGAAAACCAAGCTCAAAGATGATGGCAGCAACTATACGGACTGGGTCCGGAACCTGAGGATCATCCTCATAGCTACCAAGAAAGATTATGTCCTAGAAGCGTCGCTAGGTGAAGCACCAATCCCAGAGAACCAAGACGTTATGAACACTTGGCAGTCTCGTGCTGATGATTACTCCCTCGTTCAGTGCGGCATGCTTTACAGCTTAGAACCGGGGCTCCAAAAGCGTTTTGAGCAACACGGAGCATATGAGATGTTCGAGGAGTTGAAAATGGTTTTCCAAGCTCATGCCCGGGTCGAGAGATATGAAGTCTCCGACAAGTTCTTCAGCTGTAAGATGGAGGAAAACAGTTCTGTCAGTGAGCACATACTCAAGATGTCTGGGTTGCACAACCGCTTGACTCAGCTGGGAGTTAATCTCCCGGATGACGCGGTCATTGACAGAATCCTCCAGTCGCTTCCACCAAGCTACAAGAGCTTTGTGATGAACTTCAATATGCAGGGGATGGAAAAGACCATTCCTGAGGTATATTCAATGCTGAAATCAGCAGAGGTAGAGATCAAAAAGGAACATCAAGTGTTGATGGTGAATAAAACCACTAAGTTCAAGAAAGGCAAAGGAAAGAAGAACTTCAAGAAGGACGGCAAGGAAGTTGCCGCGCCTGGTAAGCCAGTTGCCAGGAAGAAGTCAAGCAATGGACCCAAGCCTGAGACTGAGTGCTTTTATTGTAAGGGAAGCGGACACTGGAAGCGGAACTGCCCCAAGTACTTAGCGGACAAGAAGGCCGGCAAAACCAAAGGTATATGTGATATACATGTAATTGATGTGTACCTTACCAGTGCTCATAGTAGCTCCTGGGTATTTGATACCGGTGCGGTTGCTCATATTTGTAACTCAAAGCAGGAGCTGCGGAATAAGCGGAGATTGGCGAAGGACGAGGTGACGATGCGCGTCGGGAATGGTTCCAAGGTCGATGTGATCGCCGTCGGCACGCTACCTCTACATTTACCTACGGGATTACTTTTGAACCTCAATAATTGTTATTTAGTACCAGCTTTGAGCATGAACATTGTATCAGGATCTCGTTTAATTTGAGATGGCTACTCATTTAAATCCAAGAATAATGGTTGTTCTATTTATATGAGTGATATGTTTTATGGTCATGCCCCGCTGGTGAATGGTTTATTCTTAATGAATCTCGAGCGTAATGTTACACATATTCATAGTGTGAATACTAAAAGATGTAAAGTTGATAACGATAGTCCCACATACTTGTGGCACTGCCGCCTTGGTCACATTGGTGTCAAGCGCATGAAGAAGCTCCATGCTGATGGACTTTTAGAGTCTCTAGATTATGAATCGTTTGACACATGCGAGCCATGCCTCATGGGCAAGATGACCAAGACTCCGTTCTCCGGAACAATGGAGCGAGCAACCAACTTATTGGAAATCATACATACTGATGTGTGCGGTCCAATGAGCGTTGAGGCTCGCGGAGGATATCGTTATGTTCTCACTCTCACTGATGACTTGAGTAGATATGGGTATGTCTACTTGATGAAACACAAGTCTGAGACCTTTGAAAAGTTCAAGGAATTTCAGAATGAGGTAGAGAATCAACGTGACCGAAAGATAAAGTTCTTACGATCAGATCGTGGGGGTGAATATTTAAGTCACGAATTTGGTACACACTTAAGGAAATGTGGAATCGTTTCACAACTCACGTCGCCTGGAACACCTCAGCGAAATGGTGTGTCCGAACGTCGTAATCGCACTCTATTGGATATGATGCGATCTATGATGTCACCTACCGATTTACCGCTATCATTTTGGGGATACGCTCTAGAGACAGTTACATTCACTTTAAATAGGGCACCGTCTAAATCCGTTGAGACGACACCGTATGAATTATGGTTTGGAAAGAAACCTAAGCTGTCGTTTCTAAAAGTTTGGGGATGCGATGCTTATGTCAAGAAACTTCAACCTGAGAAGCTCGAACCCAAGTCAGAAAAATGCGTCTTCATAGGATACCCTAAGGAAACCATTGGGTATACCTTCTACTTAAGATCCGAGGGCAAGATCTTTGTTGCCAAGAACGGGTCCTTTCTGGAGAAAGAGTTTCTCTCAAAAGAATTAAGTGGGAGGAAAGTAGAGCTTAATGAAGTACTACCTCTTGAAACGGTGAGTAGCGGAACTCAGGAAGATGTTCCTGTGGTGCCTGCACCGACAAGAGAGGAGGTTAATGATGATGATCAAGACACTTCGGATCAAGCTCCTACTGAACTTCGAAGGTCCACAAGGACACATTCCGCACCAGAGTGGTACGGCAACCCTGTCTTCGAAATCATGTTGTTAGACAACGGTGAACCTTCGAACTATGAAGAAGCGATGGCGGGCCCAGATTCCAACAAATGGCTTGAAGCCATGCAATCTGAGATAGGATCCATGTATGAAAACGAAGTGTGGACTTTGACAGACTTGCCCGATGATCGGTGAGCAATAGAAAACAAATGGATCTTTAAGAAGAAGATGGACGCGGATGGTAATGTTACCATATATAAAGCTCGACTTGTCACTAAGGGTTATCGACAAGTTCAAGGGATTGACTACAATGAGACATTCTCTCCCGTAGCGAAGCTGAAGTCCATCTGAATCATGTTAGCAATTGCCGCATACTATGATTATGAGATATGGCAAATGGACGTCAAAACGGCATTCCTTAACGGCCACCTTAAGGAAGAATTGTATATGATGCAGCCAGAAGGTTTTGTCGACCCTAAGAATGCTAACAAGGTATGCAAGCTCTAGCGCTCCATCTATGGGCTGGTGCAAGCATCTCGGAGTTGGAACATTCGCTTTAATGAGATGATTAAAGCATTTGGGTTTATGCAGACTTATGGAGAAGCCTGCGTTTACAAGAAAGTGAGTGTGAGCTATGTAGCATTTCTCATATTATATGTGGATGACATACTTTTGATGGGAAATGATATAGAACTTTTGGACAGCATAAAGGCCTACTTGAATAAGTGTTTTCTCAATGAAGGACCTTGGAGAAGCTGCTTACATATTAGGCATCAAAATCTATAGAGATAGATCAAGACGCCTCATAGGTCTTTCACAAAGCACATACCTTGATAAGATATTGAAGAAGTTCAATATGGATCAGTCCAAGAAGGGGTTCTTGCCTGTGTTGCAAGGTGTGAAATTGAGCTCGGCTCAATGCCCGAGCACGACAGAAGATAGAGAAAAGATGAGTGTCGTCCCCTATGCCTCAGCCATAGGGTCTATCATGTATGCCATGACCTGTACCAGGCCTGATATAAACCTTGCCGTAAGTTCGGTAGGAAGGTACCAAAGTAATCCCGGCATGGAACACTGGATAGCGGTCAAGAACATCCTTAAGTACCTGAAAAGGACTAAGGACATGTTTCTCGTATATGGAGGTGACGAAAAGCTTGTCGTAAAGGGTTACGTCGACGCTAGCTTCGACACAGATCTGGATGACTCGAAGTCACAAACCGGATACATGTATATTTTGAATGGTGGGGCAGTAAGCTGGTGCAGTTGCAAGCAGAGCGTCGTGGCGGGATCTACATGTGAACGGAGTACATGGCAGCCTCGGAGGCAGCACATGAAGCAATATGGGTGAAGGAGTTCATCACCGACCTAGGAGTCATACCCAATGCGTCGGGGCCGATTACACTCTTCTGTGACAACACTGGAGCTATTGCACTTGCCAAGGAGCCCAGGTTTCACAAGAAGACCAGGCACATCAAGCGTCGCTTCAACTCCATTCGTGAAAATGTTCAAGATGGAGACATCGATATTTGTAAAGTACATATGGACCAGAATGTAGCAGATCCGTTGACTAAACCTCTCCCTAGAGCAAAACATGATCAACACCAGGACGCAATGGGTGTTTGATACATCACAATGTAACTAGATTATTGACTCTAGTGCAAGTGGGAGACTGTTGGAAATATGCCCTAGAGGCAATAATAAAATGGTTATATTTATTTATTCATGATAATTGTCTATTGTTCATGCTATAATCGTATTATCCGGAAATCGTAATACGTGTGTGAATACATAGACCACAACAAGTCCCTAGTAAGCCTCTAGATGACTAGCTCGTTGATCAACAGATAGTCATGGTTTCCTGACTATGGACATTGGATGTCATTGATAACGGGATCACATCATTAGGAGAATGATGTGATGGACAAGACCCAATCCTAAGCATAGCACAAAGATCGTGTAGTTCGTTTCGCTAGAGCTTTTCCAAATGTCAAGTATCATTTCCTTAGACCATGAGATTGTGCAACTCCCGGATACCGTAGGAGTGTTTTGGGTGTGCTAAACGTCACAACGTAACTGGGTGGCTATAAAGGTGCACTACGGGTATCTCCGAAAGTGTCTGTTGGGTTGGCACGAATAGAGACTGGGATTTGTCACTCCGTATGACGGAGAGGTATCTCTAGGCCCACTCGGTAATGCATCATCATAATGAGCTCAATGTGACCAAGTGTCTGGTCACGGGATCATGCATTACGGTACGAGTAAAGTGACTTGCCGGTAACGAGACTGAACGAGGTATTGGGATATCGATGATCGAGTCTCGGGCAAGTAACATACCGATTGACAAAGGGAATTGTATACGGGATTAATTGAATCCTTGACATCGTGGTTCATCTGATGAGATCATCGAGGAGTATGTGGGAGCTAACATGGGTATCCAGATCCCGCTGTTGGTTATTGACCGGAAGAGGCATCTTAGTCATGTCTGCATATCTCCCGAACCCGTAGGGTCTACACACTTAAGGTTCGGTGACGCTAGGGTTGTAGAGATATTAGTATGTAGCAAACCGAAAGTTGTTCGGAGTCCCGGATGAGATCCCGGACGTCACGAGGAGTTCCGGAATGGTCCGAAGGTAAAGAATTATATATGGGAAGTCGAGTTTGGCCATCGGGAAAGTTTCGAGGGTCACCGGTATTGTACCGGGGCCATCGGAAGGGTCCCGGGGGTCCATCGGGTGGGGCCACCTATCCCGGAGGGCCCCATGGGATGAGGTGGGGAGGGAACCAGCCCCTGGTGGACTGGTGCGCCCCCCCTTGGGCCCTCCTGCGCCTAGGGATGGAAATCCTAGGGTGGGGGCGCCTCCACTTGCCTTGGGGGGCAAGCTTTCCCCCTGGCCGCCGCCCCCGTGGAGATCCCATCTCCAGGGCCGGCGCCCCCCTAGGGACCCTATATAAAGAGGGGGGAGGGAGGGCAGCCGCACCCTTGCACTTGGCGCCTCCCTTCCCCCTTGCTACACCTCTCCCTCCCGTAGACGCTTGGCGAAGCCCTGCCGGATCCCTGCTGCGTCCACCACCACGCCGTCATGCTGCTGGATCTTCATCAACCTCTCCTTCCCCCTTGCTGGATCAAGAAGGAGGAGACGTCACACTGACCGTACGTGTGTTGAACGCGGAGGTGCCGTCCGTTCGGTGCTAGGATCTCCGGTGATTTGGATCACGACGAGTACGACTCCCTCAACCCCGTTCTCTTGAACGCTTCCGCTCGCGATCTACAAGGGTATGTAGATGCACTCCTCTCTCTCGTTGCTGGATGAACTCCTAGATTGATCTCGGTGAACGTAGGAAATTTTTTATTTTATGCAACGTTCCCCAACACGTCGCGCCTTCGCAATCACTAAACCAACTCTGAGAGGTTATTGACCACGCCGGAGCATGATCAACCTGACCACGAGGGTTTGTTTCCTGCGAGCAAACGAAGAACAAGCAAGAAACTGAGATTGCAATCTAGATATTGCGAATATAAGATGAAAGCTTTATTGATCAAGGTGGGGTTCTGAGACGTCTTTGTCTGGTCATTGAACAAAACCCAAAGTCTAAACGGTGCCCTATGGGCTGTATATATGGAGGAAGAGGGGGGAATTTCATGGCCCTTGGTGGAGGGATCCGAAATCAACCCTATCTCTTGTTTCCCCACACATACGAACTCTAAAAATAGCCTATACTTATGTATTTCGAAATTACATGGGCCTGGCCCAATAATAAGGTGACGCAACACCTAGAATAGCCTCGGGACGAAATTTATGAAGTGGCATCTTGTATATTTCGTCCAAGGCTTCATGGACCCATTATGGTGGCTTCAAAGTCCTGAAATCATCACTTGTAACTCCGTTCTTGTTCCCCTTGCGCATGCCATCATCTCCATGCTTGTTCATGCTCCAATGTTCATCCTTCTCCAAGCTAGGCCCTTCATTTGTAAGCAAAACAAATGTATCCAATTTAGGCAGCATCATATTCTCATGAACATTAGAATCATTACCAAGAAACGAAAGTACCTGATAATTTAATTAGCGTGCGCGAGCTCTAGTAATTGGTTCAGTATATGTAGCAATAGGGGTTGTGGGTGTAACAATGTTATTGATGTCCTCATCATCCTCCCCTTCTTGAAATGAAGTCGTCCTCGACGGAAGCTCATCTTCTTCACCCAAATAAGGCTTCAAATCTGCAATGTTAAAAGTGGGACTAACCCCAAAATCTGCAAGCAGCTCAAGTTTATATGCATTATCATTTATTTTCTCCAACACCTTAAAAGGACCATCAGCACGAGGCATTAGCTTTGATTTGCGCAAATCAGGAAATCTATCCTTATGCAAATGTAATCAAACAAGATCTCCAGGTGCAAACACAATATGTTTTCTACCCTTATCTCCAGCAAGTTTATATTTAGCATTCATACGCTCAATGTTTTCCTTAGTTAACTCATGCATTTTTAAAATCAATTCAGCACGTTGTTTAGCATCAAAATTAACCTTCTTCGAAGATGGAAGAGGCAACAAATCAATAGGTGCACGAGGTAGGAAACCATACACAGTTTCAGAAGGGCACATCTTATTAGTAGAATGCAATGAACGATTATAAGCAAATTCAATATGAGGCAAGCATTCTTCCCATATTTTCTTATTATTCTTCAAAACGGCCCTAAGCATAGTAGACAATGTTCTATTGACTACTTCAGTTTGTCCATCAGTTTGGGGGTGACAAGTAGTACTAAAAAGCAGTTTAGTCCCCAACTTAGCCCATAAACATCTCCAAAAGTGGCTACGAAATTTAGTATCACGATCTGAAACAATAGTATTTGGCACACCATGCAAGCGAATAATTTCACGAAAGAACAAATCAGCAACATTAGTAGCATCATCGCTTTTATGACATGGTATAAAGTGTGCCATTTTCGAGAATCTATCCACGACAACAAATATGCTATCCCTCCCCTTCTTTGTTCGAGGTAAACCTAAAACAAAGTCCATAGATATATCCTCCCAAGGAACACTAGGTACAGTCAAAGGCATATATAAACCATGAGGATTGAGTCGTGACTTAGCTTTTTGACATGTAGTGCAGCGAGCAACAAAGTGCTCAACATCCCCTCTCATCTTTGGCCAAAAGAAATGTGTAGCAAGTATGTCCTCCGTCTTCTTCACGCCAAAGTATCCCATTAGTCCTCCTCCATGCGCCTCCTGCAACAACAAAAGACGAACGGAGCTAGCTGGAATGCATAGCTTGTTAGCACGGAACACAAATCCATTATTAACGATGAACTTGTTCCATGTTCTTCCTTCTTTACAATTCTGCAATACATCTTTAAAATCAGCATCATGCACATATTGATCTTTGATGGTCTCTAAACCAAATATTTTGAAGTCAAGTTGTGAAAGCATAGTATAGCGACGAGACAAAGCATCAGCAATAACATTTTATTTACCCTTCTTGTGTTTAATGACATAAGGGAAAGTCTCAATGAATTCAACCCATTTAGCATGTCTACGATTCAGCTTAGCTTGACTTTTAATATGTTTCAAAGATTCATGATCAGAATGTATAACAAATTCTTTGGGACATAAATAATGTTGTCATGTTTCTAAAGTCCGAACAAGAGCATATAATTCTTTATCATAAATAGAATAATTCAGACTAGGCCCACTCAATTTTTCAGAAAAGTATGCAACAGGTTTGCCATCTTGTAATAACACACCTCCTAATCCAATTCCACTAGCATCACATTCAAGCTCAAATGTCTTATTAAAATCAGGAAGTTTGAGTAAAGGAGCATGTGTCAACTTATCTTTCAACACCGTGAAGGCTTCTTCCTATGCGGTACCCCAAAAAAAAGGCACATCCTTCTTTGTAAGCTCATTGAGAGGTGCAGCAATAGTGCTGAAATCTCTCACAAAACGCCTATAAAATCCAATGAGGCGAAGAAAACTCCTCACTTGTGTGACCGTTTTGGGCTGCGGCCAATCCTCAATAGCTTCAATCTTGGCTTTATCAACTTCAATTCCCTGTGGAGTAACAACATAGCCAAGAAAAGACACTCGATCGGTGCAAAAGGTGCACTTCCCAAGGTTACCAAACAAACGTGCATCACGTAGAGCAATAAAAACAACACGTAAATGTTCCAAATGTTCCTCCAAAGATCTGCTATAAATCAATATGTCATCAAAGTAAACTACCACAAATCGTCCAATGAAAGCACGTAAAACTTCATTCATTAATCATATGAAAGTACTAGGTGCATTAGTTAACCCAAAAGGCATGACTAACCACTCATATAATCCAAACTTAGTTTTAAATGTTGTTTTCCATTCATCCCCCAATTTCATATGAATTTGATGGTATCCACTACACAAATCAACTTTGGAGAATATTGTAGAGCCACTCAATTCATCAAGCATATCATCTAGCCTAGGAATAGGATGACGATAATGTATAGTAATATTATTAATGCCTCTACAATCAACACACATACGCGATGTACCATCCTTTTTTGGCACTAGAATAATAGGAACAACACAAGGACTAAGGGATTCGCGTATATAACCTTTGTCGAGAAGCTCTTGTACTTGACGCATAATATCCTTCGTCTCCTCTAGATTGGTACGGTATGGCGCACGGTTTGGCAGTGAAGCACCGGGAATTAAGTCAATCTGATGCTCAATCCCTCGAATAGGCGGTAATCCCGGTGGCACGTCTTGTGGAAAATGTCAGCGAACTCCTGCAAAATGTTAGTGACAGCAGGAGGCAAAGAGGAAGGCACGTCCTCGAATGAAAATAATGCCTCTTTGCACACAAAAGCATAGCAAATAGATTTGCTGAAATCTAGCTCATCAATATCAGATTTGGTGGCAAATAAACATGCACTTTTCAATTTAATTTCAGAAGCAACACTAGAAGGTTTATTATTAGGCTTCATTTGTTGCTCAAATTCTTTTGCCACAATCTGATTTTCACTCTTATTCTGCTCCTGTTTTGCTTTATTAGCTCTATTAATATCATCTTTCAAAATGGAATCAGGAGTCACAGGAAGCAAAGTAATATTTTTATCCTTATGAACAAGAGTATACTGATTATTTCTACCATGGTGTACAGAATTTTTATCAAATTGCCATGGTCTACCAAGTAATAAGGAACATGCTTGCATAGGTACCACATCACAATCAACATAATCAGCATATGTAGAGATACTAAAATGCACACGAACATTACGTGTTACCTTAACCTTGTCGCTGTTGTTGAACCATTGGATGTAGTAAGGATGTGGATGTGGTCTTGTGGTGAGAGAGAGCTTCTCCACCATCTCCATGTTAGCCAAGTTGTTGCAGCTCCCCCCATCTATGATGACGCGCACAGAACGTTCCTTCACAACTCCCTTTGTATGGAACAAATTATGCCTCTGATTTTGCTCAGCTTGTGTGACCTGCACACTCAAAACACGTTGAGCAACTAAACATTCGTACCTGTTAGTGTCTTCAGGAGCCATGTATTGCGCCTCATGATCAGAATCATCTCCAACATGTTCTTCACGTGTAATAAGAGCCAATGTCTCCTCATCATAGTCACTAGCGGACTCATACCCACCATCCTCTGTAGCAATCATCACACGCTGAGATTTGCATTCTCTCGCATAATGACCTGTTCCCTTACAACAACGATAAATAATATCACTTGTGTGCCCAGTTAATGCCATGGAAGAAGAAGAGCTCTGTGCAGGCCCGACAGGTGCGCTCTTGGCAGATAGTGATGGTTGTGCCTGCTTTCTTGTATCACGGCTGGAGGTGGCACCTAATGGAGGTGCTGGTGCAGTGGAAGTAGAAGATGCACGCGATGTCCATGATGAAAGTCGACCTGCAGAAAAGTTAGTTCACGCCAATGCTTGTCGATCCTGCACTTCACGTTCAGCTTTACAAGCAAGATGAAATAAACGAGTGATATTAGTATACTCCTTATACTCTAGAATGGTCTGAATCTCTCTATTTAATCCACCCATAAAACGTGCAAGCATAGCTTCATTCTCCTCAACAATACCACATCTAATCATGCCAGTTTGTAATTCCTGATAATATTCTTCTACAGAATTTTTTCCTTGTCTTAAACGCTGCAATTTTTGAAGCAATTTACGTTGATAATATGGTGGAACCCAACGAGTACGCATAGCAGTTTTCAAAGCAGCCCAAGTAGTTGGAATAGGATATAATCTGCAATGTTCAGACCACCATACACATGCAAAACTAGTGAAAGCACAAACAGCAACAACAACCCGTCTCTCCTCGGGATATTGTAAACATGTAAAATGTTGTTCAGTTTCTAACTCCCAAGTAAGATATATATCAGGAACATATCTACCCTCAAATGGTGGAATATTCAATTTCAATTTAGGAATATGGTCATTTTCTCGTACCTGAGGTGGTGGTGCAGGCCTACCGTTGCGAATATATACCCGAGGTCGACCTGCTGGTGGTGGTGCTGGTGGCTGCACGTAGTTCTGATTTTGATCAACCTCGTCCTCTTAATAGTCCTTCACCTCTACTACGGCAGTAGCAGCAGGAGCTACAGAAGCACCAACAACAGTAGCAGCGGCACCAGAATTTTGTCCTAGCTCAATAGGAACACGTTGTGCTCGCCCTACTGTATCGCGGCGTGAAACTGGTGGTGGGAGACGTTTGAGTAATTCATCGAACTTGGCGTCCAACTTGGTGTCAATTGTCTTCTCAATGTCATCCATCTTCTCCATTGCCTTTCCAAAGCTGGCCATCACGTCTTCCACCTGTTGACCCAACATTTGATGAAACTTATCATGAAGCTCCTTGTTCGTCATGTTCTCCCAGTCAATCTCGTCGGCTTGTGATCCTGGCATGGTTAGCAGCAATGGAAACACACAAGAATATGATCCTACAGGCTACTAACAAGTGGTGGTGGTGGGTGTCATAAATCCGTCAAGCAAAACTCAAATTCTTACCAGTTCTTACCCAGTAGCAGGTGGTGATCGGCAACCGTTGTAGTCAAAACTCTCAAAGCTTGGATTGAGCGATTACCAGGGAGAGTCAAACGCACGACTTAGATGTATGTGGAGCCGGGAAGGCTTATGATATGGTAGCAAAAAGGGTCAGCAATAATCAATTCAGAGATGCAAAGTTGAATAAACGCTCAACGACGGTACTGTGCTGGTCCTAGGCTAGACCGTGCTAGAGACGCGAGCCTAGAACACTAACAAAATCACGACGCGGCACGTAATCAAGGGAGGAGCACACTCTGAATTTATTTTTCTCTTTTTTTTTCACTTTTTTTGCACTTGTTTTTCCCTCTTTTTTTTTGCTCCGCAACATATTTTTTTTCGAAAAAGTCTACAAATGACCTAAAAACTGCCTAGCCAGAATTTTCCAGACTTAGTTTTTTTTTAAACTGGAACTATTTTTCTTGTGTGGGTAGCGCGGAAGTTGGGGAATCCGACTTGTTCACGACTCGTAGTATCGCGTGCTCTGGAACTCGAAGATAAAGGAACAAATACTGGACTCGAACTAGGACTGGTGGCGGAGATGAATCTGGTGGAACTCGCACTGGTGATGGTATATGACAGTGGTATTTGTGGACTCGGATTGGTGGTGGTATATGAACTCGGACTGGTGGTGGTATGTGGACTCGAATCGGTGATGGTATATGGACTCGGATTGGTGGTGGTATATGGACTCGGATCGGCGGTGGTGGTGCGGCGGCGGCGTGACGAACTTGTGAACATGACTCGAAACTCTAAGAACTAGACCTAAGACCAGCAACTTGACACGACGAAGCAACCGCAAATTCAACAACGCAAATACAGAAAAGGTTATGCAAGGGCTCAGACTAGTTCAGATATGATGAACTAACCCTAAAATTTTTTTGTGGCTTTTTCGTGGACTATAGGTATGAAGAACAGACTCGATCTAAACTACGAAAAACTGTAAAATCTCACCGAACAACCTGGAAATCTGATACCACTTGATAAAGGCAAAGGTGTCCCATCTTTCGATGAGATGATGTATATCGCTTTGGTGGAAGTCGAATTTGACGATCCGACTATGAACGTGCGAGGACGTCGCGCCTTAGCAATCGCTAAACCAACTCCGAGAGGTTATTGACCACCCGGAGCACAATCAACCTGACCACGAGGGTCTGTTTCCTGCGAGCAAACGAAGAACAAGCAAGAAACTGAGATTGCAATCTGGATATTGCGAATATAAGATGAAAGCTTTATTGATCAAGGTGGGGTTCTGAGACGTCTTTGTCTAGTCGTTGAACACAAACGAAGTACGCGAAGTTGCAGCTATGGCGAACTTTAATCTAAACAAAACCCAAAGTCTAAACGGTGCCCTAAGGGCTGTATATATGGAGGAAGAGGGGGGGGGGTTCGTGGCCCTTGGTGGAGGGGTCCGAAATCAACCCTATCTCTTGTTTCCCCACACATACGGACTCTAAAAATAGCCTATACTTATGTATTTCGAAATTACATGGGCCTGACCCAATAATAAGGTGACGCAACACCTAGAATAGTCTCGGGATGAAATTTGTGAAGTGGCATCTTGTATATTTCGTCCAAGGCTTCATGCATCCATTATGGTGGCTTCAAAGTCCTGAAATCATCACCTGTAACTCCGTTCTTGTTCCCCTTGCGCATGCCATCATCTCCATGCTTGTTCGTGCTCCAATGTTCATCCTTCTTCAAGCTAGGCCCTTCATTTGTAAGCAAAACAAATGTATCCAATTTAGGCAGCATCATATTCTCATGAACATTAGAATCATTACCAAGAAACGAAAGTACCTGATAATTTAATTGGCGTGCGCGAGCTCTAGTAATTGGTCCAGTATATGTAGTAGTAGGGGTTGTGGGTGTAATAATGGTATTGATGTCCTCATCACATCGGAGAGAAAATATTATACTTCTTGATTCAGTCATGGCGTACTTTACCGAGTAGGTGAGGTTCCTCCTCAAAAATCATTTAGGAGACTACAAACACAACACCTATAATTCAAAACCAGAGAGATCGGGTGAGGAGTAGAGCAGGAATTCCGCAGACTTACAAAGTCATTGGGAATCAGGGTGCCCAGGAAATGGTGATGGCGGCTCCACACCATCGCCAACGCTGCCGCAGGAGGAGGCTAGGGCGAAGGGGATCGTCGCGCGGTTTCGATTGTTGGTGCCGCCTTCACCGTAGATGGGAGCGAACAGGGAAGTCGCTCTCGAACCGTCGCCTTCGCATCCGCACAGCAACCACATAAACGCTCGTCATCCCTCGCTGAACTAATGGGCCGGTCCCTTAAGTCCTATCAACCAGCATATTGCGTTTCACCCGCCGGAGTAGCCTCCCCCAGAACAACTAGCCCACGAAACGTAAACGTGGTGCATAGATCAGATTGAACGGTCAGATCATGAAAATTAACGGTCCCAACGTCTGATGGTGTGAGAGGGCATAGATTAGGTGCGGTTATACTTTTTTTATAATAATAAATTGTAGAAATGTATCATGTTAGAAAAATGGTAAGCCATATTAAGCTTTTTTTTAAGGAGTTTGATGGCAATATGGCAATTGGGCTTGTTGTTGCTAGTCAGATTGGAGGAAAACCCAAAGCAGGCAGGGCAGTCAGCGACCGGCCCAAGCCTCCAGCATCGTGCTCCTCGGCTAATCCGCCCCGCCTCCGATACTCCCAAGGCGGCAGCAGCAGCGGCAGCAACAACAACAGCAAGGGAGCCAAGGCGAACTATCTCATAGCCTCACTACCACCCTCTTTCCCTCCTCCTGCCCCTCCCGTCCCCGCAATGGCCGGTCTCCTCCACCTCCACTCTACGCTGCTGCCCTCGGCGTCCCTGCTCCGCCAACGCGGCGGCGCGCAGGCCGTGCCACGGCGCCGGCGCGCGTGCCGGGTGGAGGCCAAGATCCGGGAGATCTTCATGCCGGCCCTCAGTTCCACCATGACGGAGGGCAAGATCGTCGCCTGGAACGCCGCCGAGGGGGACCGCCTCGCCAAGGGCGACCCTGTTGTTGTTGTGGAGTCTGATAAGGCCGACATGGACGTCGAGACCTTCCACAACGGGTTCCTCGCCGCCGTACTCGTCCCCGCAGGAGAGTCCGCGCCCGTCGGCTCCGCCATCGCGCTCCTCGCCGAGTCCGAGGAGGAGATCCCGCTCGCCCGGTCCCAGGCTGCCAACTTCTCCTCCTCCGCCGCCGCTTCGCCGCCGGCTCCCCAGGAAACCGTAGCCCAAGAAGCGTCCCCTGCTCCGCCGCCGCCGCCTCCTCCGGCGCCCGTAGCAGTCTCTGCTCCAGCACCGCCCTCACCGGCCACACAGGGCGGGGCGCGCGTGGTTGCCTCGCCGTACGCCAAGAAGCTCGCAAAGGAGCTCAGCGTTGATCTATTCGCAGTCACTGGCTCTGGCCCAGGGGGGAGAGTTGTGGCAAAGGACGTAGAGGCTGCGGCAGCTGCCCCCAAGAAAGCTGCGCCAGTGCCAGCTGCTCGACAAGATGTTCCATTGGGATCCACGGTGCCATTCACCACAATGCAGGGCGCTGTGAGCAAGAACATGGTGGAGAGCCTTGCTGTGCCGGCGTTCAGGGTCGGGTACACCATCACAACCGATGCTCTCGATGCGCTCTACAAGAAAGTAAGCGCTTAGTGCTCTGTTCAGTACTTACCACCCTTATGTTAGCTGTATGCTGTGAGATAGCTGGATAATTGAGTGAATCTTTTGCAGATTAAGGCAAAGGGGGTGACAATGACAGCGCTGCTGGCGAAGGCTACAGCGATGGCGCTGGTGCAGCATCCTGTGGTGAACTCCAGCTGCAGAGATGGGCAGAGCTTTACTTACAACAGTAGCATCAACATTGCTGTCGCGGTGGCCATCGATGGTGGATTGATAACCCCCGTGCTCCAGGATGCTGATAAGGTTGAATGCTTTGTGTATTTGTTGATTGTTCTGAAGGTTGATGTTTAAACTGATGCTTTTGTCCGAGTTAATCGAGAACTGTTGGTTTGTGCAGCTTGATATTTATTCACTGTCAAGGAAATGGAAGGAGCTGGTTGATAAGGCTCGTGCAAAGCAGCTGCAGCCCCAGGAGTACAACTCGGGTACTTTGTTTACTTCACACAAACTTGAATGTCTAGTGCATTGGATATGCATGTTCTCTGTACGCTGATTCAGATTGGTATAGCCTTATAAAAAACGTCTTACATTATAGGACGGAGGGAGTAGTAAATTCTCAGTGGGGCCTGAAGACGTGCGTCCAGTAGATATTGCTTTAACCAGTTCCACCATTTTTCTTATGATATTGAAATTTACTTCAGTAATAAATAATGTTTATGGCTAACAAACCTCCAGATCACAGTGTGTATAAGTTTCCTTGGATGAACATGTAGTTAATTTCAGGTTGAGAGCAGACCAGAAAAGAACTGAAGTAATTTATATTTTCTTTGTTCTGTTGAAACGTTTTTATAGTCTGGTAGAAAGCTTAACTCATACTTGTGTAATTTAAATTCTTGAGTTATTGTATGGCTGGTTTACAACTCTCTCACACACACATTGATTGAGAGGTTCATCTGAAAAACATTGCCAGCACTGTTATGTCTCTTATTGGACTGTAGCTGAAAAACAAGAGCTGCCTGAAACAGTTGTATTGTTTAATTTGGAAGAAATAGCTATATGAATGTGCTTTACAGAATTTATCGTCTATTAAGAAAGAAATAGAAGGCAAGGTGAGGCACCATGTTATATGTGCCAAACTATACTAATATTGTGCTATGATCTATCCACGGAGCTTCTGAGTCTTCTCTCCTTGGTATATGCTTGTATAGAGTTTCTTTTTAAAAATATAATGTGCTTCATGCCAATGATAGTATTTAGTTTGCATGTACAGGGTTCGTTTGGGTGTTGTTTATGTCAAAAAAGATGACATTTGCTACAGAAACCAGAGCTTGCAAACTAATTTGGCATTTGTTCGGTTGTTCTTATGCTTTCGAAACGTAAGATTAAGTTCAAATCCAGCTGTAGATTGTGGACTGCATGTTTTTTTTTTTTTGCACTGAAGAGATCTGACTGAATTTCTAAAATTCACACGACAAAGCACTGGAATTATTTTTAATCGCATTTTGCTGTGCTACTTGTACCATGTTAAAATCATATGGTACTTCATGGCTAAAGTATCTTGGCCAAAAATTAAGCAGTCACATATAAACTTACCGAAGCTACAAAGTTGCCTATGACCATCTCCTTTACTTTGGTAGTACTTTAGATGTTGGGCACAAGAAACTTGTAGGATCCAACTGTACGTGTATGCTCATGTATGCTAATAACCATCAGTGTTCAATCTGCAGGTACCTTTACTCTTTCAAACCTCGGTATGTTTGGAGTTGATAGATTCGATGCGATCTTGCCACCTGGAACTGTAAGATGAACTCTCCATGTTTCCACTTCTGTTTCATTTAATGCACGACAACCCTTTGGTAATAATGTTTTATCTCAAAACAGGGAGCAATCATGGCTGTTGGCTCATCACAACCGACAGTTGTTGGTACAAAAGATGGTAGAATTGGGATCAAGAGCCAAATGCAGGTAAAAATTAATTGTAGTTTTGGCACTTTTGCTTTCGCACCAACCAATTTGAAGTTAATGATTTTGTGCTTATCTGACCTGACCAATAAATCTAGGTCAATGTTACTGCTGATCATCGGGTTATTTATGGATCTGATCTTGCTGCTTTTCTGCAAACTCTGTCCAAGATAATTGAGGATTCCAAGGACCTTACATTCTAGACGCACCAAATGATTCTTTTTCCCTGATGCGATCACATAGGATGCTTGTCAGTAGATGTGTAGCATGTTGGTGGTGTGAATTAGTTACTTAAGTTGCCAGCTTTGTTGGTATCAGGTAACCTTGTTACCGTCTCCCCATTGGTTTGTTTCTCAATAATCCTTTTACCTTCTGTTCAGATAGGTGTAAGGCATGAGTATCTACCTGAGTGTTTATTAATTGTTGATTACGTTGAGCTCGATGTACAAGTACAATGGATCATGTCACTGCCACCCTTGAATACAAAGAAATGAAATGAACTTTTATCGTCAATGTGGTTAAATTTTATTATTGGATCCACACTGATTTCTGAATTATTTGATCTGTATGTTCCCAAATCTGAGCATATCAATCTCACCAAAAGATGTGACACGGGAGACAAGAAATAGCGAGCTTGGTCGGGTTGTTGCACTTGCAAGGGTGCCAAGGTGAAATTGCTTAAGAAGAATCAGAAGATGAGTGAAATGTGGCACCATATCTGATATGTTTGAATGTTTGTTTTACAAGTGAAGGCCCATGAGTTCTCCCAACCACTCTCATCACACCATAGTCGGGCTATCTGATATTTTGTCTTGTTGTACGTTCCTGGGGCAGCAGATAGTACATTACTTAATTTGCTGGGAAAGCATTCCAGCCTCAGCTCAGCTGTACTGCCACTCATCTATACTTGAAGGGTTCTATTAGGTGGCTGGTCTTGTCTCTTGCTTGACGGCCTTGCCATTTTGTAGTGGAAGCAAAGCAAGCCAGCTGCTTTGATCGATCGCCTTCATAAACCCCTCAAGGAGCTTATTCTTGCTTCCATTTCCATAGCCTGGTGGGAAGCTATTGCCTCCAAAAGCTGCTGCTTCCATTTCTATAGCCTGGTGGGAAGCCATTGCCTGCAAAGCTGCGGCATGGCTGCTGCCTCGTCTGGCTGTGCAGAGGTCGACACCTCTCGCGCGTTCCGGTCTGTCAAGGAGGCAGTCGCCGTGTTCGGTGAGCGCATTCTCGCGACTGAAGCACAGTTCAGGCCGGGTGCACATGCCAACCATCGTGTTGTTAGGGAGAGGAGTTCTTGGCGAGACTCTGTCGCCATTGCTTCCTCAAAAGAGAAGCTTGAGGGCAGTTCTGACCTCATCAAGGGAAGCCACTCAACCAATCCAAACGCCATCGCCGTTGCCATTGCCAAGCACGAGGGAAATAGCAGTGAGCCTGCTAGAATTGTAATGCCAGTGTCTAATGCCCAGCCAATGTACCTGGTCCCGTTGTCTCCACGGTCCCAGGCATCATCGTCGCTGTCTCTAGCCCACGGCGACGGCTACGACAAGCAGGACGGGAAGGAAGCCAATCTCATGATCATGAACTCCATCAAGAAGGTGGAGGAAGAGGCGGCCAAGACAAGGCTGGAGGCGGTGCAGGTCAAGAGGAGGCTGGCCGACCTGGAGCTAGCCATGGCGAACCTCAACGCGAAGCTCCACAGTGCCCTCTCGAGGCTGGCATACATTGAGGCCGACAAGGCGGCGGCCGCAAGGGCCAGCATCCAGCAGAGGGACATCAACACGTCGGCGCTGACGGTCTGGGCCGAGGCCAAGCCCGAGCGGCATCCATTGCGACACCTGCTGAGCCTCGACGATGCCGACGAGGAGGTGAAGCATGGCCAGGAAAGGGAGATGACGACGACAACGACAAAGAGGAAGATGCAGAAGCAGAAGCCAATCATGCCCCTTGTTGTTCCGCTCATCAGTGAGGTGCTTTTCTCCAAGAAGAAGAGGATGAACGACAAGGAGAGGTTGTACCTGAAGGAGCTCTACAGCTTGCTAAGGCTGTCTTGATCGGTGGTATCCATGCTGATTAAACTTGTGCTGATGTGTATGATTGTTTGATCTGCACACATACCTAACTAATTTGAAAATATTTTCTCAGGTTCTGTGTTTAACTATTTTATTAATCGCGTGAATGAATGGATTAGGGGGAATGATCAAATGTTTGCAGTTTGCAAATTATAGTAATTATTACGTATAGCATTATGCACGTGAGGTTAATCGATCCCATATATTTCATGCAATTGACCATGCTACTATTATAGGGCATCCTCAAGTGACTCCCTGCCTTTCAGTTACCATGGGTTGAATATTGAGCTCTTTTACAGTACCCCTAAATGATTATGAGCCCTCCATTTCTGTTAATCCAATGGATGATCTTAATTGGTACTCCAACAAGTGTACAAGAGAGTACCAGCTAAAAAAGCAAGGGAGTACCTCGAGCTTAGGGGTAAAAATGTAATCTAGAAGCAAATTGTTTAATTTATTATTATCGTCTAAGTATGGCTGCTACATAATAACGTTTCAACTTGAACGTGATTAATTATATTTGGAACCATAATTCTTCACTGGGATAGACGTCGGCAGAGGCGGCCCCGTGGCAGAGGCGGCCATCAAGATATGGTCGCCAAGCCAAGAACTTGTTAGAGGCGTCGACCGGGTATGGTCACCAACCAGGGCCACGCTGAAGCAAGAGGACCAGGGGGAGGCAAGATCACCAGGTCGGTCGGAGCTCCATCATGCGGGCGTTGTCTAAATACTGGACGTTCATATGTGCGGTTGATCTGGCTGATAAGGTTCAACATGAAAGGACGGGGATCTGGCTGCTTTTATAGAGGCAGGCTTGGTATCTGGCGGTGGTGATGAACGAGTTGCTTGCAATCGATCCCTCTTACCATAACAATGATATTTTTTGTTTTATTTGCCTGTGTAAATGAGCGATCTTGTATGATTTTCCAGAATTTGTAGCCAAGGTCTATTAGATTGATATACATCCCGTGCAATGAAAATCAGATCCGTCCACTGATTGATAGAGTTTTTTATCCTTGTTTGATTTGAGAGATCAATCTGCGCTTGTTATCTATTCATTGGCCGTGCTTTGCGAAAGAGAGCAGGCGGCAATGGCGCCGTCGTCAACACCACGGTGCAGCGAGGTAGGAAGCCCTGCACGAGGGATTACATTGGCGGCGGCACGCGTAACAGATAGGCCGATAAACACTCTCGTTGCCAAACAGTTTTTACGAGATCTAGTCACAAAGAAATCAGTTAAGACCATGAGAAAAATGACTAGACTACCCTTTGAAGTGGACGGTCGGATTTTAGTGGTACTCCATCCCTTCTTAGGAGAGTACCAGGGTACCGTTTTCCAACCGCATTGGCGACGCGCGCCACAAAAGAACGAACACCGAAGACAGATCAAAACTTTTGCCGGTTTACAATTAACAACCAAGAATCAATGCAATTGCGAAGATCGATCGCATGATTTTCGGAGCGCAGTGTTCATCATGGTCTTTTGATTAACCAGAGGTTCTTGGAGGTCTGGTGCTGAGGGTCGATTGATCGATGGGGCAGCCCGATCAGGCAAGGCCGCCGGGAGCGTGTGCGTGTGTGTGGTTGCGGTGCTCCTCCTCGCCGTGCTCGCCGGAGGCGGGTGCCTGGTGCTCTACGTGACGCTGCCGCCGGCCGAGGTGCCGCAATTGCTTCCCATTGCCGGACTCGCGCTCGTCGCGCTCCCCTGGGCGTTCTGGATCGCCACGTGCGCCTACAGTTGCTGCTGCTCGCGTTCGTCGCCTCCGGCTCAGGCGGCGGGGGCCGTGGAGCGGCAGCCTTCCAGGTCGGCCGCGGTGGTACCGCTGCCGAGCAGCACGAACATCAAGAGCGCGCTTAGAGCATCTCCAGCCGTTGAGCCCCTCAGGAGGCTTTTTGTTCGCCGCTTGGGGGGCTGCCAGCGGAAATTTTGACCTGGGGACGAAAATGTTTTCAGCCGTGTTCACCCCCAAACCGTGCCCAGACCGCGCCCGCCCCAGGCCACGGCCGGCCCGGCCTCGCCGCCGAGCTCGCTCCTCCGCATGAGGGTTCGCTGGCCACCTTCATTCCTGTGCGTACAAGTACTCGTGCCCAGCTAGCTAGCTAGCAAAGCAGAGCCAATTGATTCGGCTGTGTGCGCGCTTGCTAGCTAGCTAGCTTGGCTCGTTTGACACAGGCGGCCAGCCACACCTGCGGCGTCCACGCGAACGGCCGGTCACCTCGAGCATGCTCCGACCGCGCCTCTTCGTTTCTCCACCGCGTGCCCTGCATCTTCGGCCCCAGCGTCGGCGCGCCCGCTTTGTCCTGCGCCTACATCGACCCCGACTCCGCGCAGGTCTGCACCGTCCCGCTCGGCCTCCGTTCCCGCGCCTCGGCCGTCTTCGCATTGGCCCGGCCTCCGCCCGAGCCTGCCGTCTCACGCGCCCGCGTCCGGCCCTGCTCCCGAGCCGGCTGCTGCTCCGTGGTTGGCAGGAGGCTCCGTCGACGCGCCCGCCTCATCCCGGGCCGGCTGCGCCCCGGTCCTTCGTCGCCGGGTCCCCCGCACCTCCCGCTACCTGGCCCCGTGCCGCGTTGCATCGCATGCGGCCCCGCTCGTCCTCGCCCGAGCTTGCCCTGCCACTGGCTTGCCGGCCGCCTCCCCGGACGGCTACGAGGCGCTGGAGAGGGATTCGGGGCCTCCTCGAGCACGCCGGACGCCGACCACGCCCACCCGAGCTGGACACCAGACTCCTCCAGCATCGCTCCGCCCCGCGCCGATGTTCTCCGCGCTCGAGAGAGAGAGAGAGAGGGGCAGGCGAGAAGAAAGAGGAAAAGAGAGGAGAGAGGTTGTGGGAGGCCGATAGTGGGCCAACCGCAAGAAAAAGGCGTCGCCGGCACGCCCATGTGCTCCCCAGGGGGCTGGGTTTGGGGTGGTACTGCCGACGTCAATTTTCTTTAAATCTGGCGAAAAGTGGGGCTTTGGGAACGCGAGTGGGGAAATATTTTAGTGCCGACGCCCAAAAAATAACCGTGGGAGACGTCTTGGGGGGCCGGCTGGAGATGCTCTTAGCAAGAAGCACAAGCGATCTCCAGCGGCGTCAACCAGCGACGCGCGGCGGATGCACTTCGGGGAGTCCATCATTCTCGGAGACGAGGAGAAGGACGATACCTCGTCGGTGAATTCGCACGAGAGCGAGGCGCCGCTCGCCTGCTCCGAGCATCCTTCCTGATTTAGATATGTACAGGACGTACACCACACACGTAATAGATTACTCCTTCCATTCCAAAATACAGGTAATACAAAGTGGACCGCGGAATAGTTTCTTCATATCCACGTGACATTTAACAACACAACAGTTTCTTTGGAGAAATCCATTTTTCTTCAGAGGAAGACATTTTCTTCTAACTGTCACCATTTAATCTCGCGCTGCAACTAAAATTGCCAGAAAAATGCATTCACTTGTCATCTCCCTCCCAGGGATCATTCACATGTTAGTATATCTGATATAAATACGGTTGATTGTGACAATACGAGTGCGCAGGGAGAGAGACATGCTTCTCACCATTGACCTCTCCCTTGCGATTGCTGATCAACCATTTCTTTCTCTTGGACAATTTGATGCGGAGCATCCCTCGCTCATCCCCATGGACGTATCGACATCTTCCTCAACACCACTTGGACCCATGACAAGAGCTAGAGCAAAGGCTATCGAAGATAAGGTGAACTCGCTCCTTTCCGAACTTCCTCTCTCTACTCACGAGACTTGGCTACTACCTCATATGGACACTCTGTGTGTGATCAGATACCTGGAGGAAAGCCATGGTGCATCTACATCCATCGAACAAGGAGGCAAAGCTACCAACCGCGAAGATCAAGAAGAAGATCCATCGGAGAAAGCTCCAGCCACCGGACGACCGGTCGGGACCGGACGTCCGGCGCCTGAAGCCCCAGCTGCCAAGTCCCAGCCAACGCAGGCCCCAGCGAGCGGACATCCGTCCCAGACCGGACGACCGGCCACGCTCTCCAGCGATCGGACGACCGAAGTCCCCGGACGTCCGGCACCTCCCAATAGAATGAATATTTACGGAAGTATGAAGATTCCGGACGTCCGGCGCCTCCTCCACAGAACGCATCCAGCGGACGTCCGACGACACCGGACGACCGGACCCCCATGAGCCACCGGACGACCGGTCCCCAGCAGACGTCCGGTACCTGTCTGCGCACAGTTTCGGGCCGAAGCCCATGTACCCCTCCACTCCGTCCCCTTTGCACTAAGACTATAAATAGGTCTCTCCTACCTCCTAGCTAGGGTTAGCATTGGATTAGCTCATGTTTGTGTGAGAGCCTTTGCTCATCCACTTGGATACTTCTCCTCGGAGTTCACGACCTCTTCGGAGAAGATCCCCCAAGCGGATTCAAGACCCCTTTCTAGGGAAGAACATCAAGGCCTCCTTGCGGAGAAGAACGGTCCGTTTGTATCCTTACCTTTGTTGATCTTGAACCTTGTGCTACCTTATGTGTGTGGTGATCTAGCACTTGTGTGATTGATTCCTTGTCGGTTTAGTGTTTCTCTCTCGTTTTCCCCCCGTGTTTCCCCTTTGTGCTTACGCGTGTTCTTCGTGATTCCCCGTAGGATTCACTCCAAACGTGAAAGATCGTCGCCATAGGGTTCCGCCCTACATCATCTTGGTATCATGAGCCACGTTGATCACGTTTTTGGAGCCCCTACCCCGTGTTTTCTAGCTTGATTTTGTTGTTTTCGTTCTAAATCCGAAAATCCCCACCAAAAATAGCCCCAATTTTTTTTTTGTGATTTGTTGGTGAGTTGAGATTTTGTTGGATTTGGTTCATGGATTTGAGTTGCTACGTGTGGATCTAGCTTTCTCCTCCCTCCCCACCTTTTTCCATCCACCAATCCGCTCGATTTCGACATCACCACCTCCATCCACCCCGAAATCGTGCAGTTCATCTCGTGCCCGAATTTCGCCCAGGCACCGGACGACCGGAATCTACCGGACGTCCGACGACCGGACGACCGTAAAAACCGGACGTCCGTGAAACTCTGACAAAACTGAATTTTTCAGTTCGGCCACCACCACAACCCCACCTTCCACCACATCTTCCAAACTCACATACACCACCATCCTCCCCAATACCTCCGATGACGATTTTAACATATTTTGGTCCTTGAGATTTTGAATTGTGGCTCCCGTGTCCTATTGTGTTTTGGCTATTTAGGTACGGTTCGACTTCATCATCACCACGGCTCATCTTCACAAGGGTCTCATCATCGCCAAGGACGGTAACTTCGACGACATCTTTGTCATACCTTGCAATTGCATTGATACCCCACATGGCCCTACTTTTGCGTAGCTTACCCATCGAGACTAGCCATTGAGTATTGCCGGCAACGTCACTTGTGCACATTAGTGATAATACTCCATATCATACATACCATACCATCGTGGTGCATATCTTGGAATCAACTTGTGTGTCACAAAGTTGTCATCGCATACACAATTTCTATCTTGGTTCGTGAAGTTTTGCATGAGAAAAGAGCTCAGAAGTGAAAGAGCCACCCAAGCTTTTAAGCAAAGAGGAAAGATAAGCAAAGAGCTTATGAGGAAGAACCATAGCATCATACACCATTAAGATTGTCATATAAGATCATCTTGGATCATAGCACCGAAACACCATACATATAGCATACTTGGGATAGAGATCGTTGCATTTTTGCCTAGTAGGTTGTGCACAAGTTCCGTATCCGCCTATTGTGCAATCGTGCTAGCGTCTCTCTAGTATTGTGCAACAAGAGCATTTTCGTGGGTTCCACATTTTGGCTCACTTTTGGTTTGCACAATCCCATCTATCTATTTGCGTGTGTGTTCCCGTGTTCCACTATTTTGCTTGGTCTACTTGTTGCATTTGCAAATTTGTGAATCATTTCCAACATTATTGAAGATCACTTACTATTGCATCAAATTTTATGCCACCATCCTAACCAAGCTCCACCATAAGCTTTTACTTGTGTAGGTGTGAGAACCAACAAGAATTGGTACCAATAGTGCTATTTCATTGTCCGTATTTGAGTGAACTTGATTCATCATCAACATCGGTCAAAGGTACATTGGTATAAGTTCTTCTCCTCCTACCACTCACATTTTGCTTGAAATGATGGATAGGCCAAGTACTTCTACCAACCCACTCTTCATCGAGCAAGACGACGACATGTCATCATACGTCACCAAGAGCCACCTCTTTGGTGCACAACGAGCATTGCATCAAGAGCAACAAGCAATGAACGACCTCATCAACAACCTCGCCACCGACTTGCGACTCTCCGAGCAACGTACAAGAGACTACTTCGACAACAAGCTCGACGCGCACAAGCAAGAGAACGATGCAAGAATGGACGAGATCCGCGCCTTGTTGGTGAACCGGTCTCCTTCTACATCGTCATACTCAAGACGGAGCCACTCAAGTCGACACTCCGATGACTCCTTCTCCGGCTCAAGTACACCGTCTTCGAACACTCTTCGACGAGCCGCGCGTCAAGACCGTCATGCATCTCGCAACCCGCTACACGTCAAGCATTCACAAGAGCAAGTCGATGAGCAAGTCCCTCGTCCTCAATCAAACCAAGTAGCGTTTGCTCAAGCTCAAGAACAACAACGTCTTCATCGCCAAGAAGAACAAGAACGAGCGCGTCTACACCAAGAGCAAGAAGACGCCGAGGCTCAATGTCTTTAACAACAACAACGAGAAGCACAAGGTCTTGAGGCGGAACGTGCCCTTCAAGCATCAAGTCGAGCTATCGCCAACCGCAATCGCGAACGGTGCAATCAAGAGGAAGCCCTTCGAGAAGAAATCCAAGAGAGGAACTACCATCCACGTGTCCAACGTCAAGCTACACAAGCTCCCTCACAAGCTCATCAAGCTCAACCTCAACCTCAAGGTCAACAAGAGCAAGTTGATCATGGACTTCCTCCACGCCAAGAGCAACATGAGGATGATTACCCTCCACGTCAAGGGCGTCATCATCACCATCGCCAAAAACACAATGAAGATCAACGCTATGGCAAGCTCAAATTCACAATGCCCAAGTTCAATGGAAGCAATGATCCCGAAGAGTACCTCTCATGGGCATTGAAGGTCGACAAAATCTTTCGTTTGCACAACTATGAGGAAGAGAAGAAGATCGCTATGGCATCACTTGAGTTCCAAGACTATGTGCTCATATGGTGGGAACAAGTCCTTGAGCGCTGACAAGCAAGAGGTGAACCTCCAATCACCACTTGGGCTCAAATGAAGGATGTCATGCGAGCACGTTTTGTGCCAACCTACTATAACCGCGATCTCTTAAAGAAGCTACAACTCCTCAAGCAAGGAACAAAGAGTGTTGAAGAATACTACAAGGAAATGGAGATTGCCATGATTCGAGCCAATGTCACGGAGGATGATGAGCAAACAATGGCACGATTCTTGAATGGACTCAATCATCCCATCAAGAAGATCGCCGACTTCCAACCCTACTGCAACCTCATTGAGCTCGTGCATCAAGCTACAAAGGCGGAACGCCAAGTGCAAGATGACTTCAAGTACGCCAAGTACTCCTCCAAGACCTACGGCTTCTCCAATAACCAAGTTTCAACAACTACTCCAACTTCGACATCAACCAAGCCTTCTCCAAGCAACGACGACAAGTTAAGTTACAAGAAAACTTCCACAAGTTCGAGTCGTCTTCCTCCTACTACAAGCAACTTCAAGTCGCGTGCTTCGTCATCTACTCCAACCGATGAGAGTGTCAAGACAAGCTCCTTCAAGTGTTTCACTTGCGGCGGCCGAGGCCACAAGTCCTATGAATGCACAAACAAGCGCACCATGATCCTCAACGATGATGGCACCTACGACTCAATGAGTGAAGATGAAATGGAAGCTCTTGAGCAAGTGGCCATGCATAGGCGAGTGAATGAGGATAAAGATGATAGAGTCTTTTGTGATGAGGATTCGAGCCCCGCTCTCGTTGTCTCCAAGGTCTTGACCCTTCAACATCAACAAGAAGAAGACCAACGATGCCACATCTTCCACACAAAGGCCGGGATCAATGGAAGGTCCGTCAAGGTCATCATCGACGGAGGTAGATGCCACAACTTAGCAAGTGAAGAACTATGCTCCAAGCTTCAATTGGTCAAGAAGAAGCATCCGCACCCCTACAAGGTTCAATGGCTAAGTGACTCCGGCACTATACGAGTTGAGCATACGGTCCAAGTCTCCTTCAAAATAGGTGCATATGAGGACACTTTGGAGTGTGATGTGGTCCCAATGACCGTTTGCCACCTCCTTCTTGGTCGACCATGGCAATTCGACCGTGGTGTCTTCCACAACGGGCGTACCAATCATTATAGCTTCAAGATGAAAGGGAAGGAATATGTGCTACGACCTATGTCTCCTAGTCAAGTGATAGCCGACAAGCAAGCCACCCACCATAGAGAGAAGAGTGAAAAAGAGATCCACCAAAAAGTGAGTGAGAGCCACAAGCCAAACTCGAGCGCCTCTTCGCCTAGAGAGAAAAATCTCATACTATTTGCCACAAAAAGTGAGATGAGGGAAGTGTGTGAGAACCCATCGAGTGTGATGCACTTCGTCCTTGTGAGCAAGGATGGAGAACCAAAAACTAATACCATTCACGAGCTACCTTTGGTGTTTCAATCTCTTTTGCAGGAATTTCAAGATGTCTTACCCGATGAGCTACCTCCGGGTCTACCTCCTCTACGAGGCATTGAGCATCGAATCGACCTCATCCCCAGAGTGCCACTTCCAAACAAAGCTCCATACCGTGTCAATCCTGAAGAAACCAAGGAGATTCAACGGCAAGTACAACAACTAATCGACAACGGTCATGTACGTGAAAGCTTAAGCCCTTGTGCCGTTCCCGTTATACTAGTGCCTAAGCCCGATGGAAGTTTCCGCTTGTGTTCCGATTGTAGACCTATAAATGCTATCACCGTTCGCTATAGGCATCCCATCCCTCGCTTAGATGATATGCTTGATGAACTTAGTGGAGCCAAAATTTTCTCAAAAATTGATCTTAAAAGTGGCTATTATCAAATACGCATTCACGAGGGTGATGAATGGAAAACTGCTTTCAAAACCAAATTTGGCTTATATGAGTGGTTAGTTATGCCTATGGGTTTATCGGAGGCTCCCGGTACTTTTGTGCGTCTCATGCATCATGTACTTCGACCTTATATTGGAGTCTTTGTTGTGGTTTACTTCGATGATATTCTTGTGTTTAGCAAAACCATGAAAGAGCACCTTGATCATGTTAGGGCTGTTTTACAAACACTTCGCAAGGAAAGTCTTTATGCCAACATGAAAAAGTGCACATTTGGTGTTGACAAAGTGGTTTTCTTGGGTTTCGTTGTATCTTCCAAGGGTGTCCATGTTGATGAAACTAAAATTGAAGCAATTAAAACTTGGCCCCAACCCACCAATTTGCAACAAGTGCGTAGTTTTCTTGGTCTTGCGGGTTTTTATCGCCGCTTTGTGAAAGATTTTAGCACAATAGCTGCTCATTTGCATGCTTTGAGTAAGAAGAATGCTCCTTTTGTTTGGGGATCTCTGCAATCCACCGCTTTTGATGAGCTCAAATCTTTGCTTACTCATGCTCCGATTCTTGCTTTTCCCAATTTTGACAAAACTTTTGAGGTTCATTGTGATGCAAGTGGTACCGGAATTGGCAGAGTTTTGATGCACGAAAAACGAGCCATTGCATATTTTAGTGAAAAACTCTCCGGTGCTCAACTTAACTATCCCATATATGACAAAGAATTGTATGCTTTAGTGCGTGTACTACATGTTTGGGAACATTATCTTAGACCTCATGAGTTTGTCATCCATACCGATCATGAAACGCTTAAGTACTTGAAAGGTCAAAATAAGTTGAACAAGCGTCATGCCAAATGGAGTGAATTTACCGAATTTTCCCCCTATGTGATCAAATACATTAAGGGTAAGGAAAATGTAGTTGCGGATGCGCTTTCACGCATATGTACGCTTGTCACTAAACTTGAGTTGATTGTTATTGGTTTTGAGCACATCAAAGACTTGTATGCTAATGATCCATCTTTTGCTATTCCTTATGCTAAGTGTTTGACACATACTTCTTGGGAACAATATTATATCAAGGATGCTTATCTTATGAAAGCTAACAAACTTTGCATTCCCGAGTCTTCCCTTCGTTTGCTACTTTTGCAAGAGGCTTATGGAGGTGGACTCATGGGAAACTTTGGACGAGATAAGACATTCCCCACGCTCTCCAAGAACTACTTTTGGCCCAAGATGTTTCGAGACATCTCACGCTTCACCACCCGATGCTCTACATGTCGCAAAGCTAAGTCTAAAGCTCAATCTCATGGTCTTTACATGCCTCTTCCTATTCCTTATCAACCTTGGGAAGACATTAGCATGGACTTTGTACTTGGTTTGCCTAGAACTCAAAATGGAAAGGATTCCGTGTTTGTTGTTGTGGACCGATTTTCTAAGATGGCACATTTCATTCCTTGCAACAAGATAGACGATGCTTCACATGTTGCAAATCTCTTTTGTAGGGAAATCTTGCGTCTCCATGGAGTACCAAAGACAATCGTCTCCGACCGCGACGTCAAGTTCTTGAGTTACTTTTGGAAGACCCTATGCGCCAAGCTCGGAATCGAGCTCTTGTTCTCATCCGCATACCATCCTCAAACCGACGGCCAAACGGAGGTGACAAACCGGACTCTCTCCACTCTACTTCGCGTGTTGATCAAGAAGAACATCAAGGAGTGGGAGGCATGTCTACCCATCGCCGAGTACGCCTACAACCATGCAAGACATTCGACTACCGGCAAGTCCCCCTTCGAGGTCGTCTACGGCTTCAACCCGTTGTCACCATTGGACATTCTACCTCTTCCTCTACAAGAGCGCACCAACATGGATGCGAGTGCACGGGCAAGCTACATCAAGAAGATGCATGAAGATACATGGCACACCATCGAGCGCCAAGTACAATGACTAGCGACCAAGCTCAACGTCAACAAGCAACCCATGATCTTCAACATCGGCGATCTTGTGTGGATACATCTTCGAAAGGACCTCTTCCCGAACGAACGCAAGTCCAAACTTCTCCCTCGAGCCGATGGATCCTTCAAGGTGATAGCACGCTACAACGACAATGCCTACAAGATAGACCTACCACGAGGCAAGTACAATGTGAGCGACATCTTCAACGTCAAGGACCTTGCGCCATACCATGGAGATGAAGTTTTTGATCCGTGGTCGGATCTTTCCCAAGGGGGGGGGAGATGATGCGGAGCATCCCTCGCTCATCCCCATGGACGTATCGACATCTTCCTCAACACCACTTGGACCCATGACAAGAGCTAGAGCAAAGGCTATCGAAGATTAGGTAAACTCGCTCCGTTCCGAACTTCCTCTCTCTACTCACGAGACTTGGCTACTACCTCATATGGACACTCTGTGTGTGATCAGGTACCTAGAGGAAAGCCATGGTGCATCTACATCCATCGAACAAGGAGGCAAAGCTACCAACCGCGAAGATCAAGAAGAAGATCCACCAGAGAAAGCTCCAGCCACCGGACGACCGGTCGGGACCGGACGTCCGGCGCCTGAAGCCCTAGCTGCCAAGTCCCAGCCAACACAGGCCCCAGCGAGCGGACGTACGGCCCAGACCGGACGACCGGCCATGCTCTCCAGCGAGCGGACGACCGAAGTCCCTGGACGTCCGGCACCTCCCAACAGAATGAATATTAACGGAAGTATGAAGATTCCGGATGTCTGGCGCCTCCTTCACAGAACGCATCCAGCGGACGTTCGACGACACCGGACGACCGAACCCCCATGAGCCACCGGACGACCGGTCCCCAGCGGACGTCCGGCACCTGTCTGCGCACAGTTTCGGGCCAAAGCCCATGTACCCCTCCACTCCGTCCCCTTTTGCACTAAGACTATAATTAGGTCTCTCCTACCTCCTAGCTAGGGTTTGCATTGGATTAGCTCATGTTTGTGTGAGAGCCTTTGCTCATCCACTTGGATACTTCTCCTCGGAGTTCACGACCTCTTCGGAGAAGATCCCCCAAGCGGATTCAAGACCCCTTTCTAGGGAATAACATCAAGGCCTCCTCGCGGAGAAGAACGGTCCCTTTGTATCCTTACCTTTGTTGATCTTGAACCTTGTGCTACCTTATGTGTGTGGTGATCTAGCACTTGTGTGATTGATTCCTTGTCGGTTTAGTGATTCTCTCTTGTTTTCCCCCCGTGTTTCCCCTTTGTGCTTCCGCGTGTTCTTCGTGATTCCCCGTAGGATCCACTCCAAATGTGAAAGATCGTCGCCATAGGGTTCCACCCTACATCACAATTTTTCAAGCGAGGACGCGTTCTGGTCTGGGTTTGGATAAGAGGTTTTTTACTGGGGTTTCCAATGCTTGGAGCATCTACAACCGGAGTCCTCATATTCTCCCCAAACGTCCGAACGGAGAACCCAACCACTGCCCGGACATGAGAGAAGGAAAAAAGTCGCCCAACCGGACCACACACTTTGTATGGGCGTGTTCGAGCAGTACACAAATTACTATACCCAACCCATATATGAAGAAGATACAGGGATGTTCGGGTAGTGCGCCACATAGGATGTGGCCCACCGCGGGCCACCTTTTCTCGTTCTTTATTCTTTCTTTTCTCCCACCTCTCTCTCTCTTCATCTCCACCAATCACATGTGACCGAACAAATTGGGATGTGTGGTTGTTTTGCAAGGAATGTAAAGGGTCAAAGTGGACACCTATCAGACGCTTTCACAGAAATTTGAGGGGTCAGATTTGTGCATCGTGGTTGTAGATGCTCTTACCGAGCTTAGAGAGAAGGCCGATCCGAGAAGAGGGGGGAGGTCGATGAGAGAGAGAATGCACTAAAATGAACATCCAAGGGCCCAGGTAGTCGTTGCGATATGATGCAACAATCTCTTAAAATAGTTGAGATGGTAGAGAACAAGCATATTAATGGACCAGAAAAAACGCAGGGTCAAAAACAAGTAGCCTTGGTACGATGGTAACAGAGGCATATGATTTTACCTAAGTTCGGGCTCTCTCGAAGAGATAAACCCTACGTCTTGCTTTGATTGTATTAATTTCGAGGCAGTACAACTTACAGGTTGATCTATGATAACCCACAAGTATAGGGGATCGCAACAACTTTCGAGGGTAGAGTATTCAACCCAATTTTTTTGATTCGACACAAGGGGAGCCAAAGAATATTCTTGAGTATTAGCAGTTGAGTTGTCAATTCAACCACACCTGGATAACTTAGTATCTGCAGCAAAGTGTTTAGTAGCAAAGGTGGTATGATAATAAAGGTAGCGGTAGCAAAAGTAAAGATAAATGTTTTTGGGTTTTTGTAGTAGTTGTAACAGTAGCAACGGAAAAGTAAATAAGCAAAGAACAATATGTGAAAAGCTCGTAGGCAATGGATCAGTGATGGATAATTATGCCGGATGCGATTCCTCATGCAATAGTTATAACATAGGGTGATATAGAACTAGCTCCAATTCATTAATGTAATGTAGGCATGTATTCCATAAATAGTCATACGTGCTTATGGAAAAGAACTTGCATGACATCTTTTGTTCTACCCTCCCGTTGAAGCAGGGTCCTAGCGGAAACTAAGGGATATTAAGGCCTCCTTTTAATAGAGAACCGGAACAAAGCATTAGCACATAGTGAATACATGAACTCCTCAAACTACGGTCATCACCGAGAAGTATCCCGATTATTGTCACTTCGGGGTTGTCGGATCATAACACATAATAGGTGACTATAGACTTGCAAGATAGGATCAAGAACACACATATATATTCATGAAAACATAATAGGTTCATATCTGAAATCATGGCACTCGGGCCCTAGTGACATGCATTAAGCATAGCAAAGTCATAGCAACATCAATCTCAGAACATAGTGGATACTAGGGATCAAACCCTAACAAAACTAACTTGATTACATGGTAAATCTCATCCAACCCATCACCGTCCAGCAAGCCTACGATGGAATTACTCACGCACGGCGGTGAGCATCATGAAATTGGTGATGGAGGATGGTTGATGATGACGACGGCGATGAATCCCCCTCTCCGGAGCCCCGAACAGACTCCAGATCAGCCCTCCCGAGAGAGATTAGGGCTTGGCGGCGGCTCCGTGTCGTAAAACGCGATGCAACTTTTTCCCTGATTTTTTTCTCCCCGAACGTGAATATATGGAGTTGGAGTTGATGTCGGTGGAGGTCCAGGGGGCCCACGAGATAGGGGGCCGCGCCCTAGGGGGGGCGCCCCCCTGTCTCGTGGACAGGCTGTGGCCCCCCTGGCATTAATTCTTTCGCCAAAAATTCTTGTTAATTCCAAAAAGTGCCTCCGTGGATTTCCAGTACATTCCAAGAACTTTTCTTTTCTACACATAAAACAACACCATGCCAGTTCTGCTGAAAACATCGTCAGTCCTGGTTAGTTTCATTCAAATCGTGCAAGTTAGAGTCCAAAACAAGGGCAAAAGTGTTTGGTAAAGTAGATACGTTGGAGACGTATCAACTCCCCCAAGCTTAAACCTTTGCTTGTCCTCAAGCAATTCAGTTGATAAACTGAAAGTGATAAAGAAAAACTTTTACAAACTCTGTTTGCTCTTGTTGTTGTAACATGAAAAGTCAGCATTCAAGTTTCAGCAAATATTATGAACTAACCATACTCACAATAACACATAGGTATCACAATTACTCATATCAATAGCATAATCAGCTAGCGAGCCATAATAATAAAACTCGGATGACAACACTTTCTCAAAATAATCATAACATGATATAACAAAATGGTATCTCGCTAGCCCTTTCTGAGACCGCAAAACATAAATGCAGAGCACCTTTAAAGATCAAGGACTGACTAAACATTGTAATTCATGGTAAAAGAGATCTAGTCAAGTCATACCCAATATAAACCAATAATAATGAATGCAAATGACAGTGTGCTCTCCAGCGGGTGCTTTTAATAAGAAGGGTGATGACTGCTACGTCTTGAGCTTGCGTTGGTTTTCCTCGAAGAGGAGAGGGTGATGCAGAAAAGTGTAGCATGATTATTTTCCTCAGTTTTGAGAACCAATGTATCAATCCAGTAGGAGGCTCCTCAAAAGTCCCACGCACCTACACAAACAAACTGAGAACTCGCAACCAACGCAATAAAGGGGTTGTCAATCCCTTCACGGCCACTTGCGAAAGTGAGATCTAATAAAGATAGTATGATAAGATAAATATATTTTTGGTATTTTATGATATAGATGCAAAAAGTAAAGATGCAAATAAAGGTAGATTGAAAGCAAATATGATAAGAGATAGATCGGGGGCCATAGGTTTCACTAGTGGCTTCTCTCAAGATAGCATAAGTATTACGGTGGGTGAACAAATTACTGTCGAGCAATTGATAGAAAAGCGCATAGTTATGAGATTATCTAGGCATGATCATGTATATAGGCATCACGTCCATAACAATTAGACCGACTCCTACCTGCATCTACTACTATTACTCCACACATCGACCGACTCCTGCCTGCATCTAGAGTATTAAGTTCATAAGAACAGAGTAACGCATTAAGCAAGATGACATGACGTAGAGGGATAAACTCATGCAATATGATATAAACCCCATCTTGTTATCCTCGATGGCAACAATACAATACGTGCCTTGCAACCCTTTTGGTCACTAGGTAAGGACACCGCAAGATTGAACCCAAAGCTAAGCACTTCTCCCATGGCAAGAAAGACCAATCTAGTAGGCCAAACCAAACTGATAATTCGAAGAGACTTGAAGAGATAACTCAATCATACATAAAAGAATTCAGAGAAGATTCAAATATTATTCATAGATAAACTTGATCATAAACCCACAATTCATCGGATCTCGACAAACACACCGCAAAAAGAGTTTACATCGAATAGATCTTCACAAGAGAGGGGGAGAACATTGTATTGAAATCCAAAAAGAGAGAAGAAGCCATCTAGCTAATAACTATGGACCCGTAGGTCTGTGGTAAACTACTCACAACTCATCGGAGGGGCAAGGATGTTGATGTAGAGGCCCTTCGTGGTCGATTCCCCCTCCGGCAGAGTGCCGGCGAAGGCTCCAAGATGGGATCTCGCGGATACAGAAGGTTACGGTGGTGGAAATTGTGTTTCGTGGTGCCCCTGGATGTTTTCGGGGTACATAGGTATATATAGGAGGAAGAAGTACGTCGGTGGCCGCCCGAGGGGCCCACGAGACAGGGGGCGCGCCCTACAGGGGGGGCCTCCTGTCTCTTGGCTTCCTCGGAAGCTTCTTGACTTGCACTCCAAGCTCTCCGCATCATGTTCGTTCCACGCTCCCGAAGGTTTCATTCCGTTTGGACTCCGTTTGATATTCCTTTTCTTCAAATACTGAAATAGGCAAAAAAACAGCAATATGGGCTGGGCCTTCGGTTAGTAGGTTAGTCCCAAAAATGATATAAATGTGTAAAATAAAGCCCATAAACATCCAAAAGGGGTAATATAATAGCATGGAACAATCAAAAATTATAGATATGTTGGAGACGTGTCAAGCATCCCCAAGCTTAATTCCTACTCGTCCTCGAGTAGGTAAATGATAAAAAGAGAATTTTTTATGTGGAATGCTACCTAGCATAATTCATAATGTAATTTTCTTTATTGAGGCATGAATGTTCAGATCCAAATGATTCAAAATAAAAGTTCATATTGATAAAAGAAATAGTAACACTTCAAGCATACTAATGAAAGTAATCATGTCTTCTCAAAATAACATGGCAAAAGAAAGTTCATCCCTACAAAATCATATAGTTAGGCTATGCTTCATTTACGTCACACAAAGACGTTCCCAACTTCTATACCCCCGATGACAAGTCAAGCAATTGTTTCATACTTAAATAATCTCAAACTTTTTCAACCTTCACACAATACATGAGCGTGAGCCATGGATATAACACTATGGGTGGAATAGAATATGATGATGGGGATTGTGTGGAGAAGACAAAAAAGGAGAAAGTCTCACATTGATGAGGCTAATCAACGGGCTATGGAGATGCTCATCAATTGATGTCAACATGAGGAGTAGGGATTGCCATGCAACGGATGCACTAGAGCTATAAATGAATGCTCAACAAAAGAAAACTAGTGGGTGTGCATCCAACTTGCTTGCTCACGAAGACCTAGGGCATTTGAGGAAGCCCATTGTAGGAATATACAAGCCAAGTTCTATAATGAAAAATTCCCACTAGTATGAAAAAGATAACTCATGAGACTCACTATATGAAAAACATGGTGCTACTTTGAAGCACAATATATGAGACTCACTACATGGAGAACAAGGTGCTACTTTGAAGCACAAGTGTGGAAAAAAGATAGTAACATTGCCCTTTTTATTTATTTTCTTATTTTCTTTTTTTTCTTTCTTTTTTTGGGCCTTTCTTTTTTTCTTTTGGCCTTTCTTCCTTTTTTCTTTTTCTTTTTTTTCTTTGGGCAATGTTCTAATAATGTTGATCATCACACTTCTATTGATTACAACATAAGGATTAGAACTCGAAACTAGAACAAGATATGACTCTATATGAATGCTTCCGGCGGTGTACCGGGATGGTGCAATGAATCAAGAGTGACATGTATGAAAAATAATGCATGGTGGCTTTGCCACAAATATGATGTCAACTACATGATCATGCAATGGCAATATGACAAAAATAAAGTATATCATGATGATGATGAGCGGAACGGTGGAAAGTTGCATGGCAATATATCTCGGAATGGCTATGGAAATGCCATAATAGATAGCTATGGTGGCTGTTTTGAGGATGATATAAGGAGGTTTATGTGTGATAGATCGTATCGTATCATGAGGTTTGGATGCACCGGCGAAGTTTGCACCAACTCTCAAGGTGAGAAAGGGCAATGCACGGTACCGAAGAGGCTAGCAAAGGCGGAAAGGTAAAAGTGCGTATAATCCATGGACTCAACATTAGTCAAAAGAACTCATATACTTATTGCAAAAATTTAGAAGTCATCAAAAACCAAGTACTACGCGCATGCTCCTAGGGGGATAGATTGGTAGGAAAAGACCATCGCTCGTCCCCGACTGCCACTCATAAGGATGCACAAGCCAGGTACACTTCATGTTTCAAATTTGTTACACAACTTTAACCATACGTGCATGCTACGGGACTTGCTAACTTCAACACAAGCATTCTTTGAATTCATAATCACCCAACTACCACGACTTTAATATCACTACCTCCATATCTCAAAACAATTATCAAGTATCAAATTGATCATAGCATCCAATTCACTTCCTATGATAGTTTTTATTATACCCAACTTGGATGCTCATCATTCTAGGACCAACTTTATGACCATAGCAAATACCATGATGTTTTAAAAGACTCTTAAAATAATATAAGTGAAGCATGAGAGACTAGAAATTTCTTCAAAATTAAGACACCACCGTGCTCTAAAAGATATAAGTGAAGCACTAGAGCAAAAACTTATCAAGCTCAAAAGATATAAGTGAAGCACATAGAGTATTCTAGCAAATTCTAATCAAATAGGCTTCTCCCAAAAGGTGTGTACAGCAAGGATGATTGTGGTAAACTAAAAATCAAATACTAGTATAATACACGACGCTCCAAGCAAAACACATATCATGTAGCGAATAAAAATATAGCTCCAAGTAAAGTTACCAATGCACGAAGACGAAAGAGGGGATGCCTTCCCGGGGCATCCCCAAGCTTAGGCTTTTTGCTATCCTTGAATATCTTGGGGTGCCATGGGAATACCCAAGTTTAGGCTCTTGCCACTCCTTATTCCATAGTCCATAAAAACTTTTCCCAAAACTTGAAAACTTCACAACACAAAACTCAACAGGAAATCTTATAAGCTCCGTTAGTGAAATAAAACAAAAACACCACATAAGGTACTGCAATGAACTCATTCTTTATTTATTTTGGTGTAAAACCTACTGTATTCCAACTTCTTTATGGTTCATAGACTGTATTACTAGCCATAGATGCGTTGAAATAAGCAAACAATACACGAAAAACAGAATCTGTCAAAAACAGAACAGTCTGTAGCAATCTGTAACTAACGCGAACTTCTGGAACTCTAAAAATCCTACCAAAATAGGAAGTCCTGGACTTGTTTATTGAACAGCAGCAAAAAGAATCAACGCAAAAGCACGTTCCTGTGATTTAACAAAATTATATTCGTGCGTGCAAAGTTTCTGTTTTTCAGCAGAATCAAATCAACTATCGTCGTAGGTTATCCTATAGGTTCTACTTGGCACAAACACTAATTAAAAGATAAAAACACATCTAAACAAAAGGTAGATGCAAGATTTATTACTAAACAGGAGCAAAAACAAAAAACACAAAGAAAATTGGGTTGCCTCCCAACTAGCGCTATCATTTAACGCCCCTAGCTAGGTATAAAAAGCAAAGATAGATCTAACGAGTGCCATCTTTGGCACTAAATTCATCAATAGAGCACTTGTGATCTCTAGGGATTTCTCCCTTGTTAGCAATGGCTAAACCCTTAGGCAAAAATTCAAGAAATTCATTGGTAGCAAAAGGTTCCTTAACGATAGAAAGACAATTGGGAAGAACACTTATGGATTTGAGATCCGCGTCTCCCTTACTAAAATATTCACCCTTATTTTTAGGAACATAAATAAACTTGGTAGTTTTAGTAGGGGGTTTTGGAGTGTTTTTCATGGGGGAAAACGCGGAACCTAAGTTTGTAATGATATCCTCAAGTTTACCAATTCTAGCAGAGTCTAGATCTATTTTTTCATTGACTATAGGTTCTTTGTCTTTAAGATTTTTCAAAGTAACTCCAACCCTAGATCCAAATTGGGTAATGTGATTATGGATCTTTTTATCCAAATTTTCAATTAACTCAATAGTGGCAATTTTATTTCCAATAATATCAAGTCGTTGCATCACATGTTCTAAAGTTAAAACCGTTCCATTAACCAAAAGAGGTGGTGGGCCAAACAAATCTAACATAGCATTATAAGCATCAAACGTATGGCTACTCATGAAATCACCACCGGTAGCAATATCAAGAACACATCTATTCCAAGGAGTAATGCCTACATAAAAATTGTGGAGAAGAACGGAAGTAGCAAGCTTCCTAGTAGCTTTGCATTGGGCATTGCAAATTCTATGCCAAGCATATTTTAAATTTTCTCTCTCCCTTTGCTTAAAATCGAGAATTTCTTGTTCGGGAGTGAGAATAAGGATAGGAGAACTAGCCATAACGACAAGGTAAATGAGCTAACACACGGGCAACTGGGAAAATGGCAAGCGAGAAAGAAAGGAGGAGATTGGGAAAGAGAGGGCGAATAAAACGACAAGGGTGAAGTGGGGGAGAGGAAACCGAGAGGCAAATGGCAAATAATGTAAATGCGAGGGAGATGGGTTTGTGATGGGTACTTGGTATGCCTTGACTTGAGCGAAGACCTCCCCGACAATGGCGCCAGAAATCCTTCTTGCTACGTCTTAAGCTTGCGTTGGTTTTCCTCGAAGAGGAGAGGGTGATGCAGCAAAGTGTAGCGTAAGTATTTCCCTCAGTTTTGAGAACCAAGGTATCAATCCAGTAGGAGGCTCCTCAAAAGTCCCACGCACCTACACAAACAAACTGAGAACTCGCAACCAACGCAATAAAGGGGTTGTCGATCCCTTCACGACCACTTGCGAAAGTGAGATCTAATAAAGATAGTATGATAAGATAAATATATTTTTGGTATTTTATGATATAGATGCAAAAAGTAAAGATGCAAATAAAGGTAGATTGAAAGCAAATATGATAAGAGATAGACCCGGGGGCCATAGGTTTCACTAGTGGCTTCTCTCAAGATAGCATAAGTATTACAGTGGGTGAAGAAATTACTGTCGAGCAATTGATAGAAAATCGCATAGTTATGAGATTATCTTGGCATGATCATGTATATAGGCATCACGTCCATAACAAGTAGACCGACTCCTGCCTGCATCTACTACTATTACTCCACACATCGACCGACTCCTGCCTGCATCTAGAGTATTAAGTTCATAAGAACAGAGTAACGCATTAAGCAAGATGACATGATGTAGAGGGATAAACTCATGCAATATGATATAAACCCCATCTTGTTATCCTCGATGGCAACAATACAATACATGCCTTGCAACCCTTTTTGTCACTCGGTAATGACACCGCAAGATTGAACCCAAAGCTAAGCACTTCTCCCATGGCAAGAAAGACCAATCTAGGCCAAACCAAACTGATAATTCGAAGAGACTTGCAAAGATAACTCAATCATACATAAAAGAATTCAGAGAAGATTCAAATACTATTCATAGATAAACTTGATCATAAACCCACAATTCATCGGATCTTGACAAACACACCGGAAAAAGAGTTTACATCGAATAGATCTCCACAAGAGAGGGGGAGAACATTGTATTGAGATCCAAAAATAGAGAAGAAGCCATCTAGCTAATAACTATGGACCCGTAGGTCTGTGGTAAACTACTCACAACTCATCGGAGGGGCAAGGATATTGATGTAGAGGCCCTCCATGGTTGATTCCCCCTCCGGCAGAGTGCCGACGAAGGCTCCAAGATGGGATCTCGCGGATACAGAAGGTTACGGCGGTGGAAATTGTGTTTCGTGGTGCCCCTGGATGTTTTCGGGGTACATAGGTATATATAGGAGCAAGAAGTACGTCGGTGGCCGCCCGAGGGGCCCACGAGATAGGGGGCGCGCCCAACAGGGGGGCGGCCTCCTGGCTCGTGGCTTCCTCGGAAGCTTCTTGACTTGCACTCCAAGCTCTCCGGATCACGTTCGTTCCAAAAATCACGCTCCCGAAGGTTTCATTCCGTTTGGACTCCGTTTGATATTCCTTTTCTTCGAAATACTGAAATAGGCAAAAAAACAGCAATATGGGCTGAGCCTCCGGTTAGTAGCTTAGTCCCAAAAATGATATAAATGTGTAAAATAAAGCCCATAAACATCCAAAAGGGGTAATATAATAGCATGGAACAATCAAAATAGATACGTTGGAGACGTATCAATGACTCAACATAAAAGTAAATAGATAGGCCCTTCGCAGAGGGAAGCAGGGATTTGTAGAGGTGCTAGAGCTCGATTTTAAAAATAGAGATTGAATAACATTTTGAGCTGCATACTTTTGCTGTCAACGCAACAACTATGAGATGGTTGTATCTTCCATACTACATGCATTATAGGCAGTTCCCAAACAGAAGGGTAAAGGTTTATACTCCCCCAACCACCAACAACCATCAATCCATGGCTTGCTCGAAACAACGAGTGCCTCCAACATACAACAACCCTGGGGGAGTTTTATTTAATTATTTTGATTTGCTTTGATCTTTTTGGATCATGGGACTGGGCATCCCGGTTACCGGCCCTTTCTCGTGAATGAGGAGCGGAGTCCACTCCTCTTGAGAATAACCCACCTAGCATGGAAGATATAGGCAGCCCTAGTTGAAACATGAACTACTCGAGCATACAAAATAGAATTTCATTTGAAGGTTTGGAGTTTGGCACATACAAATTTACTTGGAACGGCAGGTAAATACCGCATATAGGAAGGTATAGTGGACTCATATGGAACAACTTTGGGGTTTATGGAGTTTGGATGCACAAGCAGTATTCCCGCTTAGTACAGGTGAAGGCTAGCAAAAGACTGGGAAGCGACCAACTGAGAGATCGACAACAGTCGTAAACATGCATTAAAATTAATTCACACCGAGTACAAGCATGAGTAGGATATGATCCACCATGAACATAAATATCGTGAAGGCTGTGTTGATTTGATTCAACTACATGTGTGAACATGTGCCAAGTCGAGTCACTCAATTCATTGAAAGGAGGATACCATCCCATCATATCACATCATAATCATTCTAATAGCATGTTAGCACGCAAGGTAAACCATTATAACTCATAGCTAATCAAGCATGGCACAAGTGACTATAATCTCTAAATGTCATTGCAAATATGTTTACTTCATAATAGCTGACTCAGGAACGATGAATCATCATATTTACAAAAACAAGAGAGGTCGAATTCATACTAGCTTTTCTCATCCCAATAAGTCCATCATATATCGTCATTATTGCCTTTCACTTGCACGACCGAATGATGTGTATAATAATAAGAGTGCACGTGCATTGGACTAAGCTGGAATCTGCAAGCATTCAACTCAAGAGAGAAGACAAGTAATATGGGCTCTAAATTAAATAAACAATCATGCATATAAGAGCCATTAAGCATTTTCAATATGGTCTTCTCGACCCCCAAAAGAAAGAAAAGAAAATAAAACTATTTACAAGGGAAAGCTCCCAACAAGTAAAAGAAGAACGAGAAATCTTTTTGGATTTTCATTTTAATTTCTACTACAAGCATGGAAATTAAACTAACTATTTTTTTTGGTTTTTCTTAAGGTTTATCAAACACACAAGAAGAAAAACTAGAAAAAGAAATTTAAACTAGCATGGATAATACAATGAAAGAGTATGCGCACCGACGACTAGTGTGTGAACAAGAATGTAAAGTCGGTGAGAAATACGTACTCCCCCAAGCTTAGGCTTTTGGTCTAAGTTGTTCTAATACCAAGGACCGCCGCTACTCTCCCCGGTATAATGGGAGGTGTAATCAGGATACCACTGGCTGGTCATCTCCGGATCCCACTGGACAGATGATGCACGATAAGGGTCCAGCTCAGGTTCTGACTCAGGTTCAGGTTCTGGAGTAAAAGCTTGAGCTCGGTGATTGTTCACCGTTTCCGGCGTGACAAGACGATTTTCTGCAAGCAAATCAAACAACAGAGGCGCATGCAAAATAATAAACTCAAAGTGTTTCTTATTGAATCTAAGTCTATACAAGAGCATCTTCTCTTTGTTGTCAACAATAAACTTGTGTGCTACCATGCTCTTGTAATCTAAAATGTGAGGAGGTAATTTTGTCTCCTCGTCATAGTGCCTAATGGGTATCTGAAAATGTTCAGCAAGACGTGCAGCATAGATTCCTCCAAATATGGGGCCTTTTGTACGATTTAGGGCTAGTCGTTTAGCAACGACGACACCCATACTAAAAGTATTGTCTCCTAGCAAAGCATGTTGAAGAATAATAACATCTGGAACGCTCAAGTTTCCACTATTTCATCGACCAATTAAGCATCTACTAGCAAATATGGCAAAGTAGCGTAAAACAGGAAAGTGTATGCTAGAGACCTTCACCTCAGAGCCCTTCTTTGGCTCCTCTACAGCAATAGTATTAACAAAGCCACCCACATCTTCACGATGGGGTTCATCTAATTCTCCCTCATAAGGTATCCTACATACCGCGCAAAAATTACGTAAAGACATTTCTTTGAATTCATCATATAAATGAAATGATACTGCAGGCGGTGATTTCTTAGGATAATAATAAAAGTTTTGCACGAAAGTATTGGTGAGTAAGAGATACTGATCGATTCGGTCGTTCATGAAACCGGTGAGGCCTGCAGTCTCGATTAAAGAATAAAAGTCTTCATGAATTCCGGCTTCTTTCAAGAAATCCTCACATGGCCATTCGCACGAGCGTACTTCCGCTAAGCGAGGAAGATTATACTTGGCTTTTTCCTTCTCTTTGTCTTGTTTTTCCTTAGAGCTTTGGCTAGAAGAGCCTTTAAAGAGCCTCCTTAACATTTTCTGAAAATTTCTGAAATTTTAGTAACTTCAAAATAAAAGTGAATAAAACTAAACAAGATTGATAGCAACTACTCCTACAAGTGCCTAGAGCCTATATCATGCATTGGAATTGCTTGGGACCTCATAAATTTAACATGCAAGCTCAAGAACATGGTCACCTATGCAGCAAAAATTTGCAATGAATAAAGGACTAGAACAAAAACTAATTGGACCAATGGAGGAGTCACATACCAAGCAACAATCTCCCAAAGCAGTTTTGCGAATGGAGCTTTGAGCTAAGAGATCGAAAATCGCAGCAAAACGAGCTAGAACTCGTGCTTGAGTTGGATGCGGATTTTCTTGGGTAGAAGATGAAGTGTGTGGGTGCTGGCATAAGTGGAGGGGGGCCACCAGGGGCCCACGAGATAAGGGCGCGCCCTACAGGGGGGGCGCCCTCCTCTCTCGTGGCCTGGTGCTTGCCCCTCCTGCAGTGTTTTCAGTGCCTAAAATCCTCAAATATTCCAGAAAAAATCATACTAAATTTGCAGGGCATTTGGAGCACTTTTATTTCCGGACTATTTTTTAATGCACGCATAATTCAGAAAACAGACGGATAATACTATTTTTGCTTTATTTAGTATAAATAATAGAAAGTAAAAAGAGGGTACAGAAGGTTGTGCCTTCTAGTTTCATCCATCTCGTGATCATCAAAATGAATCCACTAACAAGGTTGATCAAGTCTTGTTAACAAACTCATTCCAAATAACACGGAACCGGAGAAATTTCGAGTAACACTAAGTTACCTCAACGGGGATATGAAAATCCCCAACAATAAGAATATCATACTTTTTCTTGACAGTAGGGAGAGGAAATTCAAAACCTCCAAAAATGATAGTTGGAACTTTTTCAATAGAATTGATGCTATGAACTTGAGATTGTTTCCTCGGAAAGTGTACCGTATGCTCATTACCATTAACATGAAAAGTGACATTGCCTTTGTTGCAATCAATAACAACCCCTACAGTATTAAGAAAAGGTCTACCAAGGATAATAGACATACTATCGTCCTCGGGAATATCAAGAATAACAAAGTTCGTTAAGATAGTGACATTTGCAACCACAACAGACACATCCTCACAAATACCGATAGGTATAGCAGTTGATTTATCGACCATTTGCAAAGATATTTCAGTAGGTGTCAACTTATTCAATTCAAGTCTACAATATAAAGAGAGAGGCATAACACTAACACCGGCTCCAAGATCACATAAAGCAGTTCTAAATAATTTCTTTTAATAGAGCATTGTATAGTTGGTACACCCGGATCTCCAAGTTTCTTTGGTATTCCACCCTTAAAAGTGTAATTAGCAAGCATGGTGGAAATTTCGGCTTCCGGTATCTTTCTTTTATTTGTGATGATATCCTTCATATATTTAGCATAAGGATTTACTTTAAGCATATCAGTTAAGCGGATACGTAAGAAAATAGGTCTAATCATTTCAGCAAAGCGCTCAAAATCCTCATCATCCTTTGACTTGGATGGTTTAGGAGGAAAGGGCATGGGTTTCTGAACCCATGGTTCTCTATCTTTATCGTGCTTCCTAGCAACAAAATCTCTCTTATCATAACGTTGATTCTTTGATTGCGGGTTATCAAGATCAACAACAGGTTCAATATCTACATCATTGTCTTTGCTAGGTTGAGCATCAACATGAACATTATCATTAACATTATCACTAGGTTCATGTTCATCACCTGATTGTGTTTCAGCATCGGAAATAGAAATATCATTGGGACTCTCAGGTGTGTCTACAGTAGGTTCACTAGAAGCATGCAAAGTCCTATCGTTTTTCTTCTTCTTCTTTTTAGAAGAACTAGGTGCTTCTAAATTATTTCTCTCAGAATCTTGCTCAATTCTCTTAGGGTGGCCTTCAGGATACAAAGGTTCCTGAGTCATTCTACCAGTTCTAGTAGCCACTCTAATAGCAAAGTCATTTTTATTATTTAATTCATCAAGCAAATCATTTTGAGCTTTAAGTACTTGCTCAGCTTGAGTAGCAACCATAGAATCATATTTGCTAACGCGGTGAAGTTCATCTTTAACTCTAGCCAGATTATCACCTACGTTCTTTAACTCTCTACCAACATAAGCATTAAAACTTTCTTGTCTAGCCATAAAGTCATCAAATTCATCTAAGCACGGGCTATGAAATTTAGTAGAGGGTATTTCAACTTTATCATATCTATAGAGAGAATTTACCTTTACTACCTGTGTCGGGTTATCAAGACAATGTGGTTCTTCAGGCGGTAAATTAAGACCATGTATTTCTTCAATAGGAGGTAAATTCTTAACATCTTCAGCTTTAATACCTTTTTCTGTCATTGATTTCTTTGCCTCTTGCATATCTTCAGGACTGAGAAATAAAACACCTCTCTTCTTCGGAGTGGGTTTAGGAATAGGCTCAGGAGTTGGCTCAATTGGTTCAGGAATTACTTCAGGAATTGGCTCAGGAAGAGTACAATTATTTTCATTAGTCAACATATTATTCAATAATATTTCAGCTTTGTCGACTGTTCTTTCCCTGAAAACACAACCAGCACAACTATCCAAGTAGTCCTTGGAAGCATCGGTTAGTCCATTATAAAAGATATCAAGTATTTCATTTTTCTTAAGAGGATGATCAGGCAAAGCATTAAGTAACCGGAGAAGCCTCCCCCAAGCTTGTGGGAGACTCTCTTCTTTAATTTGCACAAAATTATATATTCCCGCAAGGCAGCTTGTTTCTTATGAGCAGGGAAATATTTAGCAGAGAAGGAATAAATCATATCCTGGGGACTATGCACACAACCAGGAGCAAGAGAATTATACCAAGTCTTAGCATCACCCTTTAATGCTAACGGAAATATCTTAAGGATGTATAAATAGCGAGACTTCTCATCATGAGTAAATAGGTGGCTATATCATTCAACTTGGTAAGATGTGCCATAACAGTTTCAGATTCAAGGCCATAAAAAGGATCAGATTCAACGAAAGTAATAATATCAGGATCAACAGAGAATTCATAATCCTTATCAGTAACACAAACAGGTGAAGTAGCAAAAGCAGGACCGGGTTTCATTCTAGCATTAAGAGACTGCTGCTTCCATTTAGCTAATAATTTCTTAAGATCATTTCCATCATTGCAAGCAAGAATTTCCATAGCAGCTTTTTCATTCATAACATAACCCTTAGGAAGAACAGGTAATACATAATCATTGGGGGAACCTTCATCAACACTATCATCAGTAATAGGATCTTCAATAGTTTCATTCCCCTAGCTCTAGCAAGTTGTTCATCTAGAAATTCACCTAATGGCACAGTAGTATCACGCACAGAAGTAGTTTCATCATGCATAGCAGAAGTGGCATCATCAATAACATGCGACATATCAGAATTCATAGCCGTAGTAGGTTTAGGTGTCGCAAGCCTACTAATAACGGAAGGAGAATCTAGTGCAAGGCTAGATGGCAGTTCCTTACCTCCCCTCGTAGTTGAGGGCAAAATAGTAGTACGATCGTCTTTCAAGTTCTTCATAGTAATCAACAGATATAAATCCCAAGTGACTCAGAGAATAGAGCTATGCTCCCCGGCAACGGCGCCGGAAATTAGTCTTGATAACCCACAAGTATAGGGGATCGCAACAGCTTTCGAGGGTAGAGTATTCAACCCAAATTTATTGATTCGACACAAGGGAAGCCAAAGAATATTCTTGAGTATTAGCAGTTGAGTTGTCAATTCAACCACACCTGGATAACTTAGTATCTGCAATAAAGTGTTTAGTAGTAAATGTGGTATGATAATAAAGGTAGCGGTAGCAAAAGTAAAGATAAATGTTTTTGAGTTTTTGTAGTAATTGTAACAGTAGCAACAGAAAAGTAAGTAAGCGAAGAACAATATGTGAAAAGCTCGTAGGCAATGGATCAGTGATGGATAATTATGTCGGATGCGATTCCTCATGCAATAGTTATAACATAGGGTGATATAGAACTAGCTCCAATTCATCAATGTAATGTAGGCATGTATTCCATAAATAGTCATACGTGCTTATGGAAAAGAACTTGCATGACATCTTTTGTCCTACCCTCCCGTTGAAGCGGGGTCCTAGCGGAAACTAAGGGATATTAAGGCCTCCTTTTAATAGAGAACCGGAATAAAGCATTTGCACATAGTGAATACATGAACTCCTCGAACTACGGTCATCACCGAGAAGTATCCCGATTATTGTCACTTCGGGGTTGTCAGATCACAACACATAATAGGTGACTATAGACTTGCAAGATAGGATCAAGAACACACATATATTCATGAAAACATAATAGGTTCAGATCTGAAATCATGGCACTCGGGCCGTAGTGACAAGCATTAAGCATAGCAAAGTCATAGCAACATCAATCTCAGAACATAGTCGATACTAGGGATCAAACCATAACAAAACTAACTTGATTACATGGTAAATCTCATCCAACCCATCACCGTCCAGCAAGCCTACGATGGAATTACTCACGCATAGCGGTGAGCATCATGAAATTGGTGATGGAGGATGGTTGATGATGACGACGGCGACGAATCCCCCTCTCCGGAGCCCCGAACAGACTCCAGATCAGCCCTCCCGAGAGAGATTAGGGCTTGGCGGCGGCTCCGTGTCGTAAAACGCGATGAAACTTTTTCCCTGATTCTTTTCTCCGCGAACATGAATATATGGAGTTGGAGTTGACATCGGTGGAGGTCCAGGGGGCGCACGAGATAGGGGGCCGCACCCTAGGGGGGGGGGGCGCCCCCCTGTCTCGTGGACAGGCTGTGGGCCCCCCGGCATTAATTCTTTCGCCAAAAATTCTTATTAATTCCAAAAAGTGCCTTCGTGGATTTCCAGCACATTCCGAGAACTTTTCTTTTCTACACATAAAACAACATCATGGCAGTTATGCTGAAAACAGCGTCAGTCCGGGTTAGTTTCATTCAAATCATGCAAGTTAGTGTCCAAAACAAGGGCAAAAGTGTTTGGAAAAGTAGATACGTTGGAGACGTATCAATCTACCACGAGATCGTGTGTGTATGAGGTGTCATCTACAAGCCTCACCTCTCAGTTTATATAGACGTCGAGGGTGTCTAGGGTTTACACATAGACCGGGTGCATCTAGGGTAATTGTCATGTAGATGACCTCGAAGTCTTGGAGTATGTGCCAAGTCTTTGGAAGTTTCCATCTTGGCGCTCGTAGGCTCGATGAGTTTGGCCCACGGGTAAATTATCAGGGGGGGTCCTCGGCTCGGCCCACATGTCCGGGAGATGACGTGGCAAGCAGCCCCCTAGTCCAGAACACCATCACTCTTGGAAACCAAGACCGTAAGCACCATGCTTTGATCTATGTGAATGTCGTTATTATTTTCATCAAGCCATGCCTCTAGGACACAAATGCTATTGCTGCTCCGTTGGAATTATTTGGTGCTGCCTCTGGCCTCAAAGTCAACTTGACTAAGGGTAGAATCCTTCCTATAAGATGTGAATATATGGATTGTCTGATATATAGGTCGGGCTTGGCTACCAAATCGCGAGCTTTCCTTGCACCTATCTAGTTATGTCTTTTTCTAATAGAAGACTAAGGTGGAGTAATTTTTAGGAACTGTTGGTTTAACTCAGCTGGGTACTTTACTCAGGTTCATTTTGTGATCTCGATAATGACAATCTTCCAAGTAATGTCTATTCACATGGCCAAATGGGTCATTAGTCAGATTGACAAGCTCAAGCACACCTTCCTTCAGAGTGGTGTTGACCATGCTAGTGGGGGCAAGTGCCTTGTCAAATGGAGCCAGATCGACTCTCTAGTCCAATTTAGTGGATTGGGCATCCCTAACCTGTAGCTCCAAGGCAAGGCACTAAAATTAAGGTGGTTGTTGGCAATGTTGCACGAAGCTAGATAAGCCGTGGGAGGGTTTGCCTTTTCCTATTGATAATGATGTGTGTGCGCTGTTTAAGGCTTCCACTATAGTTCACCTTGGTGATGGCAGGTGCACATCCTTTTGGCATGATCATTGGATGCAGGATAACACGCCAATGATGCTTCTCCCAAACCTATTCAAGTAAAGCACACATTGTAAGATTATAGTGTGTCAGAGCCTGCATAACAACAGATGGATTGGCATCATTAGGAACAAACCAAGCAAGTTAGTTCTTGAAGAATTCATTTACCCATGGCACATGTGCCAAGTAATCACCTTAACCCAAGCGTAAGATGCTATCAAATGGAAGTGGATGGAGAATCAATCCTATTCGGCAAGCTTAGAATCCTTATGCTAGTTTGAGGGAAGAGCCGCCACTCATTCACCGTTGTACATTTTGAAGCTAGAATGATTTGATCACCCAACAGTCAATACCAATGATGCAACTCAAGAAGAAGCAACAACAAGGACGATCCAACCATCACATGTGAGTCCACATTCCGTACCAAGAACTGCCTGCTTATGTACCAACGAACATTCGATGCATTCTATTTATGAAGATGTGGAAGGTGGCACACATGGATTGTATGCATTAGCCCATCCAAGGGAAGTGTCTCACTGCCGATAATCTTGCTAAGTAAAATTTGCCTCATGATCCTATCTATCCTTTGTGCAACTTGTGTGAGCAGCATGCCACTCATCTGTTTGCTCAATGCCCTTTCTCTGCTAGCATTTGGGGTTTCCCTCTCACCAAATTCAAGTTCCCATATCCATGTTGTCAAATATGCAAACTAAAAACTTGAGGAAATGGTGGGCAATGGCAACTGAGAAGCTCTTTGGTGCAAGGAAGAAGTCCTTCTCATCCGTGTTATAGATGTGTGGTGGCACATTTGGAAAGAGAGGAATAACATAATTTTCAACGGTCAAGTTGTCTATTTCTTCACCATTTGTGATGCTCTATATGTCGAGCTGAGAACATGGATGACGCTGGTTTGAAGGGAGTTTTAGTGGATTACCAAGGTGTAGGACTTTTGCCCTTTTTTATTTTAGTCTTTCTTTCCTAGTTCTTTGTCCTTGTACATATTACATCTTGTAAACATGTCTTTATGTCTTTCTCTTAATGAACAAAAAGCAACGTCACTGCTTTTTTGTCATTTTTTTTTGAAAATCAAAGTTACAACATGACTTTTTTCTACGTGCGTAGATCAAGATACATAATCATGCTAGACTTTACTTTTGGACTATATGCTTCCATTGTCAATTGCACAGGGTAAAATTACATCGGATATTGGTCATATACCACACTCGAACACAGCGAGACACATTCTATGAAACAGTTTTAGCTATGTTTCTATAGTAATATTTTTTGAGTCTATGGAGGGTTGTCTTTGTTCTATTGCGGGACAATGGTAGGAAATGCAAGTGGTGCTGAGCAAAATTGATGTGATCAAGGACAAACTAAAGGAGAACTCATTCATATCTGCCTGATATGCAACTCGACAGTTATGAATCAATAATGAGTCTATGTTTAGCATACGGACTGAATCATGTATTAAGCATGCACAACGATGCACTAATCATTAGTTACATGTGGTTTTGGTTCCTTAATAACTATGGTGTTGTTTTTAGTCTAGGTTGTTAGTGTGTGATTGTGTGTTATGAAGTAACTGATGTGTAGAAAAGATAACTTGATTAAGAGAGATATTTTTTTGCCATCATGAAATACAAAGATATATAGCTTAATGTGGAGAAGTCCCCCAATGTTTCCATTAGAAGGGTGACAAACCCAAGAATGTGTTGGATAATTAGGCAATTCATGATTAATTTCAGAATAGAAATCACAACTAAAACTATTATTAGCATGCAACAATTTAGTACTAGTATACTAGATGAAAAGAACATGTACAACAACATCGCACATGTAACAACAATCATAATCAGAGACATGAACAAATCACGATGCATGTAACGTTCATTTGTAGCCATAACTACTGCAGGAGCAATATTGTTAACAACGGCGTTTGTGAAGAATGGTCGAAGCAGACGACTTTGGTGCCTCCCAAACACCTATTTTTTCCTCTCCTGGTGCATGATCACAAGTACGAGAGGGACCTTCTCTTCCGCTCCTTGGTGCGTGTCACCATTCAGGATGGAGTAAACTATGATGACAACGCAAGCTGCGAGATAAGGCAAAACGTAGCTTGTTTTCGGTGTGTCTTTGGTTGTGACGGGTAAGTCATATATATAGGAGAACCCACATGATATTGTGTCGCAATCATGATCTCAAACCGTCTTCCTTTTCAAGTCATGAACTTAACGAATAAGATAATCAACTTGTCTTCCAAGAAACCAAAAAATAAAATGGCAAAAGGAACCTGCGCTCCTGCAAGGCAACATTCCAGATTTTTGTGGATCATTCATGTGCATATCGGCCCATGACCGTCTTGGGGAACGTTGCATGGGAAACAAAAAAATTCCTACACTCACCAAGATCAATCTAGGAGATGCACATCTACGAGAGGAGAGATTGGATCTACATACCCATGTAGATCGCTAAGCGGAAACGTTAAGAAACACGGTTGATGTAGTCGAACGTCTTCGCGATCCAATCATGATCTGTCCACGAACTCCCGATCAAGTGTCGAACGGACGACACCTCCGAGTTTAGCACATGTGTGGCTCGGTGGTGTCCTCTCCTTATTGATCCAGCAAGTGAGGGTGAAGGGGTAGATGAGATCGGGACCAACACGACAGTATGGTGGTGGTGGTGGCAGCGGAATTCTGGCAGGGCTTCGCCAAGCACGTACTGGTGAAATGTGGGAGGAGTTGGGAGAGGTAACAGGCAAGGGTCGAAGGGTGGCTGCCCCCTATGCCTCCCCACATTTATATAGGATTGGAGGGGCCTGGTGGCTTTCCCTCCAAGGCCCTAGGGTTGTTGGCAAAAGGGGGAGGAAGGAAATCCCACCTCGCCTTCCCCACCGAACGTTATCCCCCCTTTTTAGGGATCCTGATCTTATCCCCTTGGGATATGATACTATTCCTTTTAAGGGAGGATCTTGGTGCGCCTAGACCAGGGTTGTGGAGACTTTCCCATTTACCCACGTTCATGTGGGTCCCCCATGCAGGTGGGCCCCACTCCGAAACCTTATAGAACCTTCCCGGTACAATATCAAAAAACTCAAACTTTTTCCAGACCCCCGATAACAACTTTCCATATATGAATCTTTACCTCCGAACTATTTCGAAGCTCCTCGTGATGTGCCGGATCCCATCTGGGACTCCAAATAACCTTCGGACTTTCCACTATTAATATCTCAATACTACCCTAGCGCTCCCGAACATTAAGCGTGCGACCCTACGGGTTTGAGAATCATTTAGACATGACCGAGACTCCTCTACCTGGATGCCCATATTGATCCCTACATATTCCACGAAGATCTTTATCGATTGAACCACAATGTCAAGGATTCAGTTAATCCCATATACAATTCCCTTTGTCCGGCGATATGTTATTTGCCTGAGATTCGTTCGTCGGTATCTCCATACCTAGTTCAATCTCGTTACCGGCAAGTCTCTTTACTCGTTCCGTAATACAAGATCATGTGACCAAACTCATATGTCACATGCTTGCAAGCTTCTTGTGATGTTGTATTACCGAGAGGGCCCCGAGATACCTCTCCCTCATACGGAGTGACAAATCCCAGTCTTGATCCATGCCAACTCAACAAACACCCTCGGATATACCTGTAGAGCATCTTTATAGTCACCCAATTACGTTGCGACGTTTGATACACACAAGGTACTCCTCCGGTGTCAGTGAGTTGCATAATCTCATGGTCATAAGAACAGATACTTGACATGCAGAAAACGATAGCAATAAACTTGATACGATCATATGCTACGTTTACAGTTTGGGTCTTGTCCACCACATCATTCCCCTAATGATGTGACCCCGTTATCAAATGACAACTCATGTCTATGAATAGGAAATCATAGCCATCTTTGAACAACGAGCTAGCCCGGTAGAGGCTTGAAGGAAATACGCCCTAGAGGCAATAATAAAGTTGTTATTTTATATTTCCTTATTCATGATAAAGGTTTATTATTCATGCTAGAATTTTATTGATCGGAAACTTAAATATATGTGTGAATACCGTGTCCCTAGTAAGCCTCTACTAGAGTAGCTCGTTGATCAAATATGGTTAAGGTTTCCTAACCATGGACATGAGTTGTCATTTGATAACGGGATCACATCATTAGGAGAATGATGTGATGGACAAGATCCATCAGTTAGCTTAGCATAATGATCGTTTAGTTTTATTGCTATTGATTTCTTTATGTCAAATACATATTCCTTCAACTATATGAGATTATGCAACTCCCGGATACCGGAGGAATGACTTGTGTGCTATCAAGCATCACAATGTAACTGGGTGATTATAAAGATTCTCTACAGGTATCTCCGAAGGTGTTTGTTGAGTTGGCATAGATCGAGATTAGGATTTGTCACTCCGAGTATCGGAGAGGTATCTCTGGGCCCTCTCGGTAATACACATCAGCTTGCAAGCAAACGACTAAGGAGTTAGTCACGAGGTGATGTATTAAGGAACGAGTAAAGAGACTTGCCAGTAATGAGATTGAACTAGGTATGAAAATACCGACGATCGAATCTCGGGCAAGTAAAATACCGATAGACAAAGGAAATTACATATGTTGTCATAACGGTTCGACCAATAAAGATCTTCGTAGAATATGTAGGAGCCAATATGACCATCTAGGTTCCGCTATTGGTTATTGACCAGAGAGGTGTCTCGGTCATGTCTACATAGTTCTCGAACCCATTGGGTCCGCACACTTAATGTTTGATGACGATATTGTATTATATGAGTTATGTGATTTGGTGACCGAATGTTGTTCGGAGTCCCGAATGAGATCAGGACATGATGAGGAGTCCCGAAATGGCCGAGAGGTAAAGATTGATATATAGGACGATAGTATTTAGACACCAGAAGTCTTCCGAAGGGTACCGTGTACATATAGGGTCACCGGAAGGGGTTCCGGGCACCCCAGGCAAAAGATATGGGCCTTATTGGCCAAGAGGGGAAACACACCAGCCACCAGGGGCTGGTGCGCCCCTCATATGGGCCGAACCACGGGGAGAAGGAAATAGGGGAAG
>NC_041389.1:209407671-209411415 GCF_002162155.2 Triticum dicoccoides | reverse complement strand
CCTACCTCCTCCCGACCACCTTCTTCCCCATCGCAGGCCCCTCCCCTTCACCTTACCCACCTTCTACCGCGGCGGCGCACCCACCCAAGCCGCCGCCCCACCTTCCCTGGCGCGGCGCACCCACTTGAGCCACCCCCCACACTCCCCACCTTCTTTGGTCCGGCTCGCTGTCGGCCAGAGCGCCACCTTCCTTGGCCAGATCCGTGGTGCCACCCCGATGGCCTCAACCTCCCTCCCCGATGGATCCCGCCTCGCTGCCGCCATCGAGATCCCGCTCAATCCCACCGAACCACCGGATCGGCACCAGGATCCGGCCATGTTTGACCAAATCTGCCTCGATCCGTGATCGTGTGGAAGTAAAAGGGGCTCGCCGGAGCTACCTCCTCGCGACAGATGGTAGCCTGGCGCCCCACGTACGTCCTCGGCCCATGGTCGACGTGCTCCTCCTCCTTGCTCACCAGGTGACCCCGTCCTCCTCTGCTCCTATAGGCACCAGGCCGGCCCCGCCCTCCTCATGCGCTGGAACCCCAATTCCTCTTCTGCTTCCGTCGATCTGCAGTGTTGGCGAACTGGAGTCTGGTGGCGCGTGGCGTGCGGTCCAGTGTGCTCGGCTTTGCAGTTTTTTCTCTCGTCCCCAACGGTGACCGCCCCTCTCCAGCTCCTCTAATCTCCCGCCGTGCCTCCCCTCCCCCAACACATCACATCGCTGCTTCTCGAAGCCCCGACGCGCCACCACCCGCTTTTCCAAAGGATCCGCCGAATCCGGGATCCCGATGCGGTGGTGCGCACCATGACGGTCGGGGATGCTCAAGGCTGGATCCAGGCGGCCCGGTGCCCCGCGGGAGGAGGCAAGAAGGGATCAAGAATAGTCCAGCTCGGGGTGCACCGCAGTACACTGCCCGTCCGCGTGCAGTGCGGGAGTGCATGTGAAGCCCCCAGGTTGGCCTGCATCTGACCCCGCACCCTCCTATTTTCGTTTTCTGCATCAAGGTCACTGGATCCAGAGCCTCTGGACTCTGGTGGTGGTTAGTCGGCACGGCATGCAGTTTGGTTACATTCAGAAAAAAATGGGCCGGCATCGCTGCCCTGGAGCCTCGCCGACCTTGCTTCGACCGGAGGCATTGCAGGCGATCCGCCTTGCTTCCCGCTGTGACCTTCGACACTGGATGGAAAGGGAGGTGCTCCACCTTGCGTCTCCCGGCCAGATCCATCACAAGTAAGCCTAAGCCATGGACACCCCTATTCCTCCCCTCCCACCCCATGCCCCCTTCTCCATCTCACCCACCACCACGATGTGCAGGCACCCAGGAGGCCACCTACCTTCCTCTCTCAAGCTTCTCTGCAGCTAAGCATAGAGAGCGCCTCCCGGGTGAGCACCGGCTCAGGTCGTGGGATCTAAACTCCTCCCTCTGTCATGGATACACGGTGGGGCAGCACGGTGATGCAGTCCAGCATGCACGCCCGTGCAACACAGTTGTGGCGGCGAGGCATCTCGTGTAGTCTCTTCAACTAGTGGCGCTTCAGTTTGCGCGGAGCTCGGCGTCTCATTTTCGATGCAGCCTCGACTACCCCCACTCTGATGCGGGCTTGTGCGATGACTTGTTTGTCAGTACAACCCATAAGTGCCTCAGGTGGTGTGATTTTGGTCACCAGTCAATTGCTCTTTAATTCGATGCACGCTCAGTTCAATTTTTAGTTTTGTGAAAGAAAATTTCATCTATTCTCTACTCTTGTGTTTCATGTGTTGCTGTTCGCCAATGTGTATGGTTGTCCGTTCACTTGTTGCTATTAGTGGATGAGCAGAAAAAAGATCGAAGGATTCCGGCAACTGCGACTCTGCACATGGGCGTCTAGTATTGCCAACAGGGAGAGTGCAGCTTCACCAATGGGAGCGTGCAGTTCGGCCCATGGCGTCGACGGCTTTCCAGCAAACGCGCGTGTGCATGGGCAAGTTCCCTTGGACTCTGCACATGTTGACAATTTTTTATGAGGGGTTCACTGTGTATGTTGGAGATGTTCACTCCTCAGTGGTCTTTAAACTCTTGTTTTTTTAAGTCCGATCCAGTGCAATTCTATATGTACGTTGGAGAGGTTCATTTTCATGAGAAAAAGGTTGATGCAGCCCACATTGAGGAGTACAGTGGTCCACTTCAGTCAAATGTATCTATTTTTGTAAAAGAGGATGTAGTCCATTCAGGCACCGCTTGCGGTTTGTGCGGCTCGTCTATGAAGTTCCTTTTTGTATTATATATTTTTAGGGTTATTTCCTGAAAGAAATGATGAAGGTTTGCTAGTTGATGAATCGTGCGGTTAATGTGCATTATGAAGTCCACTATTTGCTATCCTCGCGGTTCAGTTTTTCTTTTTCTTTTTTGCAGCAAAAGACGAACAATGAAAGAGAAGTGCACTACACACCTTTGTTTGGGCCAAAAATCATAAGGCTCACTTTGGCTCATGTCACGGTTCACTTTTTTTTTATGTGGTTCACTTGCCCTCATCTCTGTGGTCCATTATCGTTCGTGGAAAAAATTGAAAAAGAAACAACAAAAACTCATCTGGAAAATCTTACGTCTCACAACAAAAACATGAAGTTTATTTGCCCATCTGTTGCAATTCGGTTTTCACTCTGAAGCAGTGCGGTCGGCCGTATGATGTTGTTCATCCCGTAAGTGCAAAAAAATTGTTAGGAAAGCGAAAAAAAGTAATGCGGTTCACTTCTTGATAGTGTTGTGGTTCATTTACATCCGATGTGAAGTGCACTTTACTTTCTCGTTCTTGAAAAAAATTACGTTTGAATAAAAGAAACCATGCAGTTCTCTTACCCGTGTGATGCAGTGCGGTTTTTCGTTCGTTGCAGTGCGGTTTTCAGTCGGATGAAGTATCCACGTCAATTTGGGTGTCGCGAAAAACAGAGTGTCCGCATTTCGGTAAATTCGAAATTCCTCTTAAACCGTAAAGAATTAGAGAGAATGTTCTACATGAAAGAGTTGCGTATAGTCGATATCTTTCCAACGGCATATCGTTTGAATCATTCCAACCAGTGGTTTGCAAAAATTTCGTGAAAAACGGCCGCTGTCACTCATCGTCCGCCGCACGATTTTCAAAATTAACTTAAAACCGTAAGGAATTTCAAAAATATTTCAACATATGAAAGTTGCGCCTCGTTCGTAGCTTTCCAACGGCGTATCCCACGCCTCGTTTCGACCAACGGTTCAAAAACTGGAGCAAAAACTGTACCAAAATTTTTAAAAAACTTGAAAAACAGAGTTCCGCGATTTAGTAAATTTGAAACTGCTCTTAAACCGTAATGAATTAGAGAAAGATTTATATATGAAAAAGATGCGCCTCGATGATATATATCCAACGGCGTATCATTTGCTTCATTCCGACAAGCGGTTTAGAAGAAATCGCGAAAAAACGCTCGCTACCACTCGTCATGGGCCGCACCATTTTCAAAACTGCTCTTAAACCATGTGGAATCTCGAAAAGTGTTCAACATGTCAAAGTTGCGCCTAATCCATAGCTTTTCAACGACATATTACACGCCTCATTCCGACAAACGCTTAAAAAACTAGAGCAAAAAACAATACCGAAAAAATTACGCGTGCAGTTTTTTTCGACAAGAAGTTCACTAATCTATATTGCAATGCTCGTCGTCAAAATGATGCAGTGCGCTTCTGTTGAGCGTGCAGTGCCGAAGTGGTGTGCAGAATAGTTATTCTGCTAATAATAACAGAATAGACC
>NC_041389.1:209376567-209407231 GCF_002162155.2 Triticum dicoccoides | reverse complement strand
CGAGCCCCTCCGCCGTGCGCTGCCACTCCGAGCCCCGCCGCACTGCGCCTGTCACCCCCCGCCTTGCGCAACATCCTACCGGCCGGACCAGCCGCCGGCCGAATCCAGCCGCGCTCCCGAGCTTCATCTTCTTCCTCGCCGAGACACGCGACAGCCACCCCAGTTCGGGCGTAGTAAGTACCTCAGTACGAGTTAAAAACGGTGGTCCGTTCGGAATAAAAGAAATGGCCGAAATTCAAATTGTAAAAATTCAAGCAAAAAAAGGAACCCCATGAAAATCCTGCTTAGTAAGTACCTCAGTACAAGTCGTAAAATGAGAGAAGTTCAGAACATCGTTGTCAAAAAAATGTTGAGTTCAAAAAAAAGAAGTGTACAGACGGTAGCTTAGCATTTGATAATTGTTTGCAACATGTACAACCTGTGGATGATTATGTAATTGTTTTCATGCGTTACCATATGTCCAATGGTTCAGTATGTATTTTATAGTCAGTTCAAAAGGGCATATCAAATTCGGTATAGGATTGTTGCATCAATGGTTGCTATCACAAATAACAAAAATATTTCTTGGAGAAAAAAATTCAGCCAATTCAAGTATATAAACCATGCAAGTTCGGTGATGATGACACGTCGAAACACATTTTAAACTAAACCTAAAAGTTACATTTCTACAAGTTCAAGTGATCAACCACCTAAACATTCCAGATTATGAAAAATAGCTCAGTACAAACACAAACATATGTCAGTACAAGTACTTTGTTTATCAGATGGGAAAACAACATGATGTGTCTTGCCGTATTGAAAACTTTTTAAATAAATACAAAGTAAAGTCTAGTATGTGGAAACACACTCAGTACAAAATCATATAGACATCCTTTCAAGTACTTTTTTTGGAACCATTCAAAACTACAGTGAAAAATACCTCAGTACAAACACACAAATATATCAGTACGAGTACTCTGTTTTTTTGAAGGAAAAACACCATGATGTGTCTCACCATAATCCAAATTACTCTTCAACGGCTGCAAATGTGAGAAAATGTTCAACATGACTAAGTTTCGCATTTTCGATAGCTATCCAACGGTATATTATTTGCCCCATTTCGACAAACTTTTAAAAAAATCGCGTTCAAAACCATATTTGACCGTATTCGAATTCGTTTTTAAACTGTAAAGAATTAGAAAAACATTTCAATACAAAAAAGTTGCGCATTTTCCGTAGCTTTTCAACGCCGTATTATTTGCATCAATCCGACAAACTGTTTGCAAAAAATCGCGAAAATATGTTTCGCCCAGAATTTCACCGTTTTTCAAATTACTTTTAAATCATATAGAATTAGAAAAAAAAATACATATATGGAAGATGCGGATTTTCACCAGCTTTCCAACGCCATCTTATTTTCTCAATTCCAACAAACCATTTGAAACTTGAGTCCAAAATACGATTCACGTTTTCGGTTTTGAAAAAAACGGTTTTTTCAAAACTGCTCTTAAATCATAATGATTTTGCAAAAACGTTCAATATACTTGAAATATGGTTGTCAAGAGCTTTCCAACGATATATTACACGCCCCATTTCGACAAAAAAATTACAAAAAGTTTTTGAACTAAAGAAGACGATCTGTTAAACACAACTGAAAGTATCAGTTCAACTGCTTCGGAAACATCAGTACAACCACCTGAAACCGTCAGTTCAAAAAGGGTAACAGAATAGCCCAGATGTATATAGACACACACACACACGCACACACATAAACACTATTCTGATCATGGGATGAGAATAATATTCTGATCACAACCTGACCTGCCCCGCTAGTAGTACGTTGAACTTCCCTGTGAACTAGGTTGAACTTTCGCCAACATTGCCCAAATGGGGCTTGCGATATACTGTTGGAAAACTATGGACACCAGTATCATGACCCAACTTAAATTTTGGCAAAATGTAAGCGGTTTAAGAACAGTTTTGAAAACCGTTTTTTCTTCACACAAAAAACGTGAATCATATTTTCGATCGCGTTTCTAAACTGTTTATTGGAATGAGGGATATAATATGGCGTTGTAAAGCTGCTGCAAAACCACTACTTCCACATGTTGAAAGTTTTCTCTAATTCTCTATGGTTAAAGAGTAATTTGAAAAAACGTAAAATTTCGCAAACCGAACAGCCGAGTTCGTATTTTCGATGTCATTTCTAAACGGCTAATCCAATTAGGGCATATGATATGGCATTGGAAAGCTTATGAAAATGCGCCACTCTTTCATTTTGAAAGTTTTTTCTAATTTTGAATGGTTTAAGAGTAATTTAGAAAATGGTACAAGTACTACCGAGTTTGTATTTTCGAGCTAATGTTTTAACCGTGCTTTCGGATGTAGCAAATGATATGGCGTTGGGAAGCTTGAACAAATGCAAACTTTTTGGTATGTATTATTTCTCCCAATTATTTATGGTTTTAAGTCAGTTTTGAAAATAGCTAAAAACGTATTTTCGCCGTATTTTCTACCAACTTTATCGGAATGGCGCAAATAATATACTGTTGAAAAGCTACGAAAAATGTGATTTTTTTTATGTTGACAGTTTTCTCTGATTCTCAACTGTTTTCAAGTAAATTCAAAAACGGCGAGATCATTCGTTCTGCCTTTATCGCGAAACAGATTCGTCAAAAATGCATCTCGTGAAGTACCTGAACTTCTCGGTATGAAACCTTGAACTTCACTATGTTTTTCACGTGGTTTATTTACCCGTAGCTCTCCATCCATGCACCGGAACACTCACCGGAATTGAGCAAGTGATATACCGATGGAAAGCTGCTGTAGACACGCAACTTTCCCGTGTTGATCATTTTTTCATACTCGCGACGATTTTAAAAGTTTTTCATCTGAAATTCATTCAGTGTAGTAGTTGAACTTCCAGCTATTTTCACGTTGAACTTCTGTGACGTATTTTCGTTTGTAATTTTCTCATACATTCGTCAATGTCACACAAATGCTATTTCTTTTATACAAACCTCTCTCACAATATTTTTTTTAACTTTCTTCGACTGAGGACTTGAACTTACACAAATGATTTCCTACTGTTTTGAAGTAAATTAGAAAATGACGAGATCATGATTTCTGCCTTCATCGCGAATGGAAATACACTGCGTGAGATAGTTGAACTTCTCGTGCATATCTGTTCAAACTTCACACTGTTTTTAACGTGGTATTTTTGCACTGCGTGAAGTAGTTGAACTTCTAGGACGTGTCTGTTTGAACTTCACTCTGTTTTTGACATGCTGAGTTTTTACGTGGTGATTTTTGCACTAGTGAAGTAATTGAACTTCTGGGGCATCTCTATTTGAACTTCACCCTGTTTCACTTTTTTGTATTTTTTCTTATATGAAATACACACCATGTAGTACGTGAACTTCCGGTTGTTATCACTTTGAACTTCTCTCTGGTTTGAGAGAATTATTTTAAAACACAAAAAATAACATATTTTTATGTATTTTGGACATCTAAATACATGGTGAACCTCTCTGAGAAGAATTTTTCAACTTTTCCTCGTCGAGCACTTGAACTTCTAGCAACCATGTTTTTTTTTCATTTATGAGTTGTTTTTAAAAGTGCAAAAAATGGTGTTGTGTTTTTTATTTTTTGAAAAGGTAAACCCTATGTTTTAATAAACTCCGAACTTCTCTGTTATTTCAATTTGAACTTCACCTTTTTTATATTTTGAGTAAAGAATTGTATTCAATTTTTATACGAAAAAAATCAAACATGGAAATACAAGGTGAACCTCTCTCGCAAAAAATTTTGAACTTCCCCGGAAAGAGCACTTGAACTTCTTTCAACAAACCTTTAAAACTTTTATTTTCTATACTTTTATTCTCACCTGTAATGCATTCCTTGAAGTACTTGAACTTCTTGTTGTTTTCACTATGAACTTCTTTCCACAGGTAAGAATTTTTGAATACATAAAAACGTGTTTTAAATAGTATACATGAAAATTTTAAACTGTTCATCAAAATGTGGTACATAATATACAGGTGGAAAGATTATAAATAGCAGCACATTTTTCATGTAAACATGTGTTAGAAATTTGTTGCCGTTTGAGAGCGAGTTTTTAAAATGGCAAAACATATGTTGTTTTTTGCCTTTTTTTCAACATGTAAATGAACGACGGACGTCTCGCACATGAATTTTGAACTATGCTAGTAGGAGCACGTGACAAACCTTTTTAAGATTTTTGTTTTCTATTCTTATATTCTTATCTGAAATGCATTCTGTGTAGTAGTTGAACTTCCTGCTATTTTCACCTTAAACTTTTGTTACATATTTTTGTTCAACCTCTCTCAAAAGAATTTTTGAACTTTCTCGGGCCGACCACTTGAACTTCTAGCAACATTTTTTTGAACTTTTGCCTTTTTATTCTTTTTTTTCTCATATGAAACGCACACCATCCAGTACATGAACTTCTGGCTATTATCATTTTGAACTTCTCTCTATTCAGTTTAGTAATGGAAAATGTCTGAGTTTTTTATAGAGATCGAACCTCTCTAACTTTTTATTTGAACTTCTTTGTGTAATTTTTAGAAATGTGAAAATTGGAGTTTTCTTAGAAACATCTAACTTCTTCATTATTTTCAATTGACCTTATTGGTTTTATTCTTTAGTAATTGGAAAAATCCAAGTTTTTAAATAAATAACATATTGTTATGCCTTTTCCAATTGAACTTCTTCATTATTTTGAATTGAACTTATTAGTTTTTTTCTTTAGTAACCGCGAAAATCCGAGTTTTCAAATATAATATCAAACTGCTCCATTTTTTAAATTTGAACTTCTTTGTTTTATTTCTTTTAGTAATGGAAAAAAATCTAGGTTTGTAATAAACATTGAACCGCTCATCTATTTAAATTTGGACTTCTAGTTTTCTTTATAAATTAGAAAGATCCACCGAAATCCATTGGAATTGTTTGGACTTTTTTGTTTGTGATTTTTTTGACCTCTCCATTTTATTAATTTTGAACTTTCAGAGTTAACAAGTCCATTTATACATGAACTTCTCGACGATATGTCCCCGATTGGCTCAAGTTTTATGCATTCTTATATATATAAAAAGGAAAGGGAAATAGAAAAAAATGATGCGTTTTTATGGACACCACTAACACCTTTTGAGAGCACAATATTCCACTATAATTTTTTACATAATTTTGGCGCAAAAATTGCATTTTTTGTTGTTGTCAACATCAAGTAGAATAACTTGATTTTTTTCCTGGTGTAATTATACTAATGGAATTGTTGCAGGTTTTCTTGTTGAACTGCTATTGAATAATGGCACAGTATGATTTTTGTGTGCTCCCGTATATACACACAGCACGCGAAGCATCAACCTTCATATATGTGAACTTCTATCATTGATATTTCTGAACCTTTTTTTGTGTTCTATGTATAATGAAATTTCTACTACCATCGATCACCACAGAGAGAGCACTGATCGGAGGTGAATTCTTCAAGAAAAAATTGTTAGAGACAAGATGGGGAGGGGTGAAGTCTAGCTGACAGCGCGCCATTGGTTGGGCGGGAACACGCGGAGGGTCACTCCGACGAGCTGTCTCATGGAGGAACCAGGCGACGATGGATGGCGCCGATGGTTGCCGGCGGTGCTCGTGGAGGGAGGGCCGGCGTCGCCGTTGAAGCAGGGGAAGGCAGCCGCCGCGGTTGAAGCAGTGGGGGATACGGGTGCCGTGGTTGAAGCAGGGGAGAGAGGCCAAGGATGGGTTGGCACGGCGGCACCCGACCGGAGGATTGCCGGCTCGGGGCGGAGCAGGGCCATGCGTGGGTGGTAGAATCTAGGGAGATTGAATTTCTTGGTTTTATTCATTAGTAACAAGAAAACCCGAGTTTTTTTATATACATTGAACTGCTCCATTTTTAAAAATTAAACTTCTTGGTTTTAATATTTACTGTTGAGGGGAAATCTTTATATGCATTGAACTATTCTATTTTTAAAAATTGAACTTCTTGGTTTTTTCAGTTTGGACTTCTTGGTGTTATTCATTTCTATCGGAAAATCATCCTAGTTTCGTAATAAACATTGTACAACTTCTTGGTTATTTCGGAATGAACTTCATGGTTTATTCATTAGTAAGGGGAAAATTCGAGAGAAGAACGCCCAGTTGATGTTGAGGATACATTAAGTCATTCGTCTATTACCCACGATGAAGTACTACTAATGAGTACAAAGTAATTTCACAAATCTGTACTGTAGCATGGATCTCCGGTACATATGTTCAGTGGTAGCACTCAGCGAAGAATGCATAACAAAAGCTATAAGAGATATCAGCAGTGGTTAAGCGATAAAGTTTCAAGCTTTTTCCATGATTGCACCGTACATGTTCAGAGATTTTTCACCAGCATTTTTAAGTGTGCTGCCATCTAAACCTTGGGAACACATGCTTCAGACTCCATAGATCAGCAGCTAACTGATGGGAGCGATGATTCTGAAATAGCGAACACTGAAATACCATGCAGATGTGCACTATAAGAGAGTGCAATGAGCTACAACTACTCCGACCTACTTACCTCGTGTTGATGGATAAGTTTGTTTGTACGTATATGCCCATGAATGTTTCAGGTAACTCAGCTACTCCCTACACTTTATAGCAGAAATGCACCTGATGGAGGGATATGCTATGCAAGAACTCATACAGCCACACTTGGACTTCTACTGTTTTACAAACCTCGGCCAGCAACGTGAGTGCATCTGAATCCGCACCTAACACCATAACTGTACTTGTTATACGGTAATGCTTGAACATCTCAGCGAGACAACTAGCTGAAATTTGAATAGAATCAGTGGTCGGCATCTCACACACACCACATCAGCACAAATGGCCCCAATGCAGGGGAAGGTGGATGCCCAGCGCGATGTGAGGGTCGGCGGTGGCATCGCCGGAGGAGGGCATCGGCAGCGTCACAGGGCAGGGGAGTTATGGCTGTGACAAGTTGAGAGAAAGGTTGGGATCCCGCTTACCTCACGCTTCACAACCGAACGGATGCAGTCGGAGACGTTGGACTGCAATGGTAATGTGCAGCTGGAGGATGCGTCCATGGCGGTGCGCGTCGCCGGTGGGTGGCGTAGCTGGGAGCAAGCGCTGGGCGCGTCGCCGGGAGCCGGGCAAAGCCCGGACGAAGCAGGCTGGTCAAGGCAGGTCGGCAGCGTGCTTGAGCGGGCGGGATCCAGGACCCTGCAGCGGCGCACGGGGATCCATGGCCCGGCGAGGTGACGGGAGGTGGCTCGTCGGCCGTGGTGGAGGAGGGGTCGTGTGTCGGCCGTTGTGGAGGAGGGGAGGTGATGGGGGATGCGGGGTCCGGCGAGGCGTGTGGGGGTTCTGAGGAGGGATCGAGGCAGGGGAAGAATCTAGGGAGGCGGCACGGCGGCTGGGGGATCTGGGGAGTGGGAGTCGGCCTTGTCCCGGCTGGGGGGAGGCTCGCCGGCTGTTGGGAGGAGGGACGGGCGCACGACGGCGTCGATGGGGCCGGTGCCGGCGGGGGTGGGTTGGGAGGGGCACCTGGGAGAGGAAGGCGGGTGGATCCAGAGACGTGGGGGAGGTGGAGGTTCGGAAGAGATTTTTTCCTTTTTCTTTTCACCGGTTCGGGAGTTCGGGAGGGCCTGCGTGCTCCCTTATAGGGTGATCGTGATCCAAATAACTATTCTAATCCTGGGATTATAATAGTGTTGTCCTAGCACAAACCTTAGCCGTGTGCGGCGCCCCCCTCCACCGTTTACACCTCCGGTCATATTTTCATAGTGCTTAGGCGAAGCCCTGCAGAGATCACTGCACCATCATCGTCACCACGTTATCGTGCTGATGGAACTCATCTACTACCTCGACATCTTGCTGGATCAAGAAGGCGTGGAACGTCACCGAGCAGAACGTGTGCAGAACACGGAGGTGTCGTGCGTTTGGTACTTGATCGGTTGAAGCGCGAGGAAGTTTGACCACATCAACCGCGTTGTGAAACACTTCCGCTTATGGTCTACGAGGGTATGTAGACACACTCTCCTTGAGGGAGTCCTGGACTAGGGGGTGTCCGGATAGCCGAACTATCATCGTTGGCGGGACTCCAAGATTATGAAGATACAAGATTGAAGACTTCGTCCCACGTCCGGATGGGACTTTCCTTGGTGTGGAAGGCAAGCTTGGCAATACGGATATGTAGATCTCCTACCATTGTAACCGACTCTGTGTAACCCTAGCCTTCTCCGTTGTCTATATAAACCGGAGGGTTTTAGTCCGTAGGACGAACAACAATCATACCATAGGCTAGCTTCTAGGGTTTAGCCTCCTTGATCTCGTGGTAGATCTACTCTTGTACTACCCATATCATCAATATCGATCAAGCAGGAGTAGGGTTTTACCTCCATCGAGAGGGCCCGAACCTGGGTAAAAACATCGTGCCCCTTGTCTCCTGTTACCATCCATCCGCACAGTTCGGGACCCCCTACCCGAGATCCGCCGGTTTTGACACCGACATTGGTGCTTTCATTGAGAGTTCCTCTGTGTCGTCGCCCATAGGCCCGATGGATCCTTCGATCATCAACAATGACGCGGTCCAGGGTGAGACTTTTCTCCCCGGACAGATCTTTGTATTCGGCGGCTTTGCACTGCGGGCCAATTCGCTTGGCCATCTGGAGCAGATCGAAAGCTACGCCCCTGGCCATCAGGTCAAATTTGGAAGTTTGAACTATACGGCCGACATCCGCGGAGACTTGATCTTCGATGGATTCGAGCCACAACCGAGCGCGCCGCACTGTCACGATGGGCATGATTTAGCTCTCCTGCCGGACAGTGCCTTGGAGGCCGCACAAGAGTCCGCTCCGACCCTTAACTCGAAGCGGACTGCGCTGATCGAGGATGGGTGGTTAGACACCGCCTCGAGGGCTGCTACCTCTACGGCGATGGAGCCGAATACCGACCCTGTCCCTTGTGAAGCTCGTGACTCCGAGGTGCCAGACTCCTCGCCGGACTCCGAACCTCCCGCGCCCCTACCAATCGAATCCGATTGGGCGCCGATCATGGAGTTCACCGCTGCGGACATCTTTAAGCACTTGCCTTTTGGTGACATCCTGAATTCGCTAAAGTATCTCTCTTTATCGGGAGAGCCCTGGCCGGATTACGGTCAGGATGGTTGGGATGCGGACGATGAAGAAATTCAAAACCCACCCACCACCCACTTTGTAGCCACTGTCGACGACTTAACCGACATGCTAGACTTCGACTCCGAAGACATCGACGGTATGGACGACGATGCCGGAGACGACCAAGAACCAGCGCCTACGGGGCACTGGAAAGCCACCTCGTCATACGACATATACATGGTGGACATCCCAAAGGATGGGAATGGCGATGGAGCAGCGGAGGATGACCCCTCCAAAAAACAGCCTAAGCGCCGGCGTCAGCGGCACCGCTCTAAATCCCGCCACAGCAAAAATGGAGATTTCGGCTCCGGAGACAATAAAACCCCGGACAGTGCCGAAGACAACCCCCTCCAGCAAGATTCAGCACAGGAGGATGGAGAAGCCAGCCCTCGTGAGCGAGCGGCAGACAAAGAGGTAGAGGATGATAATTACATGCCTCCCTCTAGAGACGAGGCAAGCCTCGACGACGATGAATTTGTCGTGCCTGAGGATCCCGTCGAACAAGAGCGTTTCAAACGCAAGCTTATGGCCACGGCAAGCAGCCTCAAGAAAAAGCAACAACAGCTTAGAGCTGATCAAGATTTGCTAGCCGACAGATGGACTGAAGTCCTTGCGGCCGAAGATTACGAACTCGAACGCCCCTCGAAAAGCTACCCCAAACGCAAGCTGCTGCCCCGATTAGAGGAGGAAGCATATAAACCTACATCACCAGCGCACAATATGGCCGACCGGCCACCTCGTGGCCGCGACAGAGAGGCCTCTAGGCCCTCCTCTAAAGCCGCACCCCGGCATCGCTCGAAAAGTACAAAGCCACGGGGGAATGCGCCGGACTTGCGAGACATATTGGAGGATAAGGCAAGACAATCAAGATCGATCTACGGATCGCGTGGGCGCCCCACGATACGCGACGACGACCGTCGCGCCGGATATAGCAATTCCGGCTGGGCCGAACACAACAGACAAAGCACGCTTGAGCTACGTCGTGATATAGCCCAATACAGAGGCGCCGCACACCCACTATGCTTCACAGATGAAGTAATGGATCATCAAATCCCCGAAAGGTTCAAACCCGTGAACATTGATTCCTACGATGGCACAACAGATCCCGCGGTTTGGATCGAAGACTATCTCCTTCATATCCACATGGCCCGTGGTGATGATCTTCACGCCATCAAATACCTCCCACTCAAGCTTAAAGGACCAACTCGGCATTGGCTCAACAGCTTGCCAGCAGAATCAATTGGGTGTTGGGAGGACCTGGAAGCCGCATTCCTTGATAACTTCCAGGGCACGTATGTGCAACCACCAGACGCCGATGACCTAAGACACATAATTCAACAGCCAGATGAATCGGCCAGACAATTCTGGACACGGTTCTTAACCAAGAAAAATCAAATCGGCGACTGTCCGGATGCAGAGGCCCTTGCAGCCTTCAAACACAACATCCGCGACGAATGGCTTGCCCGGCACCTAGGACAGGAAAAGCCGTAATCCATGGCAACCCTCACATCAATCATGACCCGCTTCTATGCGGGAGAGGATAGCTGGCTAGCCCGCAGTAACAACCTCAGCAAAAATTCCGGCAGTCCAGATGCCAAGGACATCAATGGCAGGTCGCGTCGCAATAAGCACAAACGCCGCATTAACGGCGATAATACTGAAGATACGGTAGTCAACGCCGGATTCAGAGGCTCTAAAACCGGTCAGCGGAAAAATCCATTCAAAAGAACTACTCTGGGCCCGTCCAATTTGGACCGGATACTCGATCGCTCGTGCCAGATACACGACACCCCCGAAAAGCCAGCTAATCACACCAACAGGGATTGTTGGGTATTCAAGAAGGCAGGCAAGTTAATTGCCGAAAACAATGACAAGGGGCTGCATAGCAATGACGAGGAAGAGACCCGGCCGCCGAACAATAGAGGAAAGAAGGGTTTCCCCCCACAAGTGCGGACGGTGAACATGATATACGCAACCCATATACCCAAAAGGGAGCGGAAGCGTGCGCTCAGGGACGTATACGCGATGGAGCCAGTCGCCCCAAAGTTCAATCCGTGGTCCTCCTGCCCGATTACTTTTGATCGAAGGGACCATCCCACTAGCATCCGTCATGGCAGATTCGCTGCATTGGTTTTGGACCCAATCGTTGATGGATTTCACCTCAGTAGAGTCCTGATGGACAGCGGCAGTAGCCTGAACCTGCTTTATCAGGATACAGTGTGCAAGATGGGCATAGACCCCTCAAGGATTAAACCCACAAAGACGACCTTCAAAGGCGTCATACCAGGTGTAGAGGCTAATTGTACAGGCTCAGTTACACTTGAAGTGGTCTTCGGATCCCCGGATAACTTCCGAAGTGAGGAGTTAATCTTCGACATAGTTCCGTTCCGCAGCGCTATCATGCACTGCTCGGACGAACCGCGTTTGCAAAGTTCAATGCGGTGCCGCACTACGCACACATACCTCAAGCTCAAGATGCCAGGCCCTCGAGGAGTCATCAAGGTCAACGAAAACACCAAACGCTCTCTCTGAACGGAGGAGCATACAGCGGCTCTCGCGGCGGAAGTATAGAGTAGCCTCTTAAGGCAATTCTGAGTTCGGCTGTTAAGCGACCGGACACCGTCAAGTGCGCCCGGAGTAACCTACAACAAGACCACCTGGCACGTTCCGAGCACGTGTAGCAATGCGGCCCCAACCCCAGCCCTCGCAAAATTGCAAGACCAGTACTACGCGTACATCACTACGCTCTGGAGATACCATGGGCATAGGGGGAGGGGCACGACCACGGCAGGCCGACAGTGCGGCTCAACCACACCAGGGGCTCCCAAATGTGTCATCCTTTTTTTTTTCTTTTTTTCTTATCCTCAGGACCCGTTTCCCAGAAGCCCTGTCCGGCAGTAGACCTGCCGAACTCACGATGCAACAGCCAGGGAAGCAGAAAAGCTACGACGAGTATCCAGGTGGTCTCCATTACGAGCATTATACCTGTTTTATACACCATTCCGCAGCCTACCCCTGGAGGGGGACATGTTAAATAGTCCCACCCCTTGCTTATCGCACTATTTGTATCGTTCTGCATTCATTGCAGTATTTTTTGAATAAACAATGCATCGCTTTTTGCCTATCATTGCATTCCTTTTTTATACATATGTTCACTTATGACATGTTGCATCCGTACGCTTTGGTACGGCTAAATACACCAGGGGCTTAAGTTCCCCAAATTATGGTGTGATAAGTCCGAACACTTTCACAAGTGCGGCACCCCAAACTTATAGCATTATATGCATCGGCTCCGAATCATGTCTTGGGTCAATAGTTGGGTTTGCCCGGCTCCCATGTTTTGGTACCTTACGTTCCGTTATATCGGCTAAGGTAGCGCTGGGAGAACCACTGCGATTGTGCCCCAGTTGAGCTGGATGAGCACCTCAGTGGAGAAAGCTAAAACTGACCGTCATGACGGGGCGAGAGCCGGTCGCTGTTCGAGAGGTTTTTCGAGTCCCTAAAGACTTATGCCGCTTAGAGCGAGGAACCGGCTTTGTCCGGCCCAGGCGTGGATAGCGCCCCGAATTTGGCCTTCCGAACACTAGGGGCTCGCCGAAATTTAAAATTATAGAATTCTATGGCTAAGTGAGAGTGTTCAAGCATTATAAGTCCGGTTGCCTCATTCGTTGTGTTGAGCGCCTCCCTAGAAGGACCCAAAAATGGGAACAAGAGCGCTCAAATTTATCCCGAACACCCCAGCACTCGTGGCATGGGGGCCGAAGCCAACGACTTGCCATCTCTCAGATTTGATAAACGGCCGCACAGAAGGTAATATTTTAAATTAACAAGCGTTGCTTAGCGCATATGAACAAAGTTTTCAGCGCACAAGATAACAAGATGCGAGTCTACTAAAAAATTACATCTTTGGAGCATTCACCCGCAATAATGCGGGCACCCTTCAGGACACCCTTATAATACATCTCGGGCGTGCGATACTCCTTGCCCGGCGGTGGCACATCCATCACAAGCTTTTTGGCGTCCATCTTGCCCCAGTGCACCTTAGCGCGGGCAAGGGCCCAACGGGGACCTTCAATGCAGGCAGAGTGCTTGATGACGTCAACCCACGGACATGCGTCCACCAGCCGCCGCACCATACCAAAGTAGCTCCCAGGCATGGCTTCTTTGGGCCACAGCCGAACTATAAGGCCCTTCATGGCCTGTTCGGCCACCTTGTAGAGCTCGACCAGCTGCTTCAGCTGGTCGCTCAGGGGCACCGGATGTCCGGCCTCAGCATACTGAGACCAGAACAGTTTTTCTGTCGAGCTCCCCTCCTCGGCTCTGTAGAATGCGGCAGCATCGGACACGCTATGGGGCAGATCTGCGAACGCTCCTGGAGAGCTCCGAATTCGGGTAATGATAGAGGCGGGGGTCCCGATCTTTCGATGAGATGATAACTATCGATTTGGTGGAGACGACTTTGACGATCCGACTACAAACGAGCACAATGTTGCGCCTTAGCAATCGCTAAACCAATCTCCTGAGGTTACTGACGATGCCAAAAGCACGGTCAGCCTGACCACGAAGGTCTATTCCTGCAAGCAATCGAAGAACGAGCAAGAATATGATAAAGCAATCTGAATATTGCAAATATATATGAGGTATTGATAATGGTGGGGATCCGTAAGCGGTCTTGGTCTGGTCGTTGGACACAAACGAAGTACACGAAGTTGCAATGGCTAACTTTTAACTAAACAAATCCCCAGAAAAAGCTACTAGATGGATCTACTTATATAGGAGCAAGGGGTGGCGGCCAAGGAGGTGGGAGGACGTCCCAAGGCAGCCTAAAACTAAATCTAGGTCGTACAAGGCCAATGGGCCCAAGTGGAGGTGATGTAACACCTTTGGACTTGTAGTTTGACTCGGATTCTGCTGCAGCATCAGATTGTTTCGTCCACAACTCAACGCTCCGGACGAATTTGAAGGTGATTCCAATTGGGTTGGAAAGTGCACGAAATCTAGTTTCCAACAAAAAAAGAATCACCCAATTCGGAGTCCGTATGAAAAACTTGTGTGCGTTTTGAGTCAGGTATGTCTGTGCAGTCCGAATCTGAATCCAGAACGTGAGAGACTTGGACTCTATCTTCTCTTGGGCCAAAAGTGACGTGAGAGAACTTTTTGGACAGCAAATAAACATCTCTTTCTTCCTTATTGATAGAGGCAAAGGTGTCCCGTCTTTCGATGAGATGGTGGATTTCGCTTTGGTGGAAGTCGACTTTGACGATCCGACTACGAACGTGCGAGGACGTCGCGCCTTAGCAATCGCTAAACCAACTCCGAGAGGTTATTGACCACGACGGAGCACGATCAACCTGACCACGAGGGTCTGTTTCCTGCGAGCAAACGAAGAACAAGCAAGAAACTAAGATTGCAATCTGGATATTGCGAATATAAGATGAAAGCTTTATTGATCAAGGTGGGGTTCTGTGACGCCTTTGTCTGGTCGTTGAACACAAACGAAGTACGCGAAGTTGCAGCTATGGCGAACTTTTAATCTAAACAAAACCCAAAGTCTAAACGATGCCCTAAGGGCTGTATATATGGAGGAAGAGGGGGGAATTTCGTGGCCCTTGGTGGAGGAGTCCGAAATCAACCCTATCTCTTGTTTCCCCACACATACGGACTCTAAAAATAGCCTATACTTATGTATTTCGAAATTACATGGGCCTGGCCCAATAATAAGGTGACGCGGCACCTAAAATAGCCTCGGGACGAAATTTATGAAGTGGCATCTTGTATATTTCGTCCAAGGCTTCATGCACCCATTATGGTGGCTTCAAAGTCCTGAAATCATCACTTGTAACTCCATTCTTGTTCCCCTTGCGCATGCCATCATCTCCATGCTTGTTCTTGCTCCAATGTTCATCCTTCTCCAAGCTAGGCCCTTCATTTGTAAGCAAAACAAATGTATCCAATTTAGGCAGCATCATATTCTCATGAACATTAGAATCATTACCAAGAAACGAAAGTACCTGGTAATTTAGTTGGCGTGCACGAGCTCTAGTAATTGGTCCAGTATGTATAGCAGCAGGGGCTGTGGGTGTAACAATTGTATTGATGTCCTCATCACATGATCAGGTTAATGTATCTATACCACCATTTAATGGCCGTTTTAAACCTGCTTTATATATTGAATGGGAGTTCGACATAAAAAATATATTTGCTTCCCATAATTTCGATGAACATAAAAAGGTTAAGGTTGCGGTTGGTTCTTTCACTGGTTATGCTTTGGTTTGGTGGAGTGAATATTGTCGGTTACACCCTGATTATATACCTACTACTTGGGATGATTTGAAACTTGCCATGCGACATACTTTCGTCCCTGCTTATTATACTCGTGACATGATTAAGAAGTTGCAACACTTAAAACAAGGTAGTGAAACTGTAACAAAATATTATGATGATTTACAAACTACCTTGTTGCATTCCTCTTTAGAAGAAAGTGAAGATGATTTTATGGATAGATTTTGGGGAGGATTAAACCGTGATATTCAAGAGATACTAATTCATGAAGAGTGTTATCCTATGGACCATTTGTTTCATCTTGCTTGCAAAGCTGAACAGGAAATAAAACGACGTGTTGGCCACGAGGAGAACAAGCGCATGGTGCACATTCCAAGAGTTGATATGATTGTCCCTTCAACTACTAGGCATACTATGACAACCACATCCGTTGTTGTCAGGACTACATCACCTCCACCATGTGACACATCGCCCCCGAGAGTGGCTACATCATCTGAGTTGATCATAAGAGGTAATGACAAAGGTACTGATCTTCCATCTCTACATGAGAATGATGAATGCCTTGTCAATTTGAATGCACCATCTGATGAGCTACCCACTACTTTGATCACACCACCTATTTTGGAGGACTACATTGATAATTTGACTTTGCCATGTGATCAAACAACTGAAATACCAACAATTTTGAGTGCACCCATTGTATTAACTATTGATGCAAAAGAACCAATGTTTAATCATTTTGATATGACCTCTAATCTTGGTGATGATTCTGTGTTGAATGACTTATTGCATGTTTGCTTATTTAAGCATGTTGTAGCATGTAAATTTGATGCAAGTAAGGTTTATTCACCAATGTTGGGATGGTTTAATGATGAACATTGTCAATCTTTTGAAATGAATAAGAGCTTCACTTATATGTGCAAACTAAGTTGCAATATTTTCATGCCTTCTACTTCTTGTGCTAATTTTTTGGCTTTAGATTTTATGAACTATGCAAGGTACTCATCTATTCATGTGTCATATATGCAAAAATCAAGGGAAGTAAAAATGGATGACATATACATATACAACATGTACACCTTGTCTCTTTTGTTAGCCACATTTCAGATTAAGCAACGCCGAGGACGGCTTTATTTTCAAGAAGGGGAGGATGATGAGGACATGACTACCTTGGATATGATCAAAAATATTGCATATATGCATATTTGTCAGGTGATTTCTAGTGCAAACTATTCAATAATCTATTTATGTTATGCAGAACAAAAATACTTCACACACTTTTGTGTTTTGTCTAATTGCAGGTGTATGGGATATTTGTACAATCCACATATGAAGATAAGGAAGAAAGAGATGTTTATTTGCTGTACAAAAAGTTCTCTCACGTCACTTTTGGCCCAAGAGAAGATAGAGTCCAAGTCTCTCACGTTCTGGATTCAGATTCGGACTGCACAGACATACCTGACTCAAAACGCACACAAGTTTTTCATACGGACTCCGAATTGGGTGATTCTTTTTTTGTTGGAAACTAGATTTCGTGCACTTTCCAACCCAATTGGAATCACCTTCAAATTCGTCCGGAGCGTTGAGTTGTGGACGAAACAATCTGATGCTGCAGCAGAATCCGAGTCAAACTACAAGTCCAAAGGTGTTACATCACCTCCACTTGGGCCCATTGGCCTTGTACGACCTAGATTTAGTTTTAGGCTGCCTTGGGACGTCCTCCCACCTCCTTGGCCGTCACCCCTTGCTCCTATATAAGTAGATCCATCTAGTAGCTTTTCCTTGGGATTTGTTTAGTTAAAAGTTAGCCATTGCAACTTCGTGTACTTCGTTTGTGTCCAACGACCAGACCAAGACCGCTTCCGGATCCCCACCTTTATCAATACCTCATATATACTCGCAATATTCAGATTGCTTTTATTATATTCTTGCTTGTTCTTCGATTGCTTGCAGGAATAGACCTTCGTGGTCAGGTTGATTGTGCTCCGGTGTGGTCAATAACCTCTCAGAGTTGGTTTAGCGATTGCTAATGCGCAACGTCGTGCACGTTTGTAGTCGGATCGTCAAAGTCATCTTCACCAAATCGATAGTTATCATCTCATCGAAAGATCGGGACACCCCGCCTCTATCAAATAGTTAATTCAATGGGTGCACTCAAAATTGTTGGTATTTCAGTTGTTTGATCACATGGCAAAGTCAAATTATCAACGTAGTCCTCTAAAATAGGTGGTGTGATCAAAGTAGTGGGTAGCTCATCAGATGGTGCATTCAAATTGACAAGGCATTCATCATTCTCATGTAGAGATGGAAGATCAGTACCTTTGTCATTACCTCTTATGATCAACTCAGATGATGTAGCCACTCTCGGGGGCGATGTGTCACATGGTGGAGGTGATGTAGTCCTGACAACAACGGATGTGGTTGTCATAGTATGCCTAGTAGTTGAAGGAACAATCATATCAACTCTTGGAATGTGCACCGTGCGCTTGTTCTCCTCGTGGCCAACACGTCGTTTTATTTCCTGTTTAGCTTTGCAAGCAAGATGAAACAAATGGTCCATATGATAACACTCTTCATGAATTAGTATCTCTTGAATATCACGGTTTAATCCTCCCCAAAATCTATCCATAAAATCATCTTCACTTTCTTCTAAAGAGGAATGCAACAAGGTAGTTTGTAAATCATCATAATATTTTGTTACAGTTTCACTACCTTGTTTTAAGTGTTGCAACTTCTTAATCATGTCACGAGTATAATAAGCAGGGACGAAAGTATGTCGCATGGCAAGTTTCAAATCATCCCAAGTAGTAGGTATATAATCAGGGTGTAACCGACAATATTCACTCCACCAAACCAAAGCATAACCAGTGAAAGAACCAACCGCAACCTTAACCTTTTTATGTTCATCGAAATTATGGGAAGCAAATATATTTTTTATGTCGAACTCCCATTCAATATATAAAGCAGGTTTAAAACGGCCATTAAATGGTGGTATAGATACATTAACCTGATCATGTGCATTGGGATGTTTGTGCACCTCTCGTGACGGTTGTGGTATTTGCAAAGGTGGTGGCACGTCTCCCGCGATCGACAAAGCCCATGAATTGACTCTGGATCCTGTCATGATTAGTAGAACAAGAAACAAAACACAAAAATAATGTTCCTATAACTACTAGGATGTGGTGGTAAAACGCTCACAGTAAAGCAAATATCAATGTCTTACAAGTTCTTACCATGCAGCAGGCGGTGATCGGCAACCAGCGGTGTCAAGTAACTCCGAATATTGAGTGAAGCGATTGCCAGGGGAGCGTACGTATACACGGTGTAGAAATATGTGGAGCTGGGTTGGCTATATATGGTAGCAAAAGATTAGCAATAATCAATTCAAAGATGCAATGTTGAATAAACGCTCAACGACGGTACTGTGCTGGTCCTAGGCTAGACCGAACTAGAGACGCGAGCCTAGAACACTAATGAGGTCACGTCGTAGCACAACTAGCATCAATGAAGGACACTAAGTAGCTTTGGACAGCAAGATATAAGTGAAGATCACAACGGCAGTAAAGATAATGAGGTGAAACAACAGCCAAGCAGGATATATCAACAACTTTGTCTCCAACTTTCCTCTGAAAAAGTTTGTGCCGATTTTTTTGTTTTTTTTCTTCTCTCTTTTTTTTTCCTCACACTTTTTTTTCTTTCTCTCCTTTTTTTTTCTCTGACTTTTTTTTCTCCTTTTTTTCCTCTTGTTTTTTTCTCTCTTTTGTTCTCCCTCTTTCCAAAACAAACTAGATAAGATGCAGATTGGATCAAGTGAAGATGTGAACGATCTCAACTATTATTATGACAATAAATGATGGGTAGCACGTGGTGGAAATTGATGGATGGGTGGTGGACAGCGGAAGAGATAATGATGCAGCGGTGGCGTGACTAATGTGAACAGAACTCGAAACTCTAAACGAACTAGACACTAAGACCAGCAACTCGACACGACGATGCAACCGATAATTCAACTATGCAAGCAATGAAAAGAAAATTGCAAAGGCTCAGACTGGCTTGGAACAAGGATGAATATATCTAACTCTTTTTTGTGGCTTTTTCTTGGACAATAGGTAAGAAAATAAATCTAATCTAGGAAAACTGGAAATTCTCACCGAGCAACCTGAAAACTGATACCACTTGATAGAGGCGGGGGTCCCGATCTTTCGATGAGATGATAACTATCGATTTGGTGGAGACGACTTTGACGATCCGACTACAAACGAGCACGACGTTGCGCCTTAGCAATCGCTAAACCAATCTCCTGAGGTTACTGACGATGCCGAAAGCACGGTCAGCCTGACCACGAAGGTCTATTCCTGCAAGCAATCGAAGAACGAGCAAGAATATGATAAAGCAATCTGAATATTGCAAATATATATGAGGTATTGATAATGGTGGGGATCCGTAAGCGGTCTTGGTCTGGTCGTTGGACACAAACAAAGTACACGAAGTTGCAATGGCTAACTTTTAACTAAACAAATCCCCAGAAAAAGCTACTAGATGGATCTACTTATATAGGAGCAAGGGGTGGCGGCCAAGGAGGTGGGAGGACGTCCCAAGGCAGCCTAAAACTAAATCTAGGTCGTACAAGGCCAATGGGCCCAAGTGGAGGTGATGTAACACCTTTGGACTTGTAGTTTGACTCGGATTCTGCTGCAGCATCAGATTGTTTCGTCCACAACTCAACGCTCCGGACGAATTTGAAGGTGATTCCAATTGGGTTGGAAAGTGCACGAAATCTAGTTTCCAACAAAAAAAGAATCACCCAATTCGGAGTCCGTATGAAAAACTTGTGTGCGTTTTGAGTCAGGTATGTCTGTGCAGTCCGAATCTGAATCCAGAACGTGAGAGACTTGGACTCTATCTTCTCTTGGGCCAAAAGTGACGTGAGAGAACTTTTTGTACAGCAAATAAACATCTCTTTCTTCCTTATCTTCATATGTGGATTGTACAAATGTCCCATACACCTGCAATTAGACAAAACACAAAAGTGTGTGAAGTATTTTTGTTCTGCATAACATAAATAGATTATTGAATAGTTTGCACTAGAAATCACCTGACAAATATGCATATATGCAATATTTTTGATCATATCCAAGGTAGTCATGTCCTCATCAGGTAAGTAACAAGTAATTCACTTTTACATGCTTGCTTTGCATGAAGAATGCCTTACCCGCCGCTATCTTCTTTACTGCCTCAATTTCCTGGAGGGCCTTCTGAGCTTCGGCCTTAGCGGCTTTGGTACTCTCAAGAGCCGACGCAAGCTCGGACTCTCGAGTCTTCGAGTCACGCTCCAAACTCTCGTGTTTTTCCACGAGAGCCTGGAGCTCTTGCCGCACCTCCGCCACCCGCGCCTCCTGCTTCTCTCGCTCGGCGCGTTCCGCGGCCGCATTGCGTTCGGCCGCGGACACCGCCTCCTTCAGGGTCGCCACCTCGTTTGCAGCCCCTGGAGTACCCACGTTATTCCTGTCATTTTTCTTTTTGCAACCAAATCCTTTTCTATAAGGTACAACTTTAATAAGGTGTTACTTACCTTCCTTGTCCTCGAGATGCTTCTTGGCACGGCCGAGCTCGATCTCGGACCGCTCGAGGCTCTGCTTCAAGGAATTGACCTCCGCAGTCAGTGCGGCAGAGGTCAGCAGGGCAGCCTGCATTCCCATATTGACATATTTTTGTTAGACTCCTGCGTATGTCTTTTTAGATCCTCAGTTCGGCTTTTCCTTCTAGACACCGAACTGAGCATCAGGGGCTACTATGTATGCGGTACTATTTTTACACATTCCATTCACATACCTCAAAGCCTGTTAGAAGTCTGGTGCAGGCTTCGGTCAGCCCGCTCTTGGCGAGCTGAACCCTCTGAATCACCGCACTCATGACAGTGCGGTGTTCCTCGTCAATGGAAGCGCCGTTGCGCGCCTCCGGCAAGCTATCCGGCGCCTCCGGTTGGACGGAGGCCGCCGGCATCGCTGTCTTGCCCTTCTCATGAAGGGGCCGCCCGCCGGACTCCAGAACCACCAAAGGTTCCGGTGCGGAGTCCGGTCCAAAGTCCGGGAGGTTGCCTTGCGGCACCTCCGGGGCCTCCTCCCCCTGGCTGGTCCCCTTTTGGGACCCCACCTCGGCGTCGTCTGCGTCACAAGGGGAGGAGGCGGTTGGAAGTGAAGCACTATTCACATCCGACGAACCCAGGGACCCGCTCGACGAAGCGGGGAGATCGTCCTTGGGCGGACTACATGGTAGTATGCGGCGTTAGAAGACACTATGCGACAAAAAGAAAAACTATGAGTTATTCAGGAATCCGGGCACTTACGATCTCGCCAGGGGCTTGGCCCTTGATGGCCACTCCTCGTCGCCGTCGTCGGTGTTGGTGGAATAGTCCGGGGGAAGGGTCCTTCCTTTCTTGGACCCTTCGGCCTCCCCCGTTGGGGAAGCCTTCCTCTTCTTCTCTCCCCCGCTGGGGGAGAGGCCTATTTCTTCTCCTCCTCGTCTTCGTGGGAGGAGTCCGCCTCGGAGTCATCGGACAATGAATCCGATAACACCTGGCGCCGGGAGCTCCTCCGGGTTCCCGTGGCCCTTCTTGGCCTTCTTCTCCGGCACCACGTAAGGCGCCGGGACGAGCAGCCCTGTCAAACGGGCATCCGCTGGGTCTTCTGGAAGGGGAGCCGGACAGTTAACCTGTCCGGACGTCTTCTGCCAGGCCTGTTAAAGGTATTGGGAGTTTAGATCCCACATGGAGTCAAACTATGAAAAACAAGTGTCCCGTAAAGGATAATATAGCTTACCTTGCCTGCCGGACGCTGCGAGCTGAATCCGCGATCTTCGGTAGCAGATGCGGGTACCTTGACACCCTTGGAAAGCACCCTCCAGGCCTCTTCGTACGTAGTGTCGAAGAGCCTGCTCAAAGTCTGGTGCTGTGTCGGATCGAACTCCCACAAGTTGAAGTCCCACTGTTGGCAGGGGAGAATCCGGCGGATGAGCATGACCTGGATTATGTTGACAAGCTTGAGCTTCTTGTTCACCAGGGTTTCGAGACAGGATTGGAGTCCGGTCAGCTCTTCCGAATCACCCCACAACAGGCCCTTCTCTTTCTAGGAGGTGAGCCGCGTGGGGATGCCAGATCTGAATTCGGGGGCCGCTGCCCATTCAGGGTCACGCGGCTCGGTGACGTAGAACCACCCCGATTGCCACCCTTTGATGGTTTCCACGAAGGAGCCCTCGAGCCAGGTGACGTTGGGCATCTTGCCCACCATGGCGCCTCCACACTCCGCTTGGCTACCCCCCACTACCTTCGGCTTGACATTAAAAGTCTTTAGCCATAAGCCGAAGTGGGGCTGGATGCAGAGGAAAGCCTCGCACACGACGATAAACGCCGAGATGTTGAGGATAAAATTCGGGGCCAGATCATGGAAATCCAGGCCATAGTAGAACATGAGACCCCGAACAAAGGGGTGGAGTGGGAAGCCCAGTCCGCGGAGGAAATGGGGAAGGAATACCACCCTCTCATGGGGCCTGGGGGTGGGGATGAGCTGCCCCTTGTCGGGGAGCTGGTGCGCGATATCGCTGGACAAGTATCCGGCCTTGCGCAGCTTTTTGATGTGCCCCTCCGTGACGGAGGAGGCCATCCACTTGCCTCCCGCTCCAGACATGGTTGGAGAAGGTTGAGGTGAGGTGTGCGGGCTTGGGAGCTGGATCTCGAGTGCGCGAAGATGGATAAGCAAAGGATGAAGAAGGCGTAGGTAAAGAGGTGGATCCTTATCCCCTTATATATGGGCGGACGAAACTATGCGTCCCCACCAGCCCGGTAAAACTCGCTTATCTCCCAAGCGCCGCAATCAATGGCGCGGTTGGGTTACCCACGTCCGTATTGATGAGAATCCCAGAATAAGGGGACACGATCTCTGCTTTGACAAGATGTGCCAAGGAAACCGCTTCGCTAAACGCGCTGAGGTGGAACAATAAAAACGATTCAAGTAAAGGCTTGGCCGTCGTGTGACGTCATGCCGCGAAATACGTGAGCAGATTGAACTTGTGTGAATATTATTCTCTCTACGGTGGAATGTGGAATTTATTTTGTAGAGCCGGACACTATCCTGGTGTTCAAAGTCTTCTATGGATTATTCGGAGGAGGAACCCGCCTTGCAATGCCGAAGACAATATGCACGCCGGACTCGTCGTCATTGAAGCCTGGTTCTGGGGCTACTGAGGGAGTCCTGGACTAGGGGGTGTCCGGATAGCCGAACTATCATCGTTGGCCGGACTCCAAGACTATGAAGATACAAGACTGAAGACTTCGTCCCGCATCCGGATGGGACTTTCCTTGGCGTGGAAGGCAAGCTTGGCAATACGTATTTGTAGATCTCCTACCATTGTAACCGACTCTGTGTAACCCTAACCCTCTCCGGTGTCTATATAAACCGGAGGATTTTAGTCCGTAGGACGAACAACAACCATACCATAGGCTCGCTTCTAGGGTTTAGCCTCCTTGATCTCGTGGTAGATCTACTCTTGTACTACCCATATCATCAATATCAATCAAGCAGGAGTAGGGTTTTACCTCCATCGAGAGGGCCCGAACCTGGGTAAAAACATCGTGCCCCTTGTCTATTGTTACCATCCACCTAGACGCACAATTCGGGACCCCCTACCCGAGATCCGCCGGTTTTGACACCGACACTCCTCCTCGTTGCTATGCATCTCCATGGATAGATCATTGTGTGTGCATAGAATTTTTTATTTTCCATGCAACGATTCCCAATAGTGGTCTCAGAGCCAGTTCTATGCGTAGATGATATGCACGAGTAGAACACAAAGAGTTGTGGGCGGTGATAGTCATACTTCTTACCACCAACATCTTATTTTCATTCGGCGATATTGTGGGATGAAGCAGCCCAGATCAACCTTACATGTCCACGCACATGAGGCCAGTTCCACTGACAAACATGCAACCAGTTTTGCATAAAGGTGGCTGGCGGGTGTCTGTTTCTCCTACTTTACTTGAATCGAATTTGACTGCGGCCGGTCCTTAAAGAAGGTTAAAACAACAAACTTGACGAATCACCATTGTGGTTTTTTCCATAGGTAAGAATGGTTCTTGCTAGAAGCCCATAGCAGCCACGTAAAACTTGCAACAACATAGTAGAGGACGTCTAACTTGTTTTTGTAGGGTAGGTTGTGCTGTGATATGGTCAAGACATGATGTGATAAACGTTATTGTATGAGATGATCATGTTTTGTAAGTTATCGGCAACCGGCAGGAGCCTTATGGTTGTCTCTTTATTGTATGAAATGCAAACGCCATGTAATTTCTTTATTGTATCACTATGCGTTAGCGATAGTTGTAGAAGAAATAGTTGGCGATACGGCCACGACGCAGCGATGGAGATCAAGGTGTCGAGCCGGTGACGGTGGAGATCATGACGATGCTTTGGAGATGGAGATCAAAAGAACGAGATGATGATGGTCATATCATGTCACATGTTTTGATTGCATGTGATGGTTATCTTATATGCATCTTATTTTGCTTAGAACAACGATAGCATTATAAGATGATCCTTCACTAAATTTCAAGGTAAAAGTGTTCTCCCTGAGTATGCACCATTGCTATAGTTCGTCGTTTTGAGACACCACGTGATGATCGGGTGTGATAGACTCTACGTTCACATCAACGGGTGTAAGGCAGTTTTACACATGCAGAATACTTGGGCTAAACTTGACCAGCCTAGCATGTACAGACATGGCCTCAGAGCACTAGAGACCGAAAGGTTGAACGTGAATCATATAGTAGATATGATCAACATGTAGATGTTCACCATTGATGACTACCCCATCTCACGTGATGATCAGACATGGGTTAGTTGATTTGGATCACGTATCACTTAGATAACTTGAGGGATGTTTATTTAAGTGGGAGTTCATTAGTAATTTGATTAATTGAACTTTTATTTATCATGAACTTAGTCCCAATAGTATTTGCAAATTATGTTGTAGATCAATAGCTCGCGTTGTAGCTCCCCTATGTTTTCAATATGTTCCTAGAGAAAACTAAGTTGAAAGATGTAGCAATGATGCGGACTGGGTCCGTGATCTGAGGATTATCCTCATTGCTGCATAGAAGAATTATGTCCTTGATCCACCGCTAGGTGACAGACATATTGCAGGAGCAGATGCAGATGTTATGAACGTTTGGCAAGCTCGATATGATGACTACTTGATAATTTAGTGCGCCATGCTTTACGGCTTAGAATCGGGGCTTGAAAGACATTTTGAATGCCACAAAGCATATGAGATGTTCCAAGAGCTGAAATTGGTATTTCAGACTCATGCATGTGTCGAGAGGTATGTGACCTCTGACAAGTACTTTGCCTACAAGATGGAGGATAATAGCTCAGTTAGTGAGCATGTGCTCAGAATGCCTGGGCACTACAATCGCTTGAATCAAGTGGGAGTTAATCTTCCAGATAAGATAGTGATTGACGGAGTTCTCTAGTCACTATCACCAAGCTACTAGAACTTCTGATGAACTATAATGTGCAAGGGATAACGAAAAAGATTCTCGAACTCTTCACGATGCTGAAATTGGCGAAGGTAGAAATCAAGAAAGAGCATCAAGTGTTGATGGTTCACAAGACCAGTAGTTTCAAGAAAAAGGGCAAAAGGAAAAGAAAGGGAACTTCAAGAAGAATGGCAAACAAGTTGCGGCCCCCATGAAGAAACCCAAAGCTAGACCCAAGCCTGAAACTGAGTGCTTCTACTGCAAAGGAAATGGTCACTGGAAGCAGAACTGCCCCAAATACTTGGCGGATAAGAAGGATGGCAAAGTGAACAAAGGTATATTTGATATACATGTTATTGATGTGTACTTTACTAGTGTTCATAGTAGCCCCTGGGTATTAGATATCGGTTCAGTTGCTAAGATTAGTAACTCGCAACAGGAGTTGCAAAATGAACAGAGACTAGTTAAGGGCGAGGTGACGACGTGTGTTGGAAGTGATTCCAAGGTTGATAAGATCATCATCGCACACTCACTCTACCTCTGGGATTAGTGTTGGACCTTAATAAATGTTATTTGGTGTTTGCGTTAGGCATGAATATGATCGGATCATATTGATTATGATACAGTTATTCATTTAAGTCAGAAAATAAATGTTGTTCTATTTACATCAATAAAACTGTCTATGGTCATACACCCAATGTAAATGGTTTATTGAATCTCGATCGTAGTGATACACATATTCATAATATTGATGCCAAAAGATGCAAAGTTGATGATGATAGTGCAACATATTTGTGGCACTGTCGTTTAGGTCATATTGGTGTAAAGCGCATGAACAAACTCCATGCGGATGGGCTTTTGGAATCACTTGATTATTAATCATTTGATACTTGCAAACCATGCCTCATAGGCAAGATGACTAAAACTCCTTTCTCCGGAACAATGGAGCGAGCTAATGACTTATTGGAAATAATGCATACCTATGTATGCGGTCCGATGAGTGTTGAAGCACGTGGCGGGTATCATTATTTTCTGACCTTCATATATGATTTGAGTAGGTATGGGTATATCTACTTAATGAAACACAAGTCTGAAACATTTGAAAAGTTCAAAGAATTTCAGAGTGAAGTGGAGAATCATCATAACAAGAAAATAAAGTTTCTACGATCTGATCGCGGAGGCGAATATTTGAGTTACCGGTTTACCACTATTGTTTTGGGGTTATGCATTAGAGACAACCGCATTCACATTAAATAGGGCACCGTCTAAATCCGTTGAGATGACACTGTATGAACTGTGGTTTGGCAAGAAACCTAAGGTGTTGTTTCTTAAATATTTGGGGATCCGACACTTATGTCAAAATGGTTCAGCCTGATAAGCTCGAACCAAAGCGGGTGTCCTCATAGGATACCCCAAAGAAACTATTGGGTATACCTTCTATCACAAATTCGAAAGCAAAAATCTTTGTTGCTAAGAATGAGTCCTTTCTAGAGAAGGAGTTTCTCTCGAAAGAAGTGAGTGGGAGGAAAGTAGAACTTGATGAGGTAACTATACCTCCTCTCAAATTGGAAAGTAACACATCAGAGAAAACCGTTCCCGTGATGCCTACACCAACTATAGAGGAAGCTAATGATAAAGATCATGAAACTTCAAATCAAGTTGCTACTGAACTTTGTAGGTCAACCATAGCACAATCCACACCAGAGTGGTATGGAAATCCTGTCCTGGAAGTTATGTTATTAAACCATGGTGAACTTACGAACGATGAGGAAGCTATGATGAGCCCAGATTCTAATAAATGGCTTGACGCCATGAAATCTGAGATAGGATCCACGTATGAGAGCAAAGTGTGGACTTTGGTGGACTTGGCCGATGATCGGCAAGCCATAGAGAATAAATGGATCTTCAGGAAGTAGACTGACACTGATAGTAATGTTACTGTCTATAAAGCTCGACTTGTCGCGAAAGGTTTTTGACAAGTTCAAGGGGTTGACTACCATTTGTACGCGTCGGTGCTATACAAACGGTTTTAAACACCTTTCCGCGATGGCATTTGGAACCGTCGTCAAGTGAGTGTGGGCGATAGGGGGGGGGGTCCTTCCCACACGACCTAGAAACCGTCAGGGATAGGCCCTCCTGGCACACAAGCAGGCTTGTGTGCGATCGGACGAGGCATGGAAACCCAATTGTTTCCGTTCGTATGTACACCCCACACGGTGAATCCCAGAAAAACATTTCCGTTTGTATGTATATCACACACAATCAATCCAAGGAGTATGTTTCCGTTCTTATGTACGTCCCAAACGATTAGGTCGCCATAGTCATGTGAAAAAGGTGGACATCAACATTTAATCTGCCGATATGTTTGTGATAGGTACGTTATCACACAGGGTTCAAGAATGTAAAATGTGTGCGGTGCCTCTACTAACGCCAACGTGTTCATTTTTGTAACTATGTGCGATTGGTATTCCTATCACACACACACTGGTTTGAAACGTTTGCCATATTACCATGAATCGCACACACATATGAGACGAAATCGTGTGTGCGTCCGAAGGGCATCGCAAACGTTTCACGTCAAAGAACCGTCTGTTTTATTTTTTCATCGCACATGCTGTTTTCTTTCTAACCATGTGCACATTACTTTATTAGCTCCTGTAGAATTTTTTTGGCTGTAATTTATTATTCAAATTGGAATTTTTGAAATATGAGACATGCAATTCAAATTCTCAGCACAATGGTTCAACAACGAATCCATAAATAAAATTGTCAGTACAATATGTTCAGTAGTTACATGATTAGACAACACTTAACTATGATGAACCACAATATTTACAGGCGGTAAAGGTGAAGAGACAAGTGTAAATTATTTTGACTGCCGATGTTGTTGAAGAAGCGGAATGCCCATAATGTGCCTTCCTTCATGCCATAGGCACAAATAACTTTTGTCCAACCCCTTGTGACGATCGCCCGCTCATCCTTCACCGCCTTCAGGAAGACTTCTAGAGCATTATCATGGTAGCATGAATTATATACTTTAACCTTAGTTGCCTCCACTCCGGTCATGTAGTTTGCAAGGTAACCATCTATAAATAGCTTTGGAAACCACTGAAAGGAGAAAAATATCAGATCATGAGGTATAATAGAGTAACTTGTTGTGGGCAGGGGGGAAAGGCAACAGATTACTTACCATCCTAAAGTTCACTGATGTCTTGGACAAAGTGTAAATAAAGAGCTTAATTCCCATCACCCGTTTCTCTCGCCTAACAATCTTTCTTAGTTTCCTCACTTGATGCTTGTTCATGAATATCTCATTGCCCCATACACAAAAGGGATCGAAGCGTGGATCAATACCACTCATATACGTACCTACAAGCAACCAGTAAATGTTAGAAGCTAAATGAGATTGCACAAATGATGTAAAATACAACTACCTACATTCCTAAGTACAAGTATTTTTAGAGATTTCAATATGAACTACATACATATGTATATAGAATTATAGATATAGTTTAGATTAGAATCTAGATTCACTCATTTTTCTCCTTATGTAGTCTATATTGGAATCTGTAAAAATACTTAAATTTAGGAATAGATGGTGTATAAGACATGGGATGCAGCTAACCTCGACGGCACACAACAACATCCCCCATTGTAGCCCTGTGTATGTACATGGAAAGCCAATGTTAACTATAACAGGGTTAACATCCACCAAAAATAGTAAATGGTAATAAAACGGCAGCATCTGTAGTGATATCTTCATTGCGAAAGAGTAGCACGGTAGCAAAGGGACGGATTAAAAAATGGATACAAATGTTAATTGCAATAGGCTTAACAACATCCTAATTCATGTTTTGTAAGTTTGTAGCCATTGAAATACAACTGTTTAAAAATGGATACAACTGTTAATTGCAACAGGCTTAATGGCCATTGAAACCGGTACTGATAAAAATGCAATTGGCAGAGTTAAACATCACAAGGCAGGTGCTGCCAGAGCAGATAATGGCCCAGTTGTCTATAAAATGGTAGGGGAACTAGCTAAAACGTGTTAGGCATGTTTAGTACAAGATGTTTAAGTCATCGACCGTACAAAACATAGCCATTAATTGCAACTGGTATTGGTAAGATTGAACTGGTGAGTTCATACTTGGTAAGTCCTGAGAGGTACTTGCTGGGGCACTTCATCTTGGCCAGAGCCCGCCCAAAGTCAGCGGCGGCGGAGGCAAGCTCTTCCTCTGGGTCGAAGCGTGGATCAGTGCCCCTGACAAGTGTACCTACAAGAAGCAAGTAAATGTTAGAAGCCAAACTACAATTGCACAAATGATGTAAAATACTGTAAGACATGGGATGCAGCTAACCTTGACAACAAACAACAGCATCACCCGTTATGGCCCTGCGTAAGTACATGGATAGGCATGTTAGGTACAACAGGGTTAGCATCCACGAAAAATAGCAAATGGGCAACATCTCTAGTATATCTTCATTGCGGAGAGTAGCATGGTACCAAAGCTTGTTGCTAGTATTGGTGAAATTGAATTGAACAGTTAATACTTGAACATCACACAGTGTGCAGTACTGAAATAAACAAGGCACGAACATGCTTAATACATCAACCGTACAAAACATAGCCATTGCAAGTGGTATTGGTAAGATTTAGCTGGTCAGATCATACCTGTTA